>NC_062288.1:102011122-102319151 GCF_902655055.1 Lutra lutra | reverse complement strand
AAATAAAATCTTAAAAAAAAAATAAAACTTTTAAAAAGCCGTCTGCCTCCATGTGCCAGTGTGCTCGCAGACTTCGGGGACTTTGGGGGACACAGAGCAAGGGCTCCTCTTCTTCCCTATGAAGGAAGAGGGAGCCTAGAAAGAGCAATGAGCGAAGTCCTGGGCTCCACAGAGGACACTGACTGCTCAGGAAGGGGAGGATGGCCAACAACGGCCTTCTCTCTAGTCCTCTTTGTGTGTGCACGTGCATGTAGAGGGGGTATCAGCTCCAAGGGGTGCTTCCTGGTAAAGCTCTGCAGGAGAGTGACTGTCCCAGCTCCTTCTGGCCACAAGAAAGTAAACTGTGGGGGCCTTAGCCTCGATCCCCAGACAAGGACAAAATGACACTTGCCGTCTTGTCACATGCTGTTTTCAAGAGACAAGAGTAGGGATGCCTGGGTGGCTCAGTGGGTTAAGCCGCTGCCTTCAACTCAGGTCATGATCCCAGAGTCCTGGGATCAAGTCCCGCATTGGGCTCCTTGCTCAGCAGGGAGCCTGCCTCCCTCTCTGCCTCTGCCTGCCTCTTTGCCTGCTTGTGTGCTTTCTCTCTCTCTCTTTCTGACATATAAATAAATAAATAAAATCTTCCAAAAAAAAAAAAAAAAAGAGACAAGAGTAAGACTCAAAAGTACAATACGGTGCAAAGTAAAGAGTTGGGGGAGAAAAGCTCCCTTAGCAAACACTCATGTAAAGGAAATGGACTAGTAAATGCCTTTAGACAAAGCAGACATTACTAGGATAAAAAGGATTGCTGTATTATTAAAAAATAATAATAAACTATAATGTACCTAACAGCATGGACTCAGGACACATAAAGCAAACAATGACAGAATTATGATGAAAATTCTGGAAAAAAATCACAATGGGACATTTCTATATACCTCTATTTGATAAAACAAACAAAAATTAGTAAGAATTTAGACTATTTGAAAAACCTATATAACTAATTTTATCCAAACAATTAGAGATTCTATGTTCAAGTATATATGAAATGTTTACAAAAACTGGCTGCAAAGCAAATCACAACAAATTCCAAATAACCAATTCTATTCAGACCCCTTTTCATAATCACAGCATAATAAATTAGAAATAATAAAATACACAAAGTGTAAAAGAGAAGAATGATTTAAGGGGGAAAAACCACCTTTTGCTCCCATTTGTTTTTTATTTTTTTATTTTTTTTTTAAAGATTTTATTTATTTGACAGAGAGAGAGTAGATAGAGAGACAGGCAGAGAGAGAGGGGGAAGCAGGATCCCTGCTGAGCAGAGAGCCTGTCGTGGGGCTCGATCCCAGGACCCTGGGATCCTGACCTGAGCCGAAGGCAGAGGCTTAACCCACTGAGCCACCCAGGTGCCCTTCCCATTTGTTTTTTAAAAAAGGTTTTATTTTTAAGTAATCTCTACACTGAATGTGGGTTCGAGCTCACAACCCCAAGGTCAAGAGTCGCATGCTCTGGGCCTCCTGGGTGACTCAGTCAGTTAAGTGACGCGCTCTTGGTTTTCGGCTCACGATCTCCCGGCTGTGAGATCCAGCCCTACATAGGACTCCGCGCTGAGCATGGAGTCCGCTTCAGATCCTCTCTTGGCCCCCTCAACTGTGTGTGTGCAAGTGCCTGCTCTCTCTCTCTCTCTCTCTCTGATGCTCTCTCAAATAAATAAATAAATAATCTTTTTTTTTTTAAGATTCTATTTATTTATTTGACGGAGATCCCAAGTAGGCAGAGAGGCAGGCAGAGAGAGAAAGAGGAGGAAGCAGGCTCCCTGCAGAGCAGAGAGCCCGATGTGGGGCTCAATCCCAGGACACTGGGATCATGACCTGAGCCTAAGGCAGAGGCTTTAACCCACTGAGCCACCCAGGTGCCCCTAAATAAATAATCTTTAAAAAAAAATTGCATGCTCTACAAACATGTAAGCGAGAGAGCTGCAAGCTTTCGTCTTATCACTGCTTTCCATGTTTGGTTTTTGGGAGAGCCTGGGTGGCTCAGAGGGTTAAGCATCGGCCTTTGGCTCGTGTCATGATCCTGGGATCGAGCCCCGCATCAAACCCCACACTGGGCTCTCTCCTTATTGGGGAGCCTGCTTCTCCCTCTCTCTGTGCCATTCTCCCCCCATTTGTGCTCTCTGGCTCTCTCTGGCTGTCCGTCAAATAAATAAATAAAATCTTTAAAAAAAATACACGTCTGGTTTTTGGAACAATTCCTACTGTAAAAAATTTATAGCAAAAAAGTTCAGATGATTACAGGATATTTATTTAATATCATCAAATATACAACTAGTAATCTTGAGGGGGGAATACACTGAGAGGATATGCAGTTATAAAAGTAACTTCGTGTTAAACATGTCAAAAGGAAGGCATATTTTTATTTTTCCACTTTTCACATATGCTAGAAGACAAAGAAAAATAAATTCAAGCAGCTAATTAACTCTTGGGTGATTGAAGTCTTTCATTTTATTTTGGTAACAAGAAATCCAAAATTAGTACTGAACTTCTCATCTTACATTTGTCTGAAAAAGAATGATCATATATTCATTCATCTAGGTGTTTCTCCGTGGGACAGGAGCTGATTAGTTGATTTCTGGGCCCCATCAAAATTCTAGCTGGCTTAGTTGCAGAAATTCACAAGCTGACCCTAAAATTCAAAGGGAAGTTCAAGGCATCCCAAATGACCCAAAACAATTTTGAAAAACAAGAACAAAGTTAGAGGACTCCCTTCCTGCTGGTAACATTTGGAAACATAAAACATACGCTACCAATAACACAAGGATGGTGGGTAACCTGCCGTAAGATTAACGCACAGATTAACGTAGCGTGGTGAGGGGGTAAAACTCACGGGAGGTAGGCTATTAAAAATTAAAGCTTGGGGCGCCTGGGTGGCTCAGTGGGTTAAGCCTCTGCCTTCGGCTCAGGTCATGATCCCAGGGTCCTGGGATCGAGCCCCGCATCGGGCTCTCTGCTCAGCATGAAGCCTGCTTACTCCTCTCTCTCTCTCTGCCTGCCTCTCTGTCTACTTGTGATCTCTCTCTCTCTGTCAAGATAATAAATAAAAAATAAAATCTTTAAAAAAAAATTAAAGCTGTATGTGTTAAAACTTAGGGCAACCATTAAAAAATGAGGCATAACTAATAATAAGTGTACAGTGAAAACAGAATTACTTAAAAAAGAAATATTCCATCCAAATGCAGGCAAAGAAAGAAGGAACAATAGAAAGAGAAAGAAATTACCGAAGACCTGGAAAACAAAATAAACAACTAGTAAGACGGTCGATGGAAATGCAATCCTATCAGTAAGCATGTTGAGTCTGGTGACAGGGTTCATATCCCTAATAAGTTCTTTTAAAAGCACCTATAAGCTTTGCGCAGTGGCAGTATGGTAGCCAATGAGGTTTATCCGAGGCGCGATTATTGCTAATTAAAAGCACCTATAAACCAGTAAGAGGGGCGCCTGGGTGGCTCAGTGGGTTAAAGCCTCCGCCTTCGGCTCAGGTCGTGATCCCAGGGTCCTGAGATCGAGCCCCGAATCAGGCTCTCTACTCAGCGGGGAGCCAGCTTCCCCACCCCACCCCGCCTACTTGTGATCTCTGTCAAATAAATAAATGAAATCTTAAAAAAAAAAAATAAGAAAAAGACTTCACAACAGAAACACTGGGAAAGGAAATGGAGAGAAAATTTGAAGAAACCAAGTGCCTAGGAAATGTGAAAAGATGTTCCATTCTCTTAATAATCAGGGACATAGAAATATCAATATAGGGGCGCCTGGGTGACTCGGTGGGTTAGGCCTCTGCCTTCATCTCGGGTCATGATCTCAGGGTCCTGGGATGGAGCGTCGCGTCGGGCCTTGGCGGGGAGCCTGCTTCCCCCCCACCTCTCTCTCTCTCTGCCTGCCTGTCTGCCTACTTGTGTGATATCTCTCTCTGTCACATAAATGGATATAATCTTAAAAAAAATATATATCAATATAAAGTAAAGTAACTATCATTTCGATTCAAACTCATCGTGTTGACAAGGTTCAAAGTCCATTATCAATAAGTGTTGGCAAGGCTGTGGAAACCGGACCCCACGCCCCACTGGTGGGAGTGTCACTGGGCACCATCTCACTGGTGAGCAATTTGGTGAATTTAGGGAAGAGGCATGCGCTCCTGTCACCCCCTCTTCTGTGTCTGGGGGTCGCTCCCAGAGAAGCTCAAAATAGGCAATGAGACATGAACACACAAGTTGCTGCCAGCAGGTTTGTTTTCATCCCCGGCGGAGGGGGAAGTAAACTGGACTTTATTTTTTCAATGAAATACTATACGGTGGTTAAAATGAATGAACCAGATATTCTTGTTTAAACAGGACTGTATCTCAAAAACAACGATGCTTACAAAAAAAAAAAAAAAAACTGCAACCTGATATGGAATGAATTACATCATTCACATACACATTTAAAATACCCAAACCAGTGGTATGCCCTGTTTACTGATGCACCAAGACATAGGTGGGATCTCCAACCTCTGGGAAGGGAAGGAAATGGACCAGCCCTGGCCTTATCTGTATCCATAACTTTCCACTTTTAAAGAGACATCTAACTACACTGCCAGCGGACTGAGCCCTGCTCCTGTCGCCTTCTAAGGCAGCTCCACCCCTGGCCTCCCTGGGGTCCCATTAGGTGAACAAAGATATTCTCCTTTTCTTCCCCCTCCCCCACTCAAGTTAGTTGCAGTTGGGTTTTCTCACGTGTATCCAGGAGGCCTGCCTGTACTGTCTCTCTTCCTCGCTGCCCACCCCCCATTTCATTTCTAGTTCTTGCCTCCTGGTAGATGTTCCATAAATATGGGTGTACGTGAACCTGTCCAGGAAAGGGAGCCGCCAACTCCAAGCTCTACCCTTTCTTTTGGGATATCTCTCAAGGTTATAAAGAGCATTCCTGCAAGGGGCTGGAACAGCAACTTGGGGTAAACATGTCCCTTCCCACTCGGCCTCAGTTTCCTCCCAAATGCCGGGTCGGGCCCCTTCCAGCCCTAGCACTCTATGATTCTCGGAATTGTGTCCTCTCCTGTCGAAAACAACACTCGGGCATTTCACAAAAGCACCCAACCCCCTTGTTACCCTTGGAACCACAGTCCGCTTCCCTGGAACCCGGACTGCACAGAGCTGGTCACATGAACCCGGGCTTGCTTTGGTGTGACGGGTTTCTTAGATCCCTTTGTGAGCGCAGGTTTTGAAAGGGAACGACCCGGGTTCTGGGTTTGAGAGGAGCAGGGGGATCCGGCGGGAGGAAGGCTGTCGGAGCCAATCAAGCCGCCTCCAGACCCCAGCACGTCGCCTCGGCCGCGCGCGGCGGTTTGTGCTCGGCTCTCCCGCCTCCGGGTCTCGCCCGAGGCTGCCCGGGGAGGCGAGGACCCCAGGTGAGAGGCCGGGGTCGGGGGGGGCGGCCTGGGGGCGGGTGGGGGGGCAGGCCGCGCGGTTCGGCCCGGGCTCCACGACGGGCTGGCCCGGGGCTCAGGGCGTGTCCGTCGCCGCCCGGCTGCTCGCTCGACACTGTTCGCTCCTACCGGCTGTAGATGGAGCTGTCTGGGTTCCTGCAGCCTCCGACGAGCCTCGGAGTGTTTCTCTTTAAACGGCCTGAGAGGGACATGCCTCCCAGGATGCAGTTTGTATCAACATGGCAGCTGCTGTGCAGCTCCCCTGCTGAAGAGGCGCCGGGACGGCAGCGCAGCTCGCAGCCGGGGCCGGGGCCGGAGCCGGGGTCGCAGCCGCGGCCGCAGAGGGGCCGCGCGCGGGCCGGGGGCCGGTGCTGAGGGCCGGGGCCCAGCTCGCGGCCGGGGCGCAGCCCGCCCGGCCGCCCGCACCGCCGCGCGCCCCGCTCCGACGCCGCCGCCCGGCTCGGCCGCTCCGTCCCCGCCCGCCCTGAGCAGGCCGGGCCCGACGGCCGCGCGAGCCCGGGCGGGGAAGGCAGGGCCGGGCGGGCGCCGCCTGCGGAGAGGCCGGGCGACCGGCCTGCGCGGGGCCGCGCGGCGGCGGCGGCGACTCCGGGCCGGGCCGGACAGCGCACGGCCATGGCCGAGGCGGCCCCGGCTCCGGTGAGGGCGGCCCGCGCGCGCACGGACGCGCGGACACGGGGCCCGGGGGACGGCCTGCGCGTCCCGGGCTCGGCGGCCCGGCCTGGGGTCTCGGTAAGGGACAGAAACGCCGCGACGTGGGGGGTTGGGGGGGTCCGGCGGGCTCGCGCGCCCCTTAACGGGGGCGGCGGTGGGGGGGGGCGGGCTGCGGGATGGGAGTGGGGCCGAGGATCCGGCCGCCGTCCGGGCGAGGCTGCGGGGACGCCGGGGCCTGGCACGCTCGCGGGCCCGGAGGTGGGCGCCCTGGGCGGCGCGCCTCGCTCCCTGCGGAGCCGGCGCTGCGTCCGTCGGGGTTGCCGCCGCACGTTTTCCGCAGAGCTCGCCCCCGCCGAGCCTCCCGCGGCCGGAGCGCGGCGCTGACGCGGCTCTCCCCATTTCGCAGAGCGGAGACACTGAGGCACAGACACCTGGCGGCGACCTGCCCGGCCTGCCCCAAGGTCACGTAGCGAATCATCCGTGGCCCGGTGCCCGCGTCCCCAGAAATGCCAGCTTTCTCGGGCTGCGGGCCTGGACGGGGAGGGGGCGGCTCTGGTGGCGGCCTCCCCTGGGTTAGGGGCCTGGCCCTGAGCGCTGTGGACGCGGCCCGTCGGGGGGGAGGTGACGGCGGGGTGAGAGGCTGGGCAGCGCCCAGCCGAGCCGTTGCGTCGTGGTGAGCAGGTGACCCTCGGGCTCGGGCGCCTGGGCCTCCAGCTTCTGCGTCTGGAGCCCCCCCCCCCCCGCCAGATTTTGGGTGTCCAGACGGATGGGGTCTGGGGAGCGAGCTCCTAAGGGTTTCGTGGCCGATGGTCCTGCTTAGTGGGCCGTTCTTAAAAATCAGCCCTGAGATCTCCCCGCAGACCTGCTCTTTGAGATGCAGTGGCCGTGCTGGAGAGCAGGATGGCTGCTGGGAGTCAGCGCCTGTGAGCCTCAGTTTACTGTTGTGTGGAGGGGGTCGGGATACATGCTTTCTAAAGAGCCTCCCGGTTCAATAAAAATAGTAATCATCTATTGGAAAAATAAAGCAAAATGGAGATTTAAAAATGCCTACCTCTGGGCTTCGGTCTCCAGGGCCCTTGAATGGTATATAATTCTGAGTTAACCACACCGGGTCATTCAAGAAAATGGCATGGCTTTTTTATAAATCGGTATGAATGGTGATGTATTTTTTTCTGCTAATATGCATGAGTCCTGGGGACCCCATCCACTTGGGATGCACGAGGTAGGGAGGGTGGGTTAAATCCTGTGATCTATAGTCTAGAATTCTCCCCTGCCCTCAACAGTTTGAGAATGCAAGCTTATTAATCTTAGATACTATATTTATAGCTCCATTCCTCTCCTTATGCTTAGGGTAAAATTGAGCCACAGGTTTACTGACACGGAGGACATTATAGCAAGGGGCTTTAATTTGGGGGTAGAGGACGGGTATGTTCCTGTGGCCCCCCTCATCCCTCTACAGTCCTCCAAATCTGGAAGTGGAGAGAGCCAGTCTAGTAATAGCAAAGAAATGGTATTTTCCTTTGAGCTCTGATTAGACTAGTTGGTAACCGTATCTTACTCTGCTGGCTTTATGCTTTAGGTACTGTACTGGAGCTTTTTATTATTATGATTAGTTTTTTCATTGTTTTAGTTAAACCCCTGTATTACTCAGGGAGACTAACTTGGCCCCCGGGGATTTTTCCTTCTTCCCATTAGTTGTAGGCAAATACCCTAATCCCCCCTCGAAGGACAGGGCCATAATGTGCCTATTGTGTTCCGATATGCTGGTCATTTCCCCCTGGCATCTGAGGCTCCCGTCCCAGAGGGCTGTCCTGTCTGCCCTCACCTGTGACAAGTTGAGACGTAGCTTGATGAATCTCCAGGTTTTGGGGTCTGTGGACCCCTCGAAAGTGTTTGCAGAATTTTGTGTGTGTGCCCACCTGTGGTTTTGTTTTGTTCTGTTTTGTTAGTTTTTTGAGGAAGAGAATCCACAACTTTCATTAGTTTTCAAAGGGGTCCATGAAATATCTTTATGGGTAAGGCCTTCCCAACCATAGACCCTCCCACAGGTCTATGTTTACTCTCCAGGCTTCTCTGAATTTTAGAGGCAGAAAGGATTCAGAACACTTAACCTGACCTGCTACCTGGGTTGACAGCTGAGGCCCAGAGACAACCTACGGTGTCTGCGGCCAGCCTTTGGTGTGACCTTGGGCGAGCGGGTTGGCCTCTCCACACTTCCACGCCTCCTTATGCTAAGTGTGGGTAACAGGTCTCAGAGTCCCAGTTTCCGAGGGCTTCCTGAGGATGACGTGAGAGATAGCCCTTTGAAATGCTTAACACAGTTCAGGGCGCACAGTAAATGCTGACTAACTGTTAGCTGTTATCTGACTAATAAGCTCTCACATCTGGTTAGCTGCAGAACTATTGGATCATACTACCTCGAGAACATTCCGCCTGCACAGGCCTTCAGTTTCCAATTCTTGGCTTAACGTGTGGTGCTGTCTCGGTGAAGGCCTCGTGAGTGAATGAATGAGCAAATAAAGGAAGGAAAGTGGTGGGAGACACAAATTCGTTGAGACGGCCCTGATAGATGACCGAAGCAATGTCATTCTGTCCCCTAACATTGTTTTTTCACGTGACCCAGTCATCTGTATTGTTCATTCATTCAGCAGACGTTCATTGAGCACATACTGTGTGTCAGACTGGATCTGCTCCCTTTCAAACGAAGAGAATGGGGATTCCAGTTACATTAAAGATCACTTGTACGTGGCACAGCAGTGGGTCCTTCAACAGATTGGTTGAAGGGAGATACAAGCAAATGGATAAACATGTTATAGAAGAACTTCTGTTCGGTTCCGATAGCGCTGTTGACGGGCTCAGTAAACCCAGAGCGGGGCCGCTCAGAAGATCTTGGCTTCACCTCCTGGTGACCCAAGAATTCTCCCAACACGGATGCGGCCGAGGGGACGGGCAGAGAGCGAATAATGAAAATCCCCAAAGGAGTCAGCCTTTACTTCAGTTCTAGTCCCCCCACCAGTTTTGACGGGAGTCACAGAATGGCTGACTTCCGCTCCATTTCCAGCCTCTCCAGGCCTTTGCTCCTCGTCGCCCACCTCACGGACCACAGGGAGGGACTCAGACCACCAGAGCACACCTCCTGCAGTGGGGACCATCGGCCCCGGGCACTTGGGCTCCCGCGTACAAGGGGCTGAACTGCTGTCCCCTGGCCTGGCTCGGGCAGGGTCTCTCCTCTCTCTGTCGGCCTGGGATACCCAGAAGCCCATTCAGCCTCTCTCCATAGACATGCTTGGAGAAATTATATTGATAAGTCCACAATTCAGCTTTTCTCAGAGTCAGGGAAACTTAAGGTTTCCCTTAAGACAGAGGGCACAGGGACTGCCCGCTAATACAAGCAGGAGCAGTGGGGCCAGATGTCAAGTTCGTCATCGAGGGAAGTCCTTTAATAGCCCTGGCCCCACTGGGGTCTCCTTCCACTTTGCTGGGAGTCTGGGGGTCCTAACGGTGCCCGGCCCTGACAGTTCTGCTCTTTTGGTTTACAAAGTCTTACTTTCTTTGATGCTCCGTGCTCAAACTCAGTGAGGTGGCAGGTGTGTCAGATACTGTCTTTGTGTTACGGGCAAGGACACCGAGAACAGAGAGGCTGAGGGAGCTGGCAGCAGTCGGCCTGAAGAGGACCAAGAACAGAGGCCTATATCTTTTCCTCTCGTCTACTTCTAGTCCTGGGTGGTCCCTGTGAGATGTGTGTTGTGAAGAAAGAGACAGCTCTACCAACACAGAAGGTGGCCACCTTTTCTTTGTTGTTAATAATAGTTTTATAATTGATACCTAAATCAGCTCTAGGCTCTCAAGAGTCCAGAGACTCGTGTCCACGCAATGTATCTTATTACCAGGAAACCCACGACCCTTTTCAGTGGGTGCCGATCTTTGGCATTTACTTTGCCATCTGGATTCTGTGGCCTTCAATCCTGTCCTTTCTCTCCTTGAACACAGGTCCAGCAGCTGGACATGGAGACCCAACGCTCGTCACCTCTGTCATTCCCCAATGTTCTGCAAGAAGAAACGCCGCGTCAGGCCCCTGCCGGAATCCCCCGAGAAACTCTGTTCCAGTCCCGTGTTCTTCCCCACAAAGAGATTCCTTCTTCGTCTCCCCCCATTCCCCGACAAGGCTCCCTGCCCCAGACTCCCAAGCTAGAGACCTCTGGCCGAATGCCGCATGTTCTCCAGAAGGGACCCTCACTCCTGTATCCGGCCGCTTCTGAGCAAGAGACTCATCTCCAGGGTCCCCTGACTTCCCAAGAAGAGACCCAGTATCCACCCCCAGCTGCTGCTGAGCAAGAAATATCACTTCTCTCCCACTCCACCCCCCACCAAGAAGCCCCACTCCACTCGCCTGAAGTTCCCGAGAAAGACCCCCTGACCCTTTCCCCCACAGTTCCAGAGACTGACATGGACCCCCTGCTTCAGAGCCCTGTTTCCCAAAAAGACACTCCCTTCCAGATCTCTTCTGCAGCCCAGAAGGACACACCACTCCCTACGGCGGAGATCACCCGCTTGGCCGTGTGGGCTGCCGTCCAAGCGGTGGAGAGGAAACTGGAGGCCCAGGCCATGCGGCTCCTGACCCTGGAGGGGCGGACGGGGACGGCCGAGAAGAAGCTGGCGGACTGCGAGAAGACGGCCGTGGAGTTTGCAAACCACCTGGAGAGCAAGTGGGTTGTGCTGGGGACCCTGCTGCAGGAGTACGGGCTGCTGCAGAGGCGGCTGGAGAACATGGAGAACCTGCTGAAAAACCGAAATTTCTGGATCCTGCGCCTGCCCCCGGGAAGCAATGGAGAGGTCCCCAAGGTAAAGCCGTCCCAACTGGGGCCTCCCAAGGAGGGATCCGAATTGCATGTGTTTTAGGAATTTCATATAAAAGAAGGAAGAAGAGGTGGTTAAGGAGACATATAATGATACCTAG
This sequence comes from Lutra lutra, assembly GCF_902655055.1. Lineage (NCBI taxonomy): Eukaryota > Metazoa > Chordata > Mammalia > Carnivora > Mustelidae > Lutra > Lutra lutra. The sequence continues at coordinate 102,308,080 of NC_062288.1, read as the reverse complement.
TTGCCAGCATGACTTCACCAAGCACAAGACACGCCAACGTCACGTTTGTCCTGTTGGTTAAGCCGTGGGTGAACAGGTCAGAGGACCTCCTAGTGATCAGGGATAGTCAGTTCTGAAGGGCGTTCAGTTCACAGTGAGTGGGACTTGGTGTGAACGTTGGGAGTTCACTGTCAGAGGTGGACGGAGACCTTGGTGGAAGGTTCCAGGGCTCTGTCCTGCTCCACGTTTTTAACAGTTGACTTAGAAATTATGTTAATGCCAGTAAATATGTGATTTCGAGAAGTATCCTAAAAAACTAGAGAATAGTTAGGTTTTAATATTATTTTCCCAGAAAATCTTGAACTTGAATGTGGGCTGGTTTTCTTTCTGTTCTTTGTGTGTTGTCCCTGTACATAGCCTTATGTAGGGACGGGACTTGGACTGTATTCTTTATGCCAGCCCTTCTCAAATGTTAGTGTGGCGATCTTACTAAATGCAGAATCTGATTTAGTGGGTCTAGATTGGGGCCTGGGGGTCTGCATTTCTAGCAAATTCCCCGGTATCATTGCTGCTGGTCTGCAGACCATGCTTTGTAGCTGCAAGGATTATCCCATTAGACAGAAAAACAGACCAGACAAAACGAGACCCTTACTCTGTGGGGCCAGGACAGTGGCTGAAGTCAGGCCAGATTTCTAGAGAGGTCTGTGGTGAAGACCCACCGCGGCCGTTGGGCCTTTCCCACTGCAGTCCTGGGAGAAGGGGATTGAGCCAGGGCATGGGGCTGAGAGCCATTCGTTGCCTTGGGATTTGGCAGCTGAGGGCCCGTGACTGCTGTCCAGGTGGTCCAAGCTGAGTTTGTGTGGTTCCAGGTTCCTGTCACCTTCGACGATGTCGCCGTCCACTTCTCCGAGCAGGAGTGGGGGAACCTGTCCGAGTGGCAGAAGGAGCTCTACAAGAATGTGATGCGGGGCAACTACGAGTCTCTGGTTTCTATGGGTAAGGAGAAGGTTCACCCACGCTGGGGGGCTTCCTTGACACAAGCCTGAGGTTCATTTGGAGACATGGGGAGTTCTGAGTGTCAGTCCTACCAATAATCAGAAACAAGAAAAACTAAATTTCAGTTTTTCTAACAACTGGTTCACAACCAGTTAGAACAAACGCCCCCAGGCACCAGGGTAGCAGAGATGAGGACAGTGTGTAGACAGAGCACCACTCCACTGAGAAGCCACGGGGACAGGTGGAAAGGAGACAGACGTCAGGGTCCCACCTCTACATTATTTTCTCCTGGCTTTGTACGTATATGTTTAATGAGTCTGTCCAAGAAATTGTTACAAAGCAGAGTGTGAAGGGCTTTATGAGAATCAAGTTACTTAATCCCCGCTTCTCCCAAGAGGGCGCTGGGACAGGTATGAGCCCTCACTCCCCTTCGCCCATTCAGGTGACTGAACACTGTCACTGATGGAGAGCCTACGTCCCCCGGGTTCTTATCTCCTCTGTGCAGAGAAGAGGCTGTGACCCGGGGGGGTCGATGCTCATGCTGGGTTCCACCAGCAAGTCACAGTCTCACCAAGGACTCTCTTCCCCAGAAGTCTGTGCATTCTTGTTGTTTCCATTAATAAGAGTATTTCAGGAGGAAATCCTGGGAAAATATACTTCATTTTTATTTTTATTTTTTTTTTTTAAGATTTTATTTATTTATTTGACAGAGAGAAATCACAAGCAGGCAGAGAGGCAGGCAGAGAGAGAGGAGGAAGCAGGCTCCCCACTGAGCAGAAAGCCCGATGCGGGGCTTGAACCCAGGACCTGGGATCATGACCTGAGCCGAAGGCAGCGGCTTAACCCACTGAGCCACCCAGGCGCCCCCTATACTTCATTTTTATATATATCACTCTGTCTGGTGTGGGGAACTCTTTGGGCACACAAAAAAAAGTTAGGAAAACATTTACATGTGCAAGTCTATGCTTAGAAACTTGGATTCTTGCTAGAATTGTTCATTGAATATCCACAGACCTCCCCATTAAGAGAACTTTCTTCTATTTGACTCTTTTTTTCTTTTCTTTTTAAAGTATATGCATAACTGAAATTTCAGTTTATTGAATTTGTTGGAAATTTAACAATTTAGATTTATAGAATAAAGAGCAACCCCCGTGCCCCCCAGAGGTAACCAGCACAATCCCTTCAGCCTGCGTTGTTTCCCATCCTCAGTCGTGCACGTGCAAACACAAGCTTGTGCACAGGCTGCCTGTGGCCTGCACGGATGGGGACGGGTGACTTACTCTATTAAAGGATGGGCCCTAGGCCGCTTTCCACAGCCGCACAGGTAGGCCTTTTCAGAAGGATGTGTGGCCTTCCAGGGAGCCACTGGGCGTCTGTCTCGCTGTGGACAGGGAGCAGGCTGATCGCATCTCCTGCCTGCTGCCACGTCCAGACCCCGCGTCCCCGTGTGTCCGTGTGCGCCTGCCTGGGGACTGAAGGAGGATGGCTTCCCAGGAGGGCGTCTGCTGGACAAAGAGGAGGCCCGCTCACAGTATTGTGGCCACTTCCTCCCGAAGGCTGTGACCTTCATGCCCCTGAGCGTGGCAGTGCAGTCTCTGCACGCCGGGGCTCGAACCGATGGCCTTGTTTTAAACAGTTGTCCTTTCTGATGGGTGAAGAATGACACCTCATTACTTTCATATGGTTTTGTTTTGTTTTGTTTTGTTTTGTTTTTTGATGAGTAGTGAGCTAGTGCATTTTTTCCTGTCTTTACTGGCCATTTGCACTTCTTCTATGAATTACCTCTTTACAGTTGCTTTTTTATCTTGTACGAATCGTGGTGGCTCTTTAGATAGAGTAACGCATGTTAACCATTTACAAAGAAGCCACGTGTGGGCGCACACGTGCATGCACGTCTCCTCCCCGTGTCTTCATCTGGTAACTTCATTTCCAGAGAGCTTTAAACTTTTTTAAACATGAGGGACACTATCTGTGCTTAGTTTTTTAGCTTCTGGATTTTTGTCAGGATTCGTTTTTTACCCTATAAAATTTCAACTCTCTTGTGTGCCTTTGTCAGGAAAAGCCCCAGCCGGGATTGGCAACCCGTGAGCAGCCACGGCCACCTGCGACAGGGTCACTTCCTGCTGGTGTGCACGTGGCGGCTGCCCCCTGCCCTGCACGCGTGCAGGCCCCTCACACATGCATGCACAGGCCTACACACCGTGGGGGCCTTCAGAAGGAGGGCTGGGAACCGGGCGCATCTCTTTTCCAGCATTGCCACTTGTCGCGAGACTCCTCCTCGTGTCCCACTCACACAGGTGACACCTTTACAACAGCCAGCGTGACCTCACCACATAGCATGTCTTCTTTCCTTCCTTCTGCCCAGACTATGCAATTTCCAAACCAGACCTCATGTCGCAGATGGAGCGTGGGGAGAGGCCGACCGTGCAGGAGCAGGAGGACTCCGAGGAAGGCGAGACGCCCGCAGATCCCAGTGCTGGTGAGTGGCTCCTGGGTGGCCCAGACCTCTGCCTTCCAGGTCTTCCAGCCCTCAGGAGGCCCGGCGTGGGGTATCGCCACCCGCAGCAGACCCCTGAGGGCTGTGTTAGCAAATGTGTGCAGGAAGGAGGCCTGCAGGTGCGAGACCTGCCTGATGCCTCCTTGACCCCCCTGCCTCCTACCAGTGGCCCAAGTGGCTGAGAAATTAGAACACCATTGGGTTCATCATCTTGGGGAGTTTCTGACATGACCAGGTGTCACCCCCATCTTGGCGGGAAACAAAACCAGAACTGAAAGAAAAGCGGTCACTTGTCAGGGTGCTAGAGATGGTGCCCTGTGGAGCATTCCAGAGAAGGAATCCTCACCCTGGTCCTACAGCTGGTCAGTGGAGGGATAGGGACAGACAGACTGGACGGGAGACGTTGTGCGATGTGCAGAACGGTGTGTGGAGGGGGTGGTGTGACAGAGGCCGCAGAAAGGCATGTGTCTCAAGTGCGGACCCCAGTGTCAGATACCTGCGTTTTTGAATCCTGGCTTCTGTGCTCACCAGTGGTCTGATTAAGTTAACTCAACCTTTTGGGGAAGCTTATTTTCCCCATCTGTAAAATAGGACGGGTCCTAGTCTCTGGGGCCTGATGGGGTGACTGGGCTGTACTGGCAGCCCAGTAAACCCCAGGCGCGGTCATTCTGCGTAGGCATCGTCCCTTGCCAGCCCCCGTGTCCATGGCCCACGTGCCTGCCCTGCTGGAGCTCTTGTGGAACGTGGTCTGTTTGTGGAGCTCCTGCTTTGGAATTGCCTTTGGACTTGAATCATCTACCTTGAAGGTCTGCAGTGGAAGCCAATCCTTGTCCTTCACAGCTAGACATCACGGGTGATCCTATCTTTGGAAAAAGGATAGTCCAGCCGGAGAACTCACCAGAGCCAGAGGCCAGGTCTAGTTATGAAATTATGTTGCTGGTTCTGGGACCTGTCAGCTGGATCCTCGCAGAAGGTCCAGCAACATCTAGGGTAAAGTCAGCTCCGGTGACTGAGAGCTGCAAGTGACAGAAGAGACAGAAGCCTCTGGAAAAATAAGTGCCGGCATCCCTCAGAGCAACCCGGTACCCCCTCCTGGAGATTTGCGAGAGATTTAAGTTGAGAGGAGAGGCTGGTCTCGGTTCATTCTGGCAGACAAAAATCATGATTTAAAAGCAGGTGAGGGGCGCCTGGGTGGCTCAGTGGGTTAAGCCTCTGCCTTCGGCTCAGGTCATGATCCCAGGGTCCTGGGATCCGGCCCCGCATCGGGCTCTCTGCTCGGTGGGGAACCTGCTTCCCCCTCTCTCTCTGCCTGCCTCTCTGCCTACTTGTGATCTCTCTGTCAAATAAATAAATAAATAATCTTTTAAAAAATAAAAAAATAAAAGCAGGTGAGACTGGGGACTTGGGAACAAAGCATGGCGTGTGGCAGAAGGTCCTTTTGTTTGGAAGAAAATAAGTCCGTGTCTACAAGTTTGAGTGGCCGCAGCCAAAAACAAGGATCACGTGGGAAGAAAAGAGAAATTCAAAGCAGAAGAAGTAAGAACCAGGCCTGGGAGGCAGAGAATGAGAATCTGGGCAAGTGGGTCAGGGTCGATACCCTAAAATCTGATGTCCCGGTGGAGTTCTGTGGTCTAGGTGCTGCTACTCGCGCATTATCTCACACGCGCTGGGACGCAGCCTCCGTCCCCTGCCTCCGTCTGCTTGTTCACATCCTCCTCACAGACGGGCCTCCCACAGAGCAGGGCCACAATCGAAAGCAAAAACCTCAGCCTGCTGGGCCCCAGGCCGGGTTTGTTGTAGTACACGTGTGTCCGTGGCCCGAGCATCCCAGAGGCTGCCTTGTGTGGCTGGAATGTGCCATTTGTTCCACGGACCATCCCCAGACACTTGGAGCCCAGACGGGAGGGAGCACAGGGGAGGACATGGGAACCCCCACCACACAGGGCCAGCTGGGGGCTCTCACCTCCGTGTGTGACCGGGGCCCTGGCTGCTGGAGAGCAGAATTGTTCTGTGACCCTGCCCTTAGCAGAGCCTGTTACCAGAGCTCCCACATCTCACCCCTTAGAAGGGGGGCTGCAGAACTGGCTCTGGTGCGATACTGGTGGGGAAAAGCCTAGAAACCTGAGATTTTTCCAGAGTTCCAAGTACACTGAACATGACAATTTTATGAACTGGCTAAGTGAATGTATTTAATAAACTACTTTTTTATGGTTTGCATCCCTGAGGGCAAAAATGCTTCTGATATCGACCCTGCTCTCAAAACACTCAAGCGGGGGCTCCCATTCATGGCCCTCAAAGGAGGGTAACGAAGGTCTGGGGAAGCCAGGTCCCATTTTTACCTAACAAATTAGCGGAGAGTAGAATCAAACCAGAAGGCATGGCTGAAATCCAAGGTCTCAGTCTTTGTGAAAAGCAATTTGATATTTTTTTTAGTCTTAAAATATGTTTTAAATATTTAAAATGTTCATATACTTGACCTAAGAATTTCTTTTGCTTTCTGAGAGTCTGTAGCACGGAAAATAATCCAAACCGTGGGGGTGCCTGGGTGGCTCAGTTGTTAAGCGGCTGCCTTTGGCTCAGGTCATGATCCCAGGGTCCTGGGATTGAGCCCCTCCTCGGGCTCCCTGCTCAGCAGGAAGCCCAATTCTCCTTCTCTCATGCCCCCTGCTTGTGTTCCTTTTCTTGCTGTGTCTCTATCAAATAAATAAATAAAATCTTAAAAAAAAAAATCCAAACTGTGGATTAAGATGGACAGATACTATATTACATTATGCAGACTCTCCAAAGCCACTGAAATCATCAATGAAGTTTTTATACCACATGTTTCATTTGTATGTTTATTCTTTAGTTCTTGTTTTTGCTTTTAAAAGATTTCATTTATTAGCGAGCACAGGCAGGGGGAGTGGCAGAGTAAGAAACAGATTCCCTGCTGAGCTGGGAGCCCAACTCAGGGGCTCCATCCCAGGACCCTGGGATCATGACCTAAGCTGAAGGCAGATGCTTAACAACGGAGCCACCCAGGCGCCCCTTCAGGGGTTTTTCTGGACCAGGCACTATGTCAGGAGACCGATAGTAATAACTAACCCCATCGCCCCCAACCACACATTCCACTAAGGAGGGCAGTGGTGCTGTGAAGGGAAGCATCCGGGCCAGTGAGACACACAGCATGGACGACTTTCTAGTAGGAACCTAAAGGGCGAGTAGGAGTTCCAGTTGCCCCAAGGAGAATTCAATTGGAGGGAAGAAAGTCTGGAAGCGTTAAAAGCCGAGATCTGAGCTAGAAACAGACATCTGGGCCTTGGTAGCATAGACCCAGTCTGGAGAGGGAGACAGGAGAAAGCACAGGCCATCCCCTTAGGAGCTCTGACTTTTAGAGCAGATTTGGAATATACTGTTCTGGGTAGGGGCCCAGGCGTTAATGTTCTTTAAAACAGTTCCAGGATGATTCTCACACACAGCCAATGCTGAGAACCACTGTTGAAGGAGTTGGAGAAGGAAGGAGGAGGCAGAGGAACCGGAGGAAAGGGAAGGACTGGTCAGAAAGGTAGCAAGACAGGAGGATAGTTGGGGCCCTGGCTGGCTCAGGCGGTAGAGCACACGAAGTTAGGGTAGTGCATCGTGGGGTCTTTCAAGAGAAGAGGGTTTCCAGAAGAAGGGCGTGTGGTCAGCCGTGCTGAATTCCGCGGTGTGGCTTAGTAAGGCAAGACTGACACGTCCGCAGGACGTGCAGGTGGGCAGCGACAGTGACCTGGTGGTGTGATGGGGCGGAAGCCCGTTGGAGCAGGCTGGGGTGCCGGGGAGGTGAGGGAGCCAGCACACGTCCTCGCTGTTTCAGGGTTAGCTGTGAGCGGGGAGTGCACATATGGGGCCTTAGCTGGGGGTGGACCTTGTTTGCTTCAGGTGGGCTTTGCTCACGTGACGCTGATGGCCGGATCCCGTCGATAGGGGAAGTGACTGATGTAGAAATGGAAAGTAACTTGAAGTCCGTGATATAAACAAAAGATAGGGAAAAAATTGAATGGAAATGTAACAAAATCGTATTTCTTTACACTGTAGAATGTTCTCGAGTAAGTATGTATTACTTATTCAGTAAAAATAATTAAAAAAAAAAACCACACACACACATGAAGAAAGACTTCGAGTTAAAGATGGCAGGTTGAACATGTGTTTACTCCTACCTCCCAGAATCCTTCTAAAGCAAGAGCGAAGGGCTTTTAGAAGGAGTGAGCAGGGAGACAACAGCAAGCACATTCTGGAAGCCCCGCAAGCAGATGGCTGGGTGATCACTGATTTAGAAAGCTACATCCAAAATTGGGATTGGGGAATGCAGAAGAGAAACTCCATGTGCACCGCACCCCCATTCCCTAATCCAGACTCGGGAAGGAGCAGTACCAGAGACCCTAGGTACCTCTGGAAATGGGGCAAAGGTGGGCTTAAAAACAGAAGATGGGTCAGACGTCTTTCACCTCCCCTCTACGGCCTCCCTCGGTCCCTCAGCCAGCATCTACCTCTCCTAGCCCTGGTGGACAGCTGGGCCTACTTCTCTGAAGAAGGTGAACAAGACCATGTCTGGAGGCGACACCGGGCCCCGTGGAGGACAGGGCACCACGCTGGCTGCTAGGTAGGCAGTGAAGCGTGACATGCAGGTACTGAGATCTCCAGTCTTCCTCCCAGCCTGGCTCCCAAGCCGAGGCAGACATCGGGGATGAAACCCCCAGGCAGGATACTGGATGCGTTTTGCCTGGAGACTTCGGGGACAAGCCCATAGTATCCTCCCAGGAAATGACTCAGCCAAGCCATCCTGGTGGGAAGCCCATCACCAGTAAGCCCTACTTAAAGGCACCAAACTTTTCAATCTCTTTTGAGTGTTCTACTTTTAAATGTAAATAGATAACCATACTGCAGACATTTGGGGAAAGCCTCTAATATAGAAAGACCAAAGGAAAAGAAAGCAGAAAAAATAAATTTCAAGGAAACAGAGACTATGCAGAGAGATTTTTAAAACTGGGTTTAAACACATGTATATATTTGTTTATATTTACGTAATATATATAACATATGTATTTCACATTCCATAAGGAGATAAAAGAAGTGAATACATCCATGACACAACAGTATAATGCTTATTGGGGCACCTGGGTGACTCAGTGGGTTAAGCATCTGCTTTTGGCTCAGGTCATGATCCCAGGGTCCTGAGATTGAACCCTGCATCGGGCTCCCTGCTCAGTGGGGAGCCTGCTTCTCCTTCTGCCCCCTGGTTCCCTGCTTTGCCCTCTCTCTCTGTTAAATAAAGAAAATATTTTTTAAGTATGATGCTTATAAAAAAAAAAAGGAACTCTGGAATTTAAAAGTACTACAGATTAAAAACTCCAACTAGCAGTGTTAGAAGATAAAATTGAGCACATGTCCCAGAAAATAGAGCACAAGACAAAAAAGAAAGTAGTGACAGAATTTTAAAAAGTAAAGGATGGAAGTCCAACATCCAGATAATAGGAATATCAACAACCACAAAAGGAAGGGAGAAGAGAAAAGAGAAGAACAGGAAAGAAAAGGGGAAAAAATAGCAAAAATAGGGAAGAAGGAATTAGCAATGCAGTAATTCAAGGAAAATTCTCAGCACTGAAAGACACGGTTTTCTAGATTGAAAGAGCCCAACAAATACCCAGAACAGTGGATAAAAACAGACCCATGCCTTCGATACATCAGCAAGAAATTTCCGGGCAGCTGAGGTCAAAACGATCCTACAAGTCTTCAGAGAGGGAAAAAAAAAAAGCTCATACAAAGGAACAAGAATTAAAATGGCTTTGGACTTTTTAATGATATTGGAAGAAGACAGTAGAGCAATACCTTTAAAATTCTCTAAAATTTCAAAATTGGAAAATATTTTACAACCATTCTAGAGTTTTATATCGGCCAGATGATTCGAATTAAGTGTAAGAGATGAAATCAAGACATTTTCAAGGTCTCCCATGCACCCTTCCTCCAACTGGGGGAGGCAAGTTGCTGAAATGAGGAAGTACACAAAGAAAGAGGTGTTGGGAGTTCCAGCACAAGGGAGGCGAGGGGGGTCCCCAGGGCGCTGCCCAAGGGGGATCCCAAGAAGACAGCTGTGCACCTGGAGGCAACCAGTCCACACTGGGGCACATCAGGAGGTTGTAGAAAATTGTTCTCCCAAGTCGATGAAACTGAGAAATACCCATTATGTCCGAATGCTTTGAGGAGAGGCAGAAGAGGTCGGGGAGTTTGAAACTGACTTAATGAAATTCGTAAGCTGAACCAAGGAAAGAAATGTGAGCTCCAGGGAAAGCAAAAGACACATAGAAAATAGCTGTGGTATACTCCATGGTCCAATGTTATGTAATATTTATGTGATCTAATAATGTAAATGCCCGAAATTCCTCCAAGCGGACTTGCAGATTAAAATGGAAGGCTCGAGGATTTGGAAGAGATCCGCCTGGACGGGGAGAGAGGGCCTCCTGTCCAGCTCTCGGAAGCCGACAGGTGATGTTTACGCTGAAAATCCGAGGGACTCCTCGAATACATCCACAACACAAAAGTATGATGCTTCCAGGGGCGCCTGGGTGGCTCCATGGGTTAAGCATCTGCCTTGGGCTCAGGTCATGATTCTAGGTCCTGCGATCAAGCCCCCCTTCAGGCTCCCTGCCCAGCGGAGAGCCTGCTTCTCCCTCTGCCCCTCTGCCTGTGCACACACACATGTCTGCTCTCACGCGTACTTTGACAAATAAAATCTTTGAAAAAGGAAAGAAAGATAATTCAAGGAGTAGCAAGAGAAGTGTTCCTTAGAGTTAGGAAGGAGATAACAGAAGAGTCAGCCGGAGGAATTGGAAGTGTTGCTCTGGGGAAGTGCGGCTGGGTGTGGAGGAGAACTTTTTAAAAACAAGTGTTGAAAAATGTTAAAGCTTTGGTAACGCTAAAAAAAACTTCATGTGGGCCGTCTGGATGGCTCAGTCGGTTAAGCGTCTGCCTTCAGCTCAGGTCATGATCGCAGGTCCTGGGATCGAGCCCCGTATTGGGCTCCCTGCTCCGTGGGGAGCCTGCTTCTCCTTCTGTGAGCTCTCTCTCTCTCTCTCAAATAAATAAAATCTTAAAGAATTTTTGGGGCGCCTGGGTGGCTCAGTGGGTTAAGCCGCTGCCTTCGGCTCAGGTCATGATCTCGGGGTCCTGGGATCGAGCCCCGCATCGGGCTCTCTGCTCAGCAGGGAGCCTGCTTCCTCCTCTCTCTCTGCCTGCCTCTCTGCCTGCTTGTGATCTCTCTCTGCCAAATAAGTAAATAAAATCTTTAAAAAAAAAAAATCTTAAAGAATTTTTAAAAACTTCATGTAAAAACAGTATTGTGGATATTAACAACAGAGTAAAGGTTCTGTGTCAAGGTTCGCTTTCAGATTTATCCCTAGAGGAGGATTAGCTTTGTGACCTGAACCTGAAAATGATAAAATAAATCCAAGGAGACCACAGCAGGCTTAAAGTGATGTGACAAAAGCAGTTCCTCTGTACTAATGTCACAGTTCTTCTGTAAACCTAAAAATATCTCAAAATAAATGTTTATTTAAAAATTTTTTAAAAATAAAAATCAAAACAAGTTTTGAGAAACTAACCCTCAGCCTGTGTGCATGTGTAACTTTTTTAAGATTTTATTTATTTATTTCAGAGAGAGAGAGAGATCACGAGCAGGGGGAGGGACAGAGCAAAAGTCTCAAGCACATAATTGGAAGGATCTCAGTGAAGAGAATAATGCGGCGCTTTCCCTCTCTCTGCATTTATTCCTTACAAATTATGCTGATGAAACTTCAGAGACTTACTGGAAAGTAAAAACCATGTTGCCACATTAACCTTCTTCATCAGCTCAAAACAGAGAAATGATGGTCGATATTGGCTTTCCAGCATCTTTATGGCTGTACTTTGTTAGATTTTTAAAGTTTTTGGCATATTCTTAAAGTCTTTCTTAATGCATTTTTAAAATTTTTTATTCTTTATTTTTTAAAGTTTATTTATTTAAGTAATCTCTGCACCCAACCTGGGGCTCGAACTCAGGACCCAGAGATCAAGAGTCACATGCTCTTTGGACTGAGCCAGCCCGGTGGCCCGATTTTTAAAATGTTTTTTATAAAGGTATGTAGGGACACCTGCATGGCTTGTTGGTTAAGCATCTGCTTTTGGCTCAGGTCATGATCCCAGAGTCCTGGGACTCGAGCCCCTAGTCAGGCTCCCTGCTCACTGCGGAGTTTGCTTGAGACTCTACGTCTGTCCCTCCCCCTGCTCTCTCCGTCTCTCAAATAATAAATCAGATCTTAAAAAAAAAAACCAAAAAACAAATAGACTTTCTGGGTCCAAGGATAGACCCATTTAAAAATTTGATACCTATTTTAAAAATGTCCCTCAAAACATGGGCGCCTGGGTGGCTCAGTGGGTTAAGCCGCTGCCTTCAGTTCAGGTCATGATCCCAGTGTCCTGGGATCGAGTCCCACATCGGGCTCCTTGCTCAGTGGGAAGCCTGCTTCTCTCTCTGCCTCTCCCTGCCACTTCGCCTACTTGTGCACTCTCTCTCTCTCTCTGAAAAATAAATAAAATTAAAAAAAAAAAGAAAAATTTTTTTAAAATGTCCCTCAAAGCAGTTGTGCCAATTACTACACCTCCGGTTTGTACACAGACGTGAGACTGCCTCTCTCCCCGTACCCGTGCCGATAGTGGGTTTTATTTATCTTGTTATTATCTGCCACGGTGATGGGTAGAAAAGACAGTATTTTGATGCTTTCACTCAACTTCTGTAATGATGTTGCGCCTATTTTCATACCTTTATTGATAAAAAGGATGTCTTATCTTATGAATTATCTTCTGATCACTGTCCTTTTGGATTATTCATCATTTTATCATCTATCTGTAAAAGCTTTTTAAAAGTTAAGGATATTGGGCACCTGCGTGGCTCAGTTGGTTAAGCGTCTGGCCTTATCTCAGGTCCTGGGACACAAGTGTGTATGCGCTTGCTCGCTCTCTTGCAGAAATAAAATGTCTTTAAAAAATTTTTTTAAGTTAAGTTATCCTATGTATGCAGATATAGTCATTTATTAGTTTATTTGAGAAAGAGACTGCATGAACAGGAAGGAGAGGGAGAAGCGGGCTCCCTGCTCTGATGCCAGACTCGATCCCAGGACCCTGGGATCACGACCCGAGCAAAAGGCAGACGCTTAACCGACTGAGCCACTCAGGTGCCCCTGTGTTTTTGAATATATGGTTTACCTTTGTATTTAGTATTTGTGTGTGTGTGTGGAATTTATATTTTGAATTTTTGTATGTTCAGATTTTATCAGTTTTAAGTTTCTATGTATTCAAATTTACCCATAACTAACTTTATGGTGTCTGGGTTTCATATTAAGAATAGAAATACTTAACTTAGCCCTTTTTATTCAGTAAACGTGATTACAAGTCTTGGGCCTATGAGCTTTTTAAAAAGTCTAAAAATATTTGAAATCTGAAATAAAATATTTCTTGCTCCAGAAAACAAAAAGAAAATTCCAAAAGGCAAGTAGTCAAGTATTTTCACTAAGTGTCTGGAAATATAACATTATATCAGCTTCATTAACTATTAAATGTAATGCTCACAAACACATGATACATTTGGAAACAACAATAGGGTTGATTTTTTTCTTTATTTCCCATCTTGCAAGAGTTCTCAGGAATAAATGTAGTTGCAGAGATCACAAACCAAGCACAAATTAGATCAGTTCCTCATCACCAAACAACGTCAAGGCAAAGCTACAGAAATTCTTCCCAAAAAATGTACACCTGAAAATGAGAGTTGGTATGTGTTGGGCACATGTGACGTTGCTGTGACCAACCAGACAGCTTCCAGAAGGAGGATCTGGAGTCCCAGGGGGCTGGGAATAGCCCTTTCCTCAGTTCACGGTCGTAAAGAAAGAGAAGGAGAGAAACTGTTTTTTTCCTGACACTAGGATGAGTTTATTATTTGCGTCTAAATTTTTGTTTCATCAGTAATTTACTTTGATGTGACGCGAGTTGTCACCCCTCCATCCATTCATTCCCACCCCATTTATTGAAAACTTTTCCCCAGTGGCTTGAAGTCCTCCTACCTTTGATCATAAACTGTAGTCCTGCAATACACGTGTCTTTAATTTTTTTTTAATGGGAGAACAAGTCGCTGCTTAGAAATGCAGTCGGGGTGTCAGTGCTCTTTCAAAAGTTGTGTGGGGTGGGGAAACCTTTTTGGTGGAAGACCACTGGCTTCCCTGCTGTCTAACAAATGGAGGAGAGGCATGCAGATGAGTAAATGCAGCACCTTGCAAGGGGAAGGAAAAGTGAACGCCATGGAGAGGGGCACAGTTCCGTGCAGCTGAGAGCCCTAGTAAGAGGTTTGGCTGAGTGAGCTCTCGAAGGAGGGGCGGGTCCTGGAGGTCAGCGGTCTCTAGCTGGAGTACCAATGCCCCTAGAGGCGCACAGAGACTTCCCAAGAGGGACATGACATAGATGGCTTTGAGGGTTCAGTAAGTCCTTAGTTGATCTGTTCTCATTCATAAAACTCATCAATGAAGGCACCCAACACATGCAGCCCGTCCTCATCAGCCGCACCCCTTCCCGGTCCCCATCTTACAAGGGAGTAGTTCTCCAATGTATAAAAAGCCCTCTAGGTTACGGAGACAGTCCAGACCGTAGGGGCACGTGACCACAAACTCAGCGCCCTGGGGCCTGAATGGCAAATTTTTTTTTTTTTTAAGATTTTATTTATTTGACAGAGAGAGATCACAAGTAGGCGGGGGGAAGGGCGTGAAGCGGGCTCCTGCTGAGCAGCGAGCCCAATGTGGGGCTCGATCCCAGGACCCTGAGATCATGACCTGAGCCGAAGGCAGAGGTTTAACCCACTGAGCCACCCAGGCGCCCCTGGATGGCAAATTCTTTTGCAAGTTAGATCCCTTGCAATACTTTGCTTTCAACAAAATTGAAAGAGAACCTAATTAAGTTGTCAGCTAATAGGTCATTAGAAACAATTTTTGATGCTATGTTAACCATGTGCTTTCATAGCATTATAATTCAGAGCAAATTCAGAGAATCAAGTGACAATTCCACAACAGAGCCCCTGCCAGCCCATCTATATGTCTATGTAAATGAGCTTTGCCAATGCTTGTGTTTATGAAAATGAAAAATAGGAACAGATTTGATTCTGAACTCTTGTCTCAGTCATGTGATAAGAATATTCATTCTCTGATAAGCAAACTAATTAGGGGACAAAAAATTCCTCTCCATCCTCATAAGAGCTGTTTCCAACAGGTTTTTAGTTTTCTATCTTGAGTATCTGTGTATCATTATATACTACTAATAACGAAGGATAACTTAAGACAGGAAAACAGTCAACACTTAGAGCCCCATGGTTATTAGAAATGAAAGCAAAATTAATCTTTCAATTTACATACACATTTTTGCAGCAGAGTGGTAGACCAGGAGATCAGTAAAAGGCTTCTCAGCATAAAAAGATGTTCTATTGGGATAAAATTCTGTGGGCAAAGCGGGAATGGAAATAGAAGTTCAAGGTGAAAAGGAATGATATAAAAATTTCAACTATCAAAGAAGAACTTGTTCATGTAGGTTTTAAGTGAATAATAGTGGGTCGGAAAGTGCTGCCGTTCTCAGATCCCACTGGCGACATTCAAGAGTGACGGAAGAGTTTATTTCAAACCATCAATATTTACAGTATGCCAGAAATGACATCTTTTGCAGTTACTGAAGCGTTTTATATGTTTATTCAAAAAAGTGCAAAGGGGTGCTTCGTTTTTGAAAACCACTTTTGAGGGAGGAGGCGAGCAAAATATCTTCAGAAGTTTGTGAAGCGAGGGAAGGCATTTTTATGATGCTGGGGTCCCGGTTGTGCTGGTGGCTATAGGGCTGTAGGGATTGCAGAGCGAGAGGCGGGCACTGCAGGGGGAGCGCGATGGCCCCAGGAACGGGGCGGCCAAGGCAGTGAGCAGAGGCATCACCGTCACCGTGGTGCCTCCCCAGGTGGGAGAGAAAAGGGGAGTCAGCGGGGTGACTTGAAGCTGGAGCAGGAGCGAGCAAGGATGTGAGGGAGGGTGACCTCATCTTTTTTGTGAGACCGAGAATAGGAGGAAGAGGTTTTGGAAACTTGGTTGTAGGGGAAGGCAGGCAGGGTCCAGGTTTAAGGCTGTGGCCGAGGCGACGGGACCGTCCCAGCTGCTTTATATTCTGCTGCTCCCTATGGCCGGCAGGAGATTGGGTGGCAGGTCCGAGGAGAATGAAAGGATTGCCAGGCACCAAGGAGAACCCAGTTCGGGTCCTGTGGCATCAGCTGCCCGCCTGCCGGGTGGGTCTGGTTTCCCGGCTTTTAGCTTGGGGATCCCAAGTGGGCGTGGTTGAGAGCGGGCAGGCTTTCCATGGGCACGGACGGTTGGGTTAGTTTCCGAGGTTCCTGGTGTCTTTCTTCTTTCCACAGCACTTACCACCTTCGGACACCCCATACAATGTATTAATTCCGTTTATTGCGTTGGGTAAGGTGTATGAGGGTGGGAAGCTCTCTTATGTTCACCGGTGTCTCCCATGTCATTAGAATACCCCGTCGCACATAGTTGGTGCTCAGTAAGTAACCGGTGCTTCAGTGAATTCAGTGAAGGAATAAATGCGTCTGCTGATGCGTTACACGTTTATAATTTTCCTTCATTAACAAAGTGATTTTCAGGGCGCCTGGGTGGCTCAGTGGGTTGGGCCTCTGCCTTCGTCTCGGGTCATGATCTCAGGGTCCTGGGATCGAGCCCCGCATCAGGCTCTCTGCTCGGCGGGGAACCTGCTTCCTCCTCTTTCTCTGCCTGCCTCTCTGCCTACTTGTGATCTTTGTCTGTCAAATAAATAAATAAAATCTTTAAAAACAAAAAAACAAAGTGATTTTCAAGCTGTGAGGGAGTTTCTGCTGGCACAGCTCTCTCCACGGGGAAGAAAGTAAAGCTGAACCCCTACCTCACACTCCACACAGAATAAAAACAAATTTCAGACGGAGCAAAGACCTTAATGTATATAATAAAGCAATAAAAAGCTTGAGACACACTCCAGAAGACCCTGTGAACCATCCAGGAGCAGAGGAGACCCTCTTAACGAAGAAAACCCAGAAGCCATAAAAGACAGACAGACATGTGTGACCACGGGAAGACTTGAAGAAGGTAGTCTGATAAGCAATGGCTCAGAGTCAATAGACAGATGCTAGATCTGGGGACTGTTTGAAATGCTGATAAGAGAAAACGGGTTATCTTTAGCACAGGAACCAAAGAACTCTCACCAGTTGACGAGAACAGAACACAGTTGATACGGAATCAACTTGAAAAGGCCAACAAGGAAAAGAAACAATATTCGATGACCCTCGTCAGGAAAGTGGGATTAAAGTATCAGAAAATTACCAATGTACACCTGTCTGACTGAGGAAGATATGAAAGAGCAGTGGCGTCTGTCTCCAGCAGGGAGGTGGGGAGGAGGCTGGGCTCCCGCGGGGCTGGTGGAAACATGTATTGTCACAACCTTGTTCAAGAGCGGCTCATGACATCTGTCAGATTAAAAATAACCACACCTTTGACTCTACGGCCCCACTCCTGGGACTCGCATGGAAATCAAACCCCTATTTTATAGTGAGACATGTAAATCCACCTGTGACCCCGGGATAGTTCAGCATGCGAAGGGCCAGAACAAAACAGCGCCGGTTCCTCTGGAGGGGACGGCGGGACACACTGCTCGCCTCACCACGGGCTGCGGACAGCACTGGGGAGGAAGGCGGTGGCCTACGGAATTGCTTTGCAGCGATTTCTACAAGACAGCTAAGTGAGGAAGCGGATGGAGAGGACAAGCGGGTGTAGATGCCCATTTTTTTAAAACTAATAATGGCCAGAAAAAAAAACAGACGTAAATGTTTGCCATAAATCCCTAGAAAAGCGTAGAGGAAAATGCTAGGTTGCTGACAGGGCTGACCTGGGCAGGTCACAGTTGTGAAATGGGAAGGGAGGGGAAGAGGAGGGCCAATCAAAAGAGAAAAAATGCCCTGCGAAAAGATTACGTGCTAAGTCCCATTTATGTCAAATGATGCCCGTGTGTGTTGACATGAGTTACCTGTAGACCTACGGGCAAATTAAAAAAAAAAAAAAAAGGGCAACGTGTGTAATCAGAGGCTGTTTTAAAACAAAGCTGAGAGCTCCAAGTGCATGTGTGTGTGTGTGTGTGTGTGTGTGCGCGTGCTTGTAACTGTGGGCCGGGAAGGGGTTCGGGGGTGTCTGGCCTATCTAAATCGGACCCCAGGGGCCTGGGCTAGGAAGGTGTGCAGGGTGAGGAGGTGACTAGCCTTTTCATTATTCACCTTGACCGTGAGTGAGGGAAAACTGTCTGCTGACTTTGACTGGCCTGACCCAGGAAATGGAATTAAGATCTCGTTTGTTCAAAAAAACAAACAAAAAAAACCCTGATAATACTGTTTTTAAAATTGTAGGGGGTCGTGGAATACAAACTCCACATCTATTTTCACTTTACTCCAGTTTGTACTGATGTTCAAGAAACTTCTGTGTCTGCTCACTCGACCCCGCATTATAGTTCCTCCTGGTCTCTAAAATGAGAATTTTTGAGATGTAAATCCTAGGCTGCAGAAACCTCGTGCAATGAACGTGTTCTGGGTTCTTCTGTCCTCTCCCCCTCCCCACCCCCCCACCTCCGCAGCACACGACGGGATTGTGATCAAGATCGAGGTGCAGACCAACGACGAGGGCTCCGAGAGTCTGGAGACGCCGGAGCCCCTAATGGGGCAGGTGGAAGAGCACGGCTTCCAGGACTCGGAGCTGGGTGACCCGTGCGGAGAGCAGCCGGACCTGGACATGCAGGAACAGGAGAACGCGCTGGAGGAGTCCACGGAAGGCTCCAGTGAGTTCAGCGAGCTCAAACAGATGCTGGTGCAGCAGAGAAACTGCACAGGTCAGTTGGCGGGGGTGCGGGTTGTGGGGGGAGCTGCTTCCGTGAGGCCTGCAGACAGGCCCCTGCCTTGTGGGAAAGCTGGGCTTCCCTTCAGACAGGGTCGTTTGACCTTGTCGGGTCGACAGGTGTGACAACCCCGGGCACGGCCTCGGGGGCGGGTTTCCTGCCTCCGGATTTATAAGAGTCTGTCTCTGGGCTTGGAAGAAGGTATTACAGCCAAAGACGAAGTCAGATGCAGACCCAAAGGGATCTCCGAGACCACCTCTCCAGCTCCCTCCTTCTACAGACAGAGAAGATCAGACAAACTGCCCAAGGTCATGCCGTTATGGCGAAGCTAGAACTTCCATTTTTGCTATGTTCTTTTTTTTTTTTTAAGATTTTTATTTATTTGAGAGAGAGAGGTCACAAGTAGGCAGAGAGGCAGGCGATGGGGGGACGGTGGGCAGGGAAGCAGGCTCCCCGCTGAGCAGAGAGACTGATTCTGTGCTTGATCCCAGGACCCAGAGATCATGACCTGAGCCGAAGGCAGAGGCTTAACCCACTGAGCCCCCCAGGCGCCCCTCTGCTACGTTCTTGATAGTTCTTAGGTCACATTAGAAGTCCCAGTAACCCAGAGAGCTTAGCCCTAGCCAGGCATGTGTTTTAAAATAACAGACTGTATAGTCTCTTCCTGGTATGATCTGGCCATCACTCATGTTTAATTATAAAACCTCTGGGTCACCCTCCTGCACACTTTTGGCTCCATGTGAGTTCAAGAACAGTGAGGAAGTAGGCTCTCAGCGGCCTAACCTCAGGACATCTTTTGTGGCTGATTGTCTGACGCTGAACAGTCCTTTCCATCCTGAGAAAAGCCTGATCTGGTCATCACAGCGTACTTTTCATATATAGCATGAAATTCAGTGAGCTGCTGTTCATTCAGGGGCTTTCAGCTATAGTCATAAATGAAATCAGCCTGACGCTTTCTTGAATCACCCCATCTAGTTTTGGAAATAAGATTGTACTCAACTTATATGAAGGTGAACTGGGAAGCTTTTTCTCTTTTTTTCTATATTCTGAAAATAATGTATAAGATAGGAATTAAGTGAATTCTACCAAATTTTTAAGGAACACACTTCACTTAGGTTTTGGTTTTTTGTTTAGATGTTTTCTTTACGTGCTAAAGAACCATTAATTATCATAGCAGTTTTGATACTATACTATTGGTCATAGAAAGGTATCCACATCCATTTTATTTAATAGGTTTTTAGAAGTATGGTGCTGATGATTGGTTGTTGTTGGGGTGGTTTTTTTTTGTTTTGTTTTGTTTTGTTTGTTTTTTTTTTTTGAGACTATTTAACACAGAGGAACACAAGCAGGGGGAAATGGGAGAGGGAGAAGCAGTCTTCCCGCTGAGCAGGGAACCCGATGCGAGGCTGGAGCCCGATGCGGGGCTCGATCCCAGGACCCTGGGATCATGACCTGAGCCGAAGGCAGACGCTTAAGCGACTGAGCCACCCAGGTAGCCCCTGTGCTGATGACTTTTTACATTTTTTTCATTTTCCCTGTAGAGAATCCCTTTGCAGGTGGCCTTTCCACACTTCATAAGATATCGCAGACGTCTTGCTTGGTCAAAGATGTGGATCTAACCCCTTGCTTCTGAATAACCGCATGATACCCCCAAAAACATTTTAATCCACAGGCTGTCTCTGTAAAACAGGGGAAGGTGCAGGGCACATCGTGAGGCTGAGCTGCGGCGGGGCCTCAAGTAGAAATGTCAGCCTGCCCTCTGGGCCTTCATTCTAGTGGGACCTCAGGAAAGTTTGCACGGTATTTGGTGGGATTTTGCATCCTGGATTGCGTCCCTTGCTGAGAATCCTAACAGGGCCCAGGCAGTGCTGGCCATGACGAGAGGCCTGAGCTGGGACTGGCACATCTGTGTCCTAACTGTGACCCTACTGTTTCTTGGGTTCCGAGGAGCAAGAGGAAGTCCCAAGGCCCAGTGGTCACTACCGGCTACTTGGTAAGACCTGGGCCGGCTCATGCACATCACCAGCTTGCTTCCCTGGTAATTGAGGGGACAGACTAGATGGTCCTAAGTTAGAAGCTCTGAAGAGGTCTGGCTTTACTTACTTAATTTGGAACAATCACTAGGTATCTCTGGGCTTGGAGGCCCCATGTCTGTGAAATGGGGCTAATCCTTGCTTGGCTTATCCCGTGAGAGATTGTGAATAAAACAACAAGCTCTCTTGGGGCGCCTGGGTGGCTCAGTGGGTTAAAGCCTCTGCCTTCGGCTCAGGTCATAATCCCAGGGTCCTGGGATCAAGCCCCATATCGGGCTCTCTGCTCAGCAGGGAGCCTGCTTCCTCCTTTCTCTCTCTCTGCCTGCCTCTCTGCCTACTTGTGATCTCTGTCTGTCAAATAAATAAATAAAATCTTTAAAAAAAAAAATTAAAAAAAAAATTAAAAAAAAATAAATAAAATAAAAAAAAAAACAACAAGCTCTCAGGCAAGACCTGGAAAAATTCTCATTCGTTTGCTGTTAAGAATTCTGCAAAAGCAGACTGTAACAGCAGCTTCCATCTGACGGGCTCAGAGAAGGGAGTGCGTTTCTCATGTCACACACTGACTAAAAACAGAGCTCTTCAAGTAGCCGTGTTTGGGGAGTACATAAGTACAAGGCATTTAAGAAAATGCAAACAGAAGTCAGAGGGCATTTCTTTTCTCTAGGACTAACATTCTCGGGGAACACTCTAGAACACCATGTAGAACAGCTAACATCTTGGGCCCTGAAGGGCCAGCCCAGAGGACCGAGAGCCGGAGAGGAGGAGGACATCCTACAGTTGTATGCAGGGAACCCTTCCTGGGTGGGAGGGACCGCACACCCGAGGCTCGGGGAAAGGCAGGAGAAACCTTGGCCCTAGCTTCAGACTTGGTAGGGTCACAGCAGGTGACCACCTGTGTGGGTGTCGTGTTGCAGGTGAGGCCAAGGTCCTAAGCCCTGGGCAGGCACCCCAGTGAGTGCTGATGGCCCGGGAGTGGTTGAGGGCTGCACTTTGGGATGGTCAAGGAAGATTTAAGGGTAGAGCGGGAACTGGAGCTGGGTGGTATGTGGCCTGTGTGATCTGAAGGCAGGGAAAGGAGGGACAGATCGCTGGAGGAGGGGGAGTACAGACACCTGGGGAGAAACCCGCAGATGCCTTCCGGAAAGCCACAGACCTGGGAGGCTGCCAGATTTGGGATGGAGGAGGCCTTAGAGCCTGAGGAGTCAGCCCTCCGGTAGCTCCAGTGGAAAAGGGAGGGTCCGTGTCAGGTGGTAACTGGCAGGCACCGTGGGCCCAAGTGCTCCCCCCCCCCGGCCCCCTGTGGGCAGCTGCTCACCACCCGCTCCAGAACATGAGCACAGGCAGGGCCGTCTGCCCCTTCTGAGCTGCACAGGGTTCCCAGAGAGGGTTTCTTCCAGAACCGAGCCCGGGGCCTGCGTGGGTAACACCTCCAACACCGGGGAAGTGGGGACCGCGGAGAGCGGAGGGGAGGGTTTTCCCACAAGGGGCCAGGAATGTGCGGGGGCGCCAAGGCGAGGCCACCGCATCTGCCTCCGTCCCGGGTGCAGGCCCCTGGGCCGCCGCTGACGTGTGTTCTTCTCTCTCCCTGTCCCTGGAGCAGAGGGGATCGTGATCAAAACCGAGGAGCAGGAGGAGGAGGAGGAAGAGGAGGAGGAGGATGAGCTGCCGCAGCACCTGCAGGCCCTGGGGCCGCTGTCCGGGCGCTACGAGGCCGCCATGTACCAGACGCCCCTGCCCGGGGAGCTGTCCCCCGAGGGCGAGGAGAGCCCCCCGCCGTTGCAGCTGGGCAAGCCGTCGGGGAAGAGGCTGGCGCCGCCGGCGCACGGGGAGCGGCACCTGGGCGACAGCCGCGGCCCGTCGAGCCAGCAGCAGCGGAACCGGCGCGGCGAGCGGCCCTTCACGTGCATGGAGTGCGGCAAGAGCTTCCGCCTCAAGATCAACCTCATCATCCACCAGCGCAACCACATCAAGGAGGGGCCGTACGAGTGCGCCGAGTGCGAGATCAGCTTCCGCCACAAGCAGCAGCTCACGCTGCACCAGCGCATCCACCGCGTCCGCGGCGGCTACGCGTCCCCCGAGCGCGCGCCCGGCTTCGCCCCCAAGCACGCGCTCAAGCCGCGCCCCAAGTCGCCCAGCTCGGGCAGCGGCGGCGGCGGCCCCAAGCCCTACAAGTGCCCCGAGTGCGACAGCAGCTTCAGCCACAAGTCGAGCCTGACCAAGCACCAGATCACGCACACGGGCGAGCGGCCCTACACGTGTCCCGAGTGCAAGAAGAGCTTCCGCCTGCACATCAGCCTGGTGATCCACCAGCGCGTGCACGCGGGCAAGCACGAGGTCTCCTTCATCTGCAGCCTGTGCGGCAAGAGCTTCAGCCGCCCGTCGCACCTGCTGCGCCACCAGCGGACTCACACGGGCGAGCGGCCCTTCAAGTGCCCCGAGTGCGAGAAGAGCTTCAGCGAGAAGTCCAAGCTCACCAACCACTGCCGCGTGCACTCGCGCGAGCGCCCGCACGCCTGCCCCGAGTGCGGCAAGAGCTTCATCCGCAAGCACCACCTGCTCGAGCACCGGCGCATCCACACGGGCGAGCGGCCCTACCACTGCGCCGAGTGCGGCAAGCGCTTCACGCAGAAGCACCACCTGCTCGAGCACCAGCGCGCGCACACGGGCGAGCGGCCCTACCCCTGCACGCACTGCGCCAAGTGCTTCCGCTACAAGCAGTCGCTCAAGTACCACCTGCGGACCCACACGGGCGAGTGAGCGCGCCCGCCGCCCCCGCCGCCGCCCGGCCCGCCCCGGACACCTGCCGGCCGCCGCGAGGCCCCAGCCGGGCGGGCGGGGCCGGGGCGCCCCCAGCCCCTTTGCTGTGAGCCCCCCTCCCCTCCTTTCGTCCCTCCTCCCAAGGACACCGGGGTAGTGAGACCAGGTCGCTTGCTGCCGTGTTTACCCGGGTGGGGGGAGTGCGCGGACCTGGGGAACCCCTTCGGGCTGTTAATTTCCTTGACAATAAAATGGATGAAACCAATCAGCACGGGGGGAGTGATTTGGCCGCCGGCCACTCGGAGGGGCGGTGCAGGGCCACTTAGTTGGGGACTAGAACTTTATAATTACCTTTTGGATACTGTGGTTCTATTTGATAATAATAGAGTAATTTTTAAAAGACGAGCGTTTCCTGTTTGCCGTTTTTGTTTGGTTTTGAAGGGGAGGGCTTGAGAAGGTGGCCGAGGGACCTGTGCCTAGTGTCGCTTGCCAGGTTCCCTTGAGCCCCTCTTCTGTGCTTGTTCCCCGTGTTGGGCAGCGGTGGGGGCGCAGATCCCACGGATTATAAGGTCAAGGAGGAGACGGGGCTGCCGAGCTTGAGGTAGTGAATGGGTGCACGGAAGGGCGGCCCCTGCTGGCTTCCGGGAGGACAGGGTGGGGGGGGGGCGGTTTAAGGGGGAACAGGGCGCGCAGTTGACGATGGTCGATGGTCGATGGTCGGGGAGGTTTGGAATGCTCTGGGGAGACAGTTACACGGTTCAACTGCAAAAGCTACGTGCCTCCCCCAGGGCCAGGCCGACTTCCCTGACAGCTTGGAATGCAGCTCGGGATGCGGTGGCATGGCCCGGAGTGCAGGGGGGCACAGGGAGGGGTGGGGAAGGGGTGCGGAGGCCCCTGGTGCTAGTCGTTGGGGAAAGCTCAAAAGGCTCCAGTGAGACCTTTTTTATGTATATGTTGTGCACCAAAGCTACCCTCTTTGGAGTTGTCAAATGCGCAGATGCACCCTAGGTCTAGGGACTGGTTGTGTCCAGTGGCCCTCCAGTGAGGCCTAGAAAGAGAAACCGAGGGCGCATGACACTGGCCAGAGTGACTCACCCTCACCCTGCTTCTGGGCTCCACTGTAACCCGGAGAGAATTCGGACCATCGGAAGGGACAATTCCTGGAGGCCCGCGGAGGGCCAGGCTCAGCCTCCTTGGCCTGGGGTGGACAGACTTGGGCTGAAAACAGGGAGAAGAGCTGGAGAGACAAGGACTACTGAAGGGAGGAAGATTAAGTCATGAGTCAGAGGGTGGAGAGGAGTGGACAGCATAATTACGGAGTTCAGAAAAGAATTTAAGAGCGAAGGTGCCATATTATTGACTGGGAAGAGACCAAGAGGTCACCAACCGCCTCCTTTATAGAGACACACACAGAAGAGAAGTGATGCTCAAGGTGTCACATTTGAAAGGATGGGACTTCTCTGTTTCCTGAAAATTGTCTGCAAGGCTGGTAGGCAGAGCAAGCAGCGGGAGGAGGGGCGGGCCGGGGCTGGGATGGGGGCTGGCAAGGCTGGTCTGGGTCCTGGGCTGCAGAACCTGACCCAGGGCCAGGCGGTGGTGACACTGTGTGCAGTAAACCAGAGGTGCCATGAGCGGGATGGGTGCTCTGCCCACCACAGGAGGAAGAGCCTGGAGACGTCAGAACCCCTTCTCGGGGGAGTGGGGTGTCAGAGTGGGGCCCTTTGGGCTGGGGAGGATTCCAAAGATGGGGAAGATGGGCAAGGCCTTGTCCATGCAGGGATTCTTAAAGGGGGGCTTGTGGAAAGTGGGCTCCCGTGTGAAGAAGCAGTAACTAATGACACCCGCAGAACTGGAGAAAGGGTTTATGTAGAAAACCAAGGTCAAGGAGGTTGGCTTGAGGCGGACTCGGCATGCACAGAGGGTCTTGGATCTGGGATCTCCCACGACTGTAGAGTTTGGTTTGAGTGTGTGCGGGAAACCACTGCGGAGCAGAGAAGAGGTGTGAGGCAGTTGGGGCCAGGAGACTGAGGCCAACGGGCCGGAAACCGGCCGTGGTCTGCCGTCTGGGTGAGCCGGCCAGGTGCAAAGGGCAGGCCACAGACCATGGAACCGGTGGCTGGAGGTTGCAGGGGTGACAGAGGAAATGGTCCTTGGCCACACCGGCACATCGAAAGCCCAGAAGAGATGTCAGGAGAGGTATTTGGAGATACTTGGTGGACAGCCACTGCCACCCAAAACCTCTACTAGTCCAGGAATTTGAGGACCAGAGGGTGCTGGAGATGTTTAGACGAGAAGGAGGCCACAGTGGTCCGGGGAGGTCACAGTGACTTTGTTTGTTATACATGGTTACCAGGACATCCTCGGGCCATTGTGGCTCACATAGGAATGGTGAGCCTTTCTTTTCCTAGGAAATCTGGTTGTAAAGGGTTAAATCCAGAGACTGGTACTTCTTGTGCAGAACTGTGCTGCAGGGGGTTCTCTGTGATTCTACCTTCCCTCCCTTGGCTCTAACCCCCTCTTCATGCCTCTGTCCCCAAGGGACCCTGAACTCCAAGGTGTCCTCTTCTCTTCCCAACTCCCTGGCCCAATCGTGATTCTCACTTCCCATCCACCATAATCTCCGCGGCGCCAGAGGCCAACAGCTATCAGAGGATGGTCACTAGAGCATAGACTGACTCCGGAGTCCAACAGATGTGCATTTACACTTGACCATTGTATGGCCTTGAACCAGTTGATTAACGGAACGTCCACCTCGTCATCTTTTCAGTGGGGATAATGAGCCTTCCATTGTTCTGAGGCGTCAGTAAAATGCAGAATAGATAGATAGCAAAGACCTTGGCACATAGTAAGTTCTCGATAAAACATTGCTAATTTCATTATTAGCTCATGGTTAAAGATGACTTGGTTTAGTAAACACGGAAGTTCAGGTAGGTAGTGGGCTAGTGCCGGAACCTGAAAGAATGAGTCTCTGAGAAGGAAATGTCCCCCACAGGCAGAAGCAGAAAGGTATTTCGGCGTGAGGACGTTCAAAGCACACGGACAACTCCATCTTGGTCTCGAAGCCAGAGCGGACAGGGATTTAAACTCACCTCTCAGCCACAAGCCAGAGCCTGCAGTGGGCAGCACCCCACCTTTCTGGGGATGGGGCACCCTTTCCCAGGGTTTTCTTAGGGAGCCCTTCATTGAACTAGAAGGCCAGACTTTCAAACTCCTGTCTTGTCAGTCACCATTGGCCCCACGGAGTTGTGCACCAGAAAGAGTAATTGCCATGAAGCAAATGCTTCTTTTGAAGACTTTATGTCACACGCATTTGATCGGTGAAGAGCTTGAGGCTCCGAGAGGTTAAGTAGACCCAAAGTCGCACAGCAACCAAACGGTACAGTCAGGATTCGAACTCTGGCCTTTCCACCTCCAAAACCCAGGAGCCTGACCGCCGCGCTCTTTCCCTGGGATCTGAACGGCCGTTGGAAAAGGAAAGCCGGCCCTTCTTTCAGATTGTTTCATTCTATCCTCAGGACAAACTTTGAGGAAACGGTAGATCTACTGAGCCGGACAGGCTCTGAGCCATATATTTGCCAACATTACAACCAGAGCAAGAGACTAAAAAAGAATTTTAGAGGCAAAAAAGTCCTCGGGGTCAAGTCTGTGGCATTGCAGCTGGAGAAATTACTGTCTGTGCTGCCTCCTCCCTCAGGTGTGTGTTGGGTGGAGGGTGCCAGAGGGGCAGCGGAGGGAGCAGGGGCTGCGTCCAGGGCCCTGGGGAATGCTCGTTGTCCTGTAGCTCCCAGTGCTGAGGAAACATCAGTACGTGCAAAGCCAAAGCGGAGTCCTGGGCTCCAAGGGCAAACAGGGAAGAGGAAGCCATCTACCACCTTGACAGCGCTGAAGACTGCGGCCTCGTCCTCTCGACCAAGCCTGTGGGGATCTGGAAAGCTGGGACCATCACAGGCACATTGAGGCAGCCGTCTTCCCAGCCAGAACCCCACCTCCATCTCTGCTCTGTCCCTCCTGTCAGGGTAGCTTTAACCAGCCAGGTGTCTGTGGGAGACCTTTCCGGAGGCATAGTCATGGAGGCTCCTCGGATTAAGGGATCAGGGACGGAGGCCTCCGGGCCCTACTGTTGCCAGGGCAACGGTGAGTCAGGCCAAGGCCTCTCCTCCAGCTCTGGAAAGCCGTGTGGCTACTGAGGCCTCTTGCTGCTTCCCAGGCATGGTGGGAACGTCTAGGTTTCAATTTTTTAAAAAATCCATTCTGCCTTTACCACTTCTAGCTGGGTTCCTTGACGTGAGTACTGTTAGTTCAAATATAATAGAATCTGATGCTTTTAATTTTACTTCCTGCAAGAGGTCACTCCAGGCAAAAAGGATTTTTTTTTTTTTTTTTTTTTTAAGAAAGGGAGAGAAGGAAGGAAGGAAAAGGAAAGAAAGAGAAATTGAATCTAGCACTAACGGTGGCCTTACCCGAGAACTTCCGGTCAGAGATGAGCCCCAGCCTGGAGTTCATTAGGGACAGTAACAATAACCACGATTCACGGGGTCTTGCCATGTTCCAGGCACTATGCCAAGGCCATGCTTTCATTTCATCTCCTCCTGTGACGACCTGTGAAATCGGTATTCGGTCCCGCTTTTCCAGATGACGTTCAGAGAGGTTAAGCCACAAGCCCAAGATCACATGGCCAGAATTGAAACCTCAGTGTGTGGGACCAAAGTGGGTGATGTTATTAGGGGCTGTTATATACTGTCCCCCAATTTCATCCACGTGGATCCTCAATGAAAATGGCAAAGAGTACTATTTCTCTCTGATTCACAGCTCCGACTGTCCCGTGGACACTTGGGAAGTTCGACAGGCAACCACCCTGGGCAGGCCCGGCTCACCTGCGGGCTGGTCGGGTCATGCAGAGAGGTTGCTGGGGACTCCCATGGGTGGGCCGCCCGGCTAGTCCCTGGTTTTTTGTTTTTTGTTTTTTGTTTTTAAAGATTTCTCTATTAACTTGAGAGAAGGAGAGCCAGGGGAGGGGCAGAGGGAAAGGGGGAGAGAGATCCTCAAGCCGACACCATACTGAGCACAGAGACTGATGCGGGGCCGATCCTGTGACCCTGAGATGTGACCTGAGCCAAAATCAGGAGCTTGCTGCATAACCGATTGAGCCACCCTGACGCCCCTGGCCCCTGTTTTTAAACATGGGCCCCCCCTCCTGCTTCAGGCATTTGGGAAGAGAGCTACGCGTTAGGGTCAGGGCTCCCCTTCTGTTTCTTTCAGAAGTGGGGACCTAACAAGCCATTTGCTTAACAGAGAAGGAGCTGGGTGACGGAGATTATTACAAAGAAAACGTACCTGCTAATAAAATGACACTCTCGCTTTCCAGGCCTACACCACCTCTTGGTTCTCACCGTCCCTTCGAACGAAACTCCCTTTCTCTTTGTAAAATAATACCCAGGTTCTCAAAATAACTCAAGTATAAGACAGGAGTACCACTACTGTCTATCACCTAGAGTCATGGAAAGTTGAATTTTAATGGCAAAATATACCAATGAAAATGTCTATGCTCATTGTAATTTTTATTTAAATAATGAATATCAGGATAGACATTTCCTTTGAGATTCAGTATCGTCTAAGTATACAATCTTTTTAAGAAATGGGATGCCTGGGTGGCTCAGTTGGTTAAGCAGCTGCCTTCGGCTCAGGTCATGATCCCAGCATCCTGGGATTGAGTCCCACATCTGGCTCCTTGCTCATCAGGGAGCCTGCTTCTCCCTCTGCCTCTGCCTGCCACTCTGTCTGCATGTACTCACTCTCTCTGACAAATAAATAAATAAAAATATTTAAAAAAATATTTAAGAACTATATTTAATCAGGGGCGCCTGGATGGCTCAGTAGGTTAAGTGTCTGCCTCCGGCTCAGGTCATGACCCCAGGATCCTGGGATCAAGTGCTACATCAGGCTCCTTGCTTAGTGGGGAGCCTGCTTCTTCTGCCTGCTGCTCCCCCCTACCTGTGCCTGTTTTCTCTCTCTGACAAATGAATAAATAAAAATCTTTTTTTTAATGTGATTAAAAAAAGAACTATATTCAATCAGTTCTTTGTTTACAGGGTATACAAATACCAAGGCTGTGCCCTCAAAAAATTGAAATTGATTGGATTTAAGGTAAATTCAGCAGAAAATTTAGCAGGTTATGAAACATGACTTTTGCCATTCTCCCACTGAAGATATGACCCAAGAGCCACATGGTTCCACAATCAGATTTTCTGCAGGCAAATTACTTATACAAATTCTAAAATCTAGGAGAAAATGATTTTGTGTGTATTATCCTGCTTAGATTAATTGTCATCCCTAAAAGTCACATTAATTTTGTCCAAAAGTAAAAGCAGTACATTGGTTTGTATAGTTACCACTTTGAACAATTTAATAACATACATCCAACTAAAATAACGATTATCCCTTCCCATTTAATGCGGTGGATTCCTTCACTTATCTTGACTTCATTGATGATTTACTAGCCAAAGGTTTGTAATACATTTTGAAATAGGTTTGGAAAAAAAAAAAAAAATGAAACTTCAAACATTTCAGAACATGCCAAAAAACCAAGTCAATATCCAGACCAAATTACACCAATTTCCAGTATATTTAATTTAAAGATTTTTTTTTTTTTTTTTTTTTGTCAGAGAGAGAGGGAGAGAGAGCGAGCACAGGCAGACAGAATGGCAGGCAGAGGCAGAGGGAGAAGCAGGCTCCCCGCCAAGCAAGGAGCCTGATGTGGGACTCGATCCCAGGACGCTGGGATCATGACCTGAGCCGAAGGCAGCTGCTTAACCAACTGAGCCCCCCAGGCGTCCCTAATTTAGACAGTAGACATACTGAGAAGAAAGACACATTTTTCTTGCTCGGATCTGTGCCAGCTCCTTCAAGTCTTGGAATGAGCAGAAACTGCATACAAACATGCTGGGGTGTTCATTTTACCAAAAAGACGAACTCACATTAGTATGTAATAATCGCATAATAGAATTTCAGAATTTAATTTAAAAACCCTTCTCTCCCAAAAGAAAACAGCATTGTTATTTGCTTTCTGTGAGAGGAATTTCTGAGTCCCAAACAATAAAAGTTTATCTTTTTATTGAATGAGCCCTTTATTTCTTCAAGAAAAGGTATCAATTCTCCTCCGAAAATGTAACAGAAGAAATAATTTAATTTACCACCAGTATGAGGACGTTCAACCACCTCCACACCTGTGAAATGAAGCCGATTCCTTGGAAGAAATGAAATCGGTAGGAACGAAATCTACAATATTTTAGAATCTCAGCTTAAGGACACGACATTTTCATTAAATTTACAGTGATCAGCCAAAGGCTCTGCGCTTCATCTGGCCGTGTTTTCAGGCTTTTGTTTTTAGCCCTAGATTCCCGTTTAAACACCCCCGTCTTCGCAACGTAAACAAGTGAAGTAACGGGGTCGGTGCCACGTTGGAGCACCCCCACCTCGGGGGAGGGACTACGCCCACCTGCTCCGCCCTCTCCGACCCTGGGGCTGCCCTGGGGGTCTCTGACCACCGTCGTCCCTTACTCCAGCTTCTCCCAGTTCAATCCAAACTCTGTGTGTTGCTTGCACCCAGCGCCACATCGCAGGCTTACTTAGTTCCCTGATAGGACAGGGGGGGTCTTAAGTTTCTTTCTTCTTTGGGGGGTATATGCATTTCTACTCTCGGTAACCTCTCCATCACTGGGCAGATGTTCTCATCAGACAGTGGCGAGTCGCAGTGAAATCCAGCGAGGTGACACTCTCCAAGAATCCCTGGAAGGCGGGGGAAATAGCACAGATGGCCAGAAAAGCCCTGTCAGAAGCTGCAAGGATCCCCAACGTTATTTTTACAGCAGTCGCCTACACGGGGAAGGCGAGAGGAGATTCAGGTCCAAGTGGCGCCTGCAGGACCCTTGGCCACACAACATGCCTGAGGGCAGCCTGGAGGGTCACCCGGCTCCTGGGGGCTCCCCTGGGCTCCCCCGAGCGCCCCAGGCTGACCCAAACGAGGGGCTTCGTGCACGTTAAGCGATGGGGTGAAGGAGCCACAGGTGAGTGTGCAGGACGGAACACAGGTAATGGCCCCGTCTCTGCCCCGTGGGGATGCAGACCGTTTTCTTCATTCAAGCCGAGCCAAAGCCTTTCAGAGATACGTGTTTTATCATTCCCGCCGATATTTCAGCCCCAGTATTAGGTAGAGCCCCCGGGTCACTGCCAGATCCTCCTACGGCAGTCGCGGGCTGCCCAGGGCGACGACAGAACGTCTCCGGGCTGCCCCGCCTCGGGAGGAGGGTGACGCAAGGGCCCGCAGGCAGCAGAGCCGGGCCGCGGGCAGAAGGAGCCGGTGGCATCTCCCTGGCCGCCGGGGAGCCCTCCCTCCCCTCCGCGGCCTCCCCGAGCTGCAGCCGTCGCCCTCGTCCGTCTGTTCGCACAGGCCCGCGGCGCCGCCGAAGCCGTCCCGCTCCCGGCCGTCGCACGCTCAGCCCCCGCACGGCCCGGGCGGCCCCGGGACGCGACCTCCCGCCGCGCGGCCCCCACCCCCACCCCGGGCCCCGCCGCGCCGCGCCGCGCACCCAGCCCCCGCGCCCAGGCCTCCGCGCCAGCCCTTCCCGCCCGAGCCTTCAACGGCCCGCCCGCCGGGCCCCGAGCGCACCCCTGGGTAACGCGGACCCGCGAGGCCAGCCGTGCTGCGAGCTCACGGGGGGGGGCAGGAAAGCCACAGTTTTTAATTTTAGAACGTTATTTCTATAGATTTATCTTAAAATATATTTCTATAGATCTATTTTAAATATATATGCGTTTTGCACATTTAATCTTTAATGGCTTGAATTTTTAAAATTCCTCGGCCCGAGAGGCCGCCCGCCCCGCCGCAGGAGGCGCCCCCGGGCCCTGGGCCTCGCTGCCCGCGCCCCCGCCACGTGGGGCGGCCGCGGCCGTGCTGCCCCCTGCCGGCCGGAGCCCGGAGCCCGGAGGCCGCCGCGCGCACCTGGCCGCCCGCGGCCGCTCTAGGAACGCGGGCCTCTCGGTGGTGGCGCGGGCGGCTGCCTAGCGCCCACCAAGGGCCGGTCCCCAGAAGCCCGGGGTCTCTCCCTCCGGGGCGCCCCGGGGCCGCCGCCTGCGCCGCCTGGGGCCACCGTTTCCGGCGTCCTCGGCTCCTCGCGCGCCCCGCCGGCCCGGCCCGTCCCCCGAGCTTCTCGGGGCCCGTTCTTTGTGCAGATCCGGGCGCGAACACAAAGGCGAGGCCTCGGGGTTGGCCGCGCGCCGATGAGGGTCGGGGGGCGCAGAGGCCGCCCCGGACTCCCGCAGCCCCCGGAGGGGAGAGCGGGAAGGGGGTCGCGGGGCGCCGCGGGCCGCACTTCCTTCGGCCGCTGCCCGCGGGCTCGGCTCGCGGGAGCAGGAGGCGGACGTCTCGGCCCCCCGCGGAGGTGGACCGGGACTAGCGCCTTAACGACGGGCCGGGCTTGCTTGCGCTTGCACACAAGGGCAGCACTGGTCTCGCTGTCGCCGAGAGGTGGCATTGCCCTGTCAAAGGGTATGGACTTTTCCCCCCCAGGCTTCTGATGCACACCGCCAGGCCTTTCCCCAGAGCGCCCGCCAGCTGCTGCTTGTCTGCGGCCGCAGGTCGGGTCCCCGCGGGCTGGGAGCCGGGCAAGGCGGCTTCTGCGGGGGAGGGCAGCGGGGTGCACAGTCGCCGGGCGTTTGAGGAACACAGCGTGTGGGGTTCCGTGTGGCCCGGCGAGGCTTTGGAGCCGGGGCTGGGTCCTTGTGGGGCCCGACCCTCGGTTCTCCGTGGATTTGAATGCTTGGAGACACGGAGCACCTGGACGGATCCTGTGAAAATGCGGATTTGACCGTGATCTTCTTTAGCTTGTCACCCTAAGCGGGGCTCCCCATTGCTCTGAGGGCAAAATCCAGAATCCCAACGGGGCCCACCAGGCCCTACCTAGCTCTGCAGCCCTATCGTGGGCTGTGGATCAGTTTCCCAGAGTTGCCATAACAAAGGACCACAGACTGGGTGGCTTTCCGCCACAGAAGTTGATGGGGAATCTGTCCCTCTCTTCTAGCTCCTGGTGGTTGCCAGCAATCCTGGTGTCCCTTGCCTTATGAAGGCTTAGGTCCAGCGCCTGCCTCTGTGATCACATGGCATCTTCTTTGCATGTGTGTGTCTCTAGCTGGGTGTCTCTCCTTTTATAAGGACAACAGCCGGATTAGATTAAGGACCCACCCTAATCCAGTATGACCACATCTTAATTTAACTAATTATATCTTCAATGACCCTATTTCCAAATAATGCCACATTCTGAGGTTCCTGGAAGCACATGAATTTGGGGGGACCCCATTTGACCCCCAAAGGGCTGTCTCCCCGACTCGGACATCCTGCCCTTCTCTCTGCTCTTCAGTTCAGGCTTCCACCCGAAAGGCACGGCCCTCCTGGACCACTTGTCTCCACCCAACTTCCCTTTCTCCCGCAATGTGTGGTGGAGATCACACCGCCTCAGAGAAGCCCTCCGGAGCCCCACAGTCTAGGGTCACCCTGCCCCCTGTCCGGGGTCATGGCAATTATCACAGTCACTGCTGAAGGAGGACCCGAGTGACAGTGTGTCTCCTGAGGGACAGGCGTGCCTCCGCCACTAGAAAGTTCCCTCCACGTGGACGGGAGCCCCGAAGACCGAATGAACAATAACAAACAAATTCATGGCCAAGGAGACTTACAGATCGACACAGCAGGCCCTGTTGAGTCCACTCAACAGGGTGGGTACACAAAGAGAAGCTTAGGTTCTACTCTATTTGAGCAGGCCCAGGGTTGAGTCCACTGCAGAGAGCCCATGAGGAGGGTCTCAGAGGTGGTGACCCAGGGACACAGGCAAGACAATCTGCATTCAGCCTGGGCTCCGCCCTTCCCTCCGTGGCACATGAGATCAAACCCACCGGCTGACCCTGCCCCACCTCGCTGCCTTCCACGTGAACCCCTGTCCTGCTCCGTCCCTTTGCTGTGGCCACACTGGCGCAGGTCACACTCCTCCGTCCTGCCAGGCTCGTCCCTGTCCGAGCCCCAGCAGAGCGGTGCCCACAGCCAGGAAGGCTCTGCGTCCACATCTGACCCACTGGCTTATCATCCAGACTTGCGCTGTAATTGTCACTTCCCTGAGTATCCCATTTTGCCCCCGTCACCCTCCGTCCCGTCAGCCTGCTCCGTGTTCCTATCGTGCTTTCCTTCTCTGCAATGATCTGCTTCCTTTGTGTTCCTGTCTGTCGCCCCACACCTCTCAGAACACAGGTTCCTTGAGGGCAGGGTTCACTGCTGAGCCCTCGCTCAGTGCTAGACCAGAACCTGGGACGGAGTGGGTTTTGTCACATGACTGAAAGTTATTTAAAACCCTCTAGTTTC
Source organism: Lutra lutra (assembly GCF_902655055.1). Lineage (NCBI taxonomy): Eukaryota > Metazoa > Chordata > Mammalia > Carnivora > Mustelidae > Lutra > Lutra lutra. The sequence goes on along the minus strand of NC_062288.1, from coordinate 102,273,432 downwards.
TGTTTCTTCATCTACAAAATGGGCGTCCTCTTAGCTACTTCCCAGGAGATAATCATTGTACTGCCTCCAAGGGTCCTTGGGAGGATTAAATGGGAAGAGGCACGAGTAGAGCCTCAATGTGCTAAATACTCAACATATCTGAGCCACCATCAATGTCTTAGGTTGACACACATCCTCACCCGGAGGGGACCATGATGGCTGCTGGGGTGGTAGGACTTACCCCGGGGATTCCACCCTCCTGCTCCTCCCGGTACCCGCCCAACAGATGGAGTGTGGTATCGTGGAAACAGCCACACACCTGGACCCGGGAGGTCTTGAAATTGAGTCTCTTGGAGACTTTCGGAGCCTGTGTCCTCATCTTCAGAGTGGAAGAACTATTCCTCCAAAAGTTTAAATGAGTTATATGTAATTTATAATGTATATTTCCCAAATTAGTATTCCATTGATTCTTTTGATCTTAAAGCAATTACTAATTATGTCAATAGGAAAAGGTATTTCTTGCAATTAGTAGAAGGGAATAGTGTTTTGTTTTGTTTTTAGAGAGAGAGAGAGAGCACGTGTGAGTGGAGGCGGGGCAGGGTTGGGACCCTGAGGGAGAGAGAGAATCCTAAGCCAGCTCCTCGCCCAGCACAGAGCCCGACATGGGGCTTCATCCCAGGACCCTGAGATCATGACCTGAGCCAAAACCAGGAGTTGGACACTTAACCCATTGAGTGACCAGGCGCCCCTAGAAGGGAATATTCCTAAATTTGTAATATTTATTGTTTTTTCTGATTCTGAAAATAATACATTTTATTATAGAAAATTTTTTTCTAATTTGATAAACATAAAATATTATAATGCTTTAATTTGGATTTCTTAGGTGCCTCGTTAGCGCAGTAGGTAGTGCATCAGTCTCATAATTCGGATTTCATTGGTTTTACTAAGATTTATTCTGATTTACTGAGATTGAACACATCCTCAATGGCCTTTGTCATTATATGTGGGCTCTTTAGTCGTGAAAGATTAGTCAGTAATATTTTGTCTATCATAAATGATGAGGACATTTTCCAAGTTGCTATTAACCTTTTGATTTTGTCTACCTACCTAAACTTTTAATGCTTATTAGCCAAATCTATTGCTATTTTCTGTTGGGATTTCTTCTACTGGAATGCTTTCTTTGCTGTTCCTAAATCAGTTAGATACTCATTTTTACTTTTATTTATACACCATGCTTTAATCCACTTGGACTTTATTTGGGTACACAAAGAGAAGCTTAGGTTCTACTCTATTTTTTTTTAAGATTTTATTTATTTATTTGACAGAGAGAGACATAGCCAGAGAGAGAACACAAGCAGGAGGAAAGAGAGAAGCAGGCTCCCCACTGAGCAGGGAGCCAGATGCAGGGCTCAATCCCAGCGTCTTGGATCATGACCCGAGCTGAAGGCAGACACTTAACAACTGAGCCACCCAGGCACCCCTAGTTGCTGCTTTAATAATTTTTCCCAAATGACCAACTGAATTCTCCCAGCGTCATTTACATAAACGGCCTTTCCTTTCCGTGTGCATTTCGGATCGCTGTGGCTCTCAGGCTGCAACCCGGGGGTGAGGCGTGTAGACGAGCGAGACTGCTTGGATTTGCAACCTCACTTGCTAATCATTGCATGTCGGGTTACTTATGTAAGATCCGGGGACCTCAGTTTCCTCATCTGTAAAATGGAGGTAACAGTCACAGCCCCTGTGGTCCGGGACTGTCGCGAACATAATTATGACGAGATCAACCTGTGTGATTATTTTATTACGCTGTGACTCTGCCATGGCGGTTCCCAGGTCTGGGACTCAGGTGTGCCGTCTGGCGTTAGGCTGTTTCCAGTCGCCTGCTCTAGTAGACGGCCTCTTATTTGCCAGGACAAGCCCTCCAGTGTTGCTCGTGTTCTTTTCAGTTCTGGCAACTTGGCTCACCTATTCTGTTTTATTTACTGGGCCTGGTCTCCCATTCACAGCGCAGGCCTGGAGTTAGTTTGGGGAAGACGATACTTGATTTAGGAATGGGTCCATGAGGTCTCGGCGGCTTGGAGAGGGGAGCAGAGCGGAGCAAAGGGCCCTGAGTGACACCAGGGAACAGGGGGAACTGCCAGGGCGAGGGGGCAGACGAGAGAAGATGTTAGACGGGGAAAGGGAAAAAAACCAGGTGGCCCCTGCTCTCAGCCCCCGTGCGGCGCATGGGGAGGGCCTCTGGAGGCCTGGGATTCTGAGTCTAGATAAGGAGAAGGTCCCCGATTTTCTGCTGCCTCCGGCTGTGGGCGCCTGACCCATTCATCCACCTAACCCGGGGAAGAGAGCGAGCTGGTGTTCAGAGCAGAAAGGCAAGTTTGGGAGGAAACTGGAGGCCGGGGAGGCCACAGAAGTCATGGAGGCTGGCAGGACCGGTTGCAGCTGGGTGGGGTAGAAGAGTGTATATGAGACAGGTATATATACCTGGGGGTATAGCTCAGGGGTAGAGCATTTGACTGCAGATCAAGAGGTCCCCGGTTCAAATCCGGGTGCCCCCTGTTGTGCTGTTTTATCCCACTTTCCTGCAGCTCTGGAGTCACAGGTGAGGTCAGCCTTGCCAGCCCAGACATAGTATGCAAGCTACTTACCTAAGTTTATATTTGCCTGTAGGCACTTTAAGTAAAGTTTAAAAGCAAAAAAGGGGGGGGGGGTGAAGAGTGTCAAAAGGTACAAATTTCCAGTTAATTACAATTAAGTCCTGGGAGGTAAGGTGCAGCGTGCTGGGCACAGCTAACAATACTGGGTTGTGTGTTTGGAAGTTGCTAAGAAAGTAGAGTTTTTATAAAGACTTTATTTATTTAGAGAGAAAGCAGGGGAAGAGGGAGAGAGGGAATCCCCAGCGGACTCCACCCTGGAGCTCTCACCACCCAAGATACGACCTGAGCCCAATGAGCCACCAACTCAGCGCCCCAGCGGCCTCTCCCAGAGCCTCTTAAAAGTTCTCATCACCAGGGGACAAATGTCTAACTCTATAAGGTGACGGATGTTCACTAGACTTCTTGTGGTGCTCATTTCACAGTATACACAGATACTGAGGTATTAGATCATTATGCCAAACTAATATAATGTTAAGTGTCAATTATATATCAGCAAAGGTGGGACTTTTTTTTTTTTTAAAGATTTTATTTATTTATTTGACAGAGGGGAGACAGAGAGCACGCGCACATGAGCAGGGGCAGAGGGAGAGGCAGAAGTGGGCTCCCGGCTGACCAAGGAGCCCGAAATGGGACTTGATCCCAGGACCCTGGGATCATGACCTGAGTTGAAGGCAGCCGCTCAACCGACAGAGTCACCCTGGTGCCCCAAAGGTGAGACACTCTTAAAAATATAAAGTAAAAAGAAATGGGTGAAACTGATTTCTGTATTTTGATGGAATAGATCTGAGACATTATCATTTCAACATGTAATCAATATTAACATTTATAAATGAGATAGTTTATGTTTTGTGGGATTTTTGGACTCTTTGAAATCTGGTATGCACCTTCCTCCTAAAGCCCCTATCCCTCTGGACCAGCCACCTGTAGATGATGCGCACTCCTGAGCCGGGGGAGCCTCGTAGGTTTCTGGCAGTTTGCAGGGGATAGGTGGGTGTGGGTGTGCTGGTGAGGGGGGATTCCCCTTGCTCCCCGCAGTATGCTGGGCTGCTCCCCCAGTTACAGAAAAGAGACCGTGGGAGGCAGGTGGCTCTTGGGAAGGTGTAGGAAACCCATAGATTTCCAGGTCCCTAGAAGGCCACCTTTGATTTGCTCCGCAGAACATAGGATATTTCATGAAAATGCTCTGATATAGGTGCTGAGGTGACTGCTAGCTCGGAGCCAAATTTGCTACTTAAAGAGAACTCTTAATGCTGACTTTTTTGGTACTGCAATATATAATAAGTATTTTGGCCACAAGATTTTCATAGACATTGTCTTTTTGCTTTCACTCAAAGGACATTTCTTCCACGCAATATTTATAAGACAAATATTTCCCAGAAAAGTCCTATAAGACAAAGCTCTTCAGATGAGTATGATTTGTGAGGAAAGTGGTGGCTAAGTCTCATTCAGTCACGGTGTAAACTGTGACGAGCTGCTTTAATCCCGGGTATCACTGTCATGCTCGATAAAGATGGTGATAGTGGTGGTACCCCTGAAATGCTTTTTAAGTCATTTAGAAATACACACACACACACATATATAGATGTCTCTCTAAGGTCAGTTTCTCTAGCACAGTAGAAGTGTTCAGTAAACATTAAGTCTAGTTCTCCCAGGTGTCTTGGGTGTAGCTACCCAAGTGAGAAGTCCCAAGCAGGTCTGCCTGCTCAGGGAGGGAGCATAGCTCAGGGGCAGAATACTGGTCTGCAGATCATAAAGTCCCTGGTTCGAGTCCAGAAGTCCCCTGTGATTACTGCAAAGCTCTCTCCATTCTGCTGCCGTCTCACTCACAGCCTGGCATGCAGGGATTCTGAGCCTCTGACGCTGGGGTTGCCTTTCTCAAAGAGCTAGGGCTGAGTTTTCCTCTTATAGAGAGAAAGGTTTACAGGCAAGTAATGTCATTATTTATATTAAATTATGTGAAAAAGCAAGTGCAGTGCAGTATGTACGCTCTGCTACCATTTGTGTTTATTAATAAAGTCCGAGAGAGCCTGGTGGTAATTCCTCCCATGCACGGACTGTGGAAGGTCATAAAAGAAGCTGTTAATCTGGCTTTCCTCCAAGCACAAGAAGACGGAGGCTTATACTGTGGAAGATGCCCTTCAACAGACGAATAGATAAAGAAGATGTGGTCCATGTATGCAATGGAGTACGATGCCCCCATCAGAAAGGATGAATCCCCAACTTTTGTATCAGCATGGATGGGACTGGAAGAGATGATGCTGAGTGAAATAAGTCAAGCAGAGAGAGTCAGTTATCATATCATATGGTTTCACTTACTTGTGGAGCATAAGGGATAACATGGAGGACATGGGGAGATGGAGAGGAGAAGGGAGTTGGGGGAATTGGAGGGGGAGACTTTTTCACATTTTATTCTTTAAATCTATTTATTTATTCTTAACATTTTATTTTTTTAGGGGCACCTGGGTGGCTCAGTGGGTTAAGCATCTGCCTTCGGCTGGGATCATGATCTCAGGGTCCTGGGATCGAGCCCCTCATGGGGCTCCCTGCTCCCCAAGCAACCTGCTTCTCCCTCTTCCTCTGCCCCTCCCCCCGCTCATGCTCTCTGTCTCAGTCTGTCTCTCAAATAAATAAAATCCTTAAATTAAAAAAATTTAGGGGTGCCTGGGTGGCTCAGTTGGTTAAGCGTCTGCCTTCAGCTCGGGTCATCATCGCAGGGTCCTGGGATCCAGCCAAGCATCCGGCTCCTGGCTCCGCAGAGGGCCTGCTTCCTCTCTACTCCTCACCCCAATTGTGCTCACTCTCTCTAACAAATAAATAAAATCTGTAAAAAATATATATATATATATATTTTATATTTATATACATTTATATATTTATATTATTTATATATATGTATATATATATATATATATATATATATATAATTTTTTTTTTAACCTATAGGTTCACTGCAAAATTGAGAGGAAGGTCTAGGAATTTCCCACAAGCCCCTGCGTTCCACCCTCCCCCCCCCATCCCCAAACCCTCCGTGCTCTGCCTGTTGGTGTCTCCTCACCCCCAAAACCCCTGGCGACGACCACTGGACTTTTGACCGTCTCCACAGTTTTGCCTTTCTGGGGAAGCCGCACAGCGCGCAGCCTTTCCAGATTGGCTGCGTCCCTCAGTAACGGGCCCTGAAGCTCCCTCCATGGCCACCCCGCTCGTGAGCTCCTTTCCTTCCGCGCGGAATACTGTGCCCTTGTCTGGACGGTTTATTTCTCTCTTCACCTCCTGACAGTTGCTTCCAACAGCAGGAATTTTTTGCCTTTTGAGCATTATATCATATGAATTCTATGAATCCAGTATTTATCTTTTTAAAATAAAATATACGATTTTAAAATTACTTAAGGTCTCACCCACCAAGACTGGTGGGGAATCCAGCCCGGGTATGTTTGAATGTCCTCACCCTTTGCACTGAGTTTTGCCAGATCCCTCAGTGTGGACGATCTGCACCGAGGCCCACTCCTCAGCCAGGTCTGCTCCGGCCTCTTCCGGGCAAGCAGCTTCTGTGGGGGTCCCCCCACCCCCTGTCAAGGCCTGAGCCCTAGTGCTCCCCGGTTCTGCTGGAGTTCTCTCCCAAGGCTCTGTGTTCTCTTGGGAGTCAGACTCCTCCATAACCCGAATGTTCTTCCCATCTTGCCCCAGAGGCCGTAGCCAACACCCTCAGTGAGGTCCACCTTCCTCCACCTTGGGGACCACAAGCCCGTCTGAGTGATGGGGCTCGATGCCCCATTACAGGCAGCCCGCCCAGGCTGGCAGTCTCATTTCGCTTGTGAAAACACACACCCTCACACTCACCCACACAGAAATTCTCAAAGACTAGTAGAAAGAAGCATGTTAAAAGGACATAGGAGCCAAATTAAACAAGTGCCCAGTGGCCAAAGGTGGGACTATGTGAGAATCAAAAAGAAAAATTAGTGTGAGTGATTGAAACACATAAAACAGGGCCACCTGGGTGGCTCAGTGGGTTAAAGCCTCTGCCTTCAGCCCAGGTCATGATCCCAGGGTCCTGGGATTGAGCCCCAAGGCAGGCTCTCTGCTCAGCAGGAAGCCTGCTTCTCCCTCTCTCTCTCTCTGCCTGCCTCTCTGCCTACTTGTGATCTGTCTGTCAAATAAATAAATAAAATCTTAAAAAAAAGAAACACACAAAACATGCATTTAAAAATCCATTAATTCATTAGTGTGTGTGTGTATATATATACACACTAGTGTGTATAGATATATATATAGATAGATAGATATATATATTAAAGCTCTCACTGGTCAAATCTGGAGGTTGCTAAGGCATCAATTCATTATTCTGGAAATTCACAAATAAAAGGAAAGAATCAAGCATTTGTTCTATACCAGCAGAACCAAGTAGCTGGTAAAGGATATCTTTCCTTATAAAAGAATCTGAGCTAATGAGGGAGAGGACTGGAATAAAATCATTGCAGCTCCTATCGACATAAGAGATGTAAGCAAGTATCACCAAGGCCGCTAAAGCCATGAGATAAATGTTTGATGGGGAAATTGACCCGGTTAATGACACCTCCACACACCACTTAATCCCAGTTCCACCAACAGAAAGAGCATCAGACATGAGCGTCCTGACACAGCTCTTCCAGCGACATCATCTCACCAAAAGGCTGAACTCTGATCAAGGCTCCTTCTGTAACCAGCTTGGCTATGTTGAAATTTGTTGAAGCTGAGTATGATGGTTGAAAATTGTCGAAGCTGAGTATGATGGTTACTTTTACGTGTCAACCCGACTAGGTCACGGGGTACCCAGATATTTAGGTAAACATTATTTGGGGGTGTGCCTGTGGGGCATTTCCAGATGAGATTAGCATTTGGATCAGTAAAACCTAAGTGAAGGCAGTTGCCCTCCCCAGTGCCGCCAGGCATCATCTGAGCTGCTGAGGGCCTGAATGGAAGGAAAGGGCAGAGACTGGGCAGGTAGTTGTCTCCCTATTTGAGCTGGGACAGTGGCTTCTCCTGCCCCAGGCTACAACTTAGATCAGCAGCTCTCGGGTGCTCAGACGAGCAGGCTCGAGCTAGAACCGCATCATCAGCCTTCCTGGATCTGTAGTTGGCAGATGTGCGAACATGAAATATCTCAGCCTCCACAGTGACGGGAACCAATTCCTTACCACAAACCCCTCCCTCTCTCTCCCTCTACTCCCCCCTCCTCCACTGCTTCTGTGTCTCTGGGTCTGTGGAGAACACTGATCCGTACACTGAGTGATGGACACCACTACTCTTGTGTATATTTGAGATTTTCCATAATAAAAAATTAAAAATCTCTTTCCCATAGATAAGTCTGTTTAAATATAACAGAAGGAAATTACGCTCCCCAATTAAAAAAAAATGTGATTTTCGTTTTCGGGTTCTGATGAGGGTTTGTATCTTACATGAATCAGCCGCCGCGCATCGGTGTGTGAGGAGGACCACGTTCTTTATTCCTCTTAGCACCATGGAGATAGGTTGACTTCTCAAAGGGAACATCTCTGAACAGCAAGGAGAAACAAAGAAGCACGTTCACAGAACCAGTCACTATGCTTTCAGGCTCATCAGCTGCATCAGGGGTATCATTAGCAATGCAGGGCGAGGTCACGACTGGATGGACGAGGTGATGAGTGCTGGCCGCTCGGTGCTCCTCCAGCCAACCGGGTTCCTGCCTCAGGCATTGGTGAAATGACTCACCTTGCCCAGAGATTGGAGGGGCGGGGTGGAGGAGTAAGGAGTGCTTCCCTCCAGCTCCTAGGACCTACCCACTTTGGTTTATACGTGAGCTGGTGATACCCCTAAAACGTGGAGATAATTCCCTGTGAATGTGAAACCAGAATCAGCATGCAATGGATGGGACTGGCCATCAGCAGAAGTGACAGTTATGACCTCATTAACTGCATCACGGCCTAAGCAGCCTACAGTAACAGGTGATACGCCGTTATCTCCCTAATATTTCAGAAAAGAAATCACCCAGTAAGGAACTGGCCGAGGCTTCATCTAGTCCCGCCGTGCAGACAGAGACCCAATTCATTCGTGCGTTAGAAAAACATCTTGCAATGTGGTCCCCAAGCTTTAGTCCCAGAGTTAGACTGGTTGGACTCCTGAATCTCTCTAAGCCTTAGTTTCTTCATCTGCAACTTGGGGATAATAATTGTGCCCAGCTCAGGGTGGATGTGAAGACACAAGGCGACAATTCACAGAAAGCATTCAACGCTGAGTCGCGGGAAGGGTTAGGTTAGTCGCAGGAGCTGTGTCGTAAGGACGGAGGGTCCCGGGCTCAGCTGAGGGGAGACAGCGGCTGGATCTTCCTACAGCTCAGGTGCGGCCAGTCACAATAGAGATGGTATCCTACATCTCCTGCCCCTCTGGCTCCTACTCCACCCACCCCCCCCATGCCCCGCGCCCCAGCCAGGCAGGGAGAGCTTGCGTCCTTCATACCAGAGGGAAGGGATAAGCCTGGAGATGCAAACTGTCAGTGCTCAGCTTTCCCATTCCCGCCATCCGGGCGCTGGGGGCTCAGAGTCAACAGACAGGCACCTGCAGCCAACTCCGTCCTAGCATGGAAGGGCCACGTGGGCAAGGTGGCCAGTACCAGGGGGCCAAGCAGAAGATGGAGACGAGACCAGCGTGGGATCAGAAAGTCCCGGTGCTCACAATGGGGTCAAGACCAGGTGGCAGACCAGACGCCCACCTGCCCCAAAGGTGGGGGTACTCTGAAATCCCCTTCAGAACTTAGGCACAGCATAGGGGAAGTTGTGCAGGACCCCAGAGTCGAGTCATTTGATTTCTGTCCTTCAGCAGGTTGGGACACAAAGGAGGAATCAAGCTGTTTTGTAGAGAAATGAGGTGATATATCCTCTAGCCCTCCCTCTGGGGACCAAGATTAATACACACTTAGCAGGTCAGAGAGTGGAGACACGAGACGGTGAAGGGGTATGTGCGTACAAGAGATGGGGTGACGGGACCCAGCCACCTAGTAGGGGTGGCCGAGGACACACTGAGATGCCCACTTTGGTGGGTGTGAGTATTCCGGCCTCTAGAGAAGGGACAGCACTTTGGAACAGGAATAATTCACTAAAATGTTCTGTGGCCTGAGGAGAAAACCTTCAGGAACATTCCATTCCATTTGCTCTGATGGCAGCCTCACTGAGCAACCTTCTGACAGCTAACTTGGTTTCCCGGGGAACCTGGAGGGCATCCTGGCTTCCTATGGCTCTGTACTGTGAGGCCAACTAGGGAGGTGTTGAGAGCCGGGTCCGATCAGGTGGCGCCTGTGAATTTGGGGGTCTGCTGGGGGGTCTGGGAGCCCAGCTTCATACCCGGGCGACCACACCGAGGTTGTACTGATTCGGGACTAGCAGACGCTGCTCCAAAGCCAATTGCTGCACCATGCTGAGGGGCAGGGTCAGTGTGCAGACCTGGCAGGGGGTGGGGGAAAGTGGGGGGTGGGGGGGCGCAGGGGAGGGACATGAGCGGGGAGCAGCCGCTGGGGAGGACTCGATCCTGGGAAATCATGAGAAATGGGCCACACGTGCACTTCTGTTCAATAAAGTGCTGCTCATAGTCCTGGGAAAAAATCATCCACTTTGCAACACTCTCAACCCTTTTCTTTTTTTTTTTTTTTTTTTTTAAGAAAGGCAGACTGCCGCGTACAGCACCTCATTTGCATGTGTCCAGAGTATGGAAGTATGACTAGCCTTGACTAGCCTCCATCGTCCCACAGCTGGACCCGAGAGTTTGTTGGAAGGTTCTAGCACAGGGAGCAGCTGCTGGGAGACCCTCGAGCAAGGAACCAATCTCCTCTACAGGGGAAGGCCTCACTTCAGAGTCCTCTCAGTACAAGAGCAGAAAATTCTGTCCGGTAGTACGGGACAGCAGAACCAAGAAAGAGGCAGACAGACACGCAACGTAGGCTCAATATTGGAAATGGATCACCGCCAAGCAGGGGCTCTTTGAGATCGAGTACCCTGTGCCCAGCCGCCAGGTCCTCCTGCCAGCGGACACCTGGGCTCGTCTTCGCTCACTCTCCTCCCTGCAAAATCTGGGGCTGCAGCTTTCTCCCCAGCCACCCCAGTGCCTCCCCTGGGGTACGCCCAGCCCTGAGAGCCTCCGATTAGTCCCAGGTCTTAGTCCCTGGGAAAGGAAAGCAAAACAGTGGCATATGCAGAAAAAGAAATAAAGCATCTTAGATGTGGCGGGATGGGTAGGATCCCTTTGGTACCCGATAATCACTACCGGCGTCGTCATCACCTGGGAAGAGGGGGTGTTCACGCGGACACAGGTGCGCAGACGGGAGATGGAGAGCAGCTTCTGACAGGTGGGGAGGCGGGTGCCCAGAGAAGGCGCTCCGGCAGCTCCCGGGGAGACCCACCGTGGGAGCACAGCTGGGAAAGACTGGAATTATGGACGTATCTTAGTAAAAGGCCAGAGGGAGGTGGAGGTGTAGCCCAGGAGTAGAGCATTTGACTGCAGACTAGTAGGTCCCCGGTTCAAATCCGGCTCTTTCTAGGTGGTGGGCCTTTCACTCCAGTGGAAGCCCAGCTCCTTGCCACCCCTAGGCCTCCCAGCATCTATCTTTCCAACAAGTAGTAAAAACTCAAGTGTGTCATGTTTATCTCCTCAGCCACACTCATTTCCTGAAGGGACAGAGAAAATCTGCCCTCGGCTTTCTCAGTGTTTCCCTTGTGCCTAATTATTACCATCCTGATTTTATTTGTTTATACCAAGCTTGCTTCAAAAAAAAAAGGAATCTGAGGCAGCTTGCAATAAGATACATAAAAGTCAAACCGATCAAACAAGTATACACAGGACTGACTTATACGAGGTTGTCAAAATCATGGTGACAGAAAGCAGAAGGGGGGACATCAGGGGCTGGGGGCTGGGGCACGGGCAGTTACTGATGAACGAGGACAGGGTTTCAGTTCGGGAAGATGAAAAGGTCAGGAGGCGGACGGTGGGGATGGCTTGCACGACCATGTGAGTGTACTTAATGCCGCTGAACGGTGCGCTAACCACGGTGAAGGCAGTGCATTTTATGTCATGTGTCTTTTACGACAATTTTTATAATTGCAGGGGGGAGAAAAGGCGAGGACTGAACATGTAGGAGAGGAGGTGAAGAATTATGCCCAAGAGCCCAGGTTAGGAGAAGCTACTATTCCTGAATATAAATCCCATCTCTGAGCTTCCTGGTAACCAAACAGGAGTAGAAACATGCCCATTTATCAACAGAGTGAAATATTCCACGAGCCCCGAAACAGAGCAGGCACCCATACGGCAGGTCTTTATGGGTAGAACCCTGGCAGGGTGTGATTCGCCTGCTGGTTGGAAAAGGGGGTTCTACAGAGGGCTTGCATGACTATCTTAACAGAGTGGTAAAGTCATCCCTCTGCTCCAGAGGAGTTCATGGTCAGCATGTCCTCGAGCCCGGGGCCCTTCAGTACCCGCTTCGCCGAAGCGAGCAGGAGCCTGGTGCCATTCGAAGTGTCATCCAGGAGCTTTCTGGCAACACTTAGAAATTCTACAACAATCTGACGCCGGCCCGCTCGGGGGCTGGGGGGTGGGGGTCTCAAAGTCCTCAGGTCTGATGTGCTGCTATGGAGCCATGAGAGGTTTTAAGAAAATAAAGATAAAGCTGGTCCTTCACTGCAGAAAGTTGGAAAAGCTTTGCTCGACTTCACGCCCGCTCAGAGATGCGTTTGTCAGCAGCATGGAGCATAAGGCACGTCAGGATGTAGCCCGCTGCGGCAGTCAGGGCCCTCGGGTCCAGCAACAGAAGCCAGATGGAGCCTCAGACGTTTATTGCAAATATCTGTGTCACCAGGGAAGAGGAGGGGGAAAGGCGTCTCCAGACTGGCCTTCTAGAACAACGGCCAGAGCCAAGCTGCAGACCCTTCGTGCTGAAGAAACACCCTCACCCCCCACCACCCCCCATCACCCGGGGCCAGTCTGTTTCCACCCGAAACCAGCACACGCTCCACATCTATCCCCAACACTCAAGGCACCATCCTGACACCAGGCTGACGCAGCCCCCAAATCAATTCTCTTCTATCAAAATGTAAATGTGCACAGGATAACATTGAAAAGCTGGCAATGAACCTTGTAGACATTGTTCAGTGAGCGGCGCCTTACCCCTGGGGTTCACTTTCTGCCTTTGGAAAGCAAGCCAGGTACAGACTTCGTGGTCTCAGATGGGAAGTTCAGGGATCTTCCACGCTGAAGCCAAGAAGGGATGGTGTCTTTTTGGAAAAGGAGGATAGTTATGGCACGAGAGGGTGTGTGTAGAGTTGCCCAGACCCAGCAGTTCTGTACGGAGCCTGAATGAGCAGCTTGTGTGTGGAAGTCTGAGTTTATTAATACCATACCACTTCTGTTGGGAGGGGGTATAGCTCAGTGGTAGAGCATTTGACTGCAGATCAAGAGGTCCCTGGTTCAAATCCAGGTGCCCCCTTTGAGAGCCTGATTTTTTCCTCCTTCACCTGAAATGACAAAATTGAGAGGTATAGACACCGTCCCCTAGTTCCTCACACAGGATAAGGCTGGGTTGAGTCTGTGGCCCAGCACCCCTAAGGTCATTCCAGAGACTCAGCACCACACTGAAGACTAAGGTCAAGACCAAATCCATCCTGAATGTCCTCGTCGAGGGTCTGCTTCCCCAGAGCCGCCGTGGTCCCAATTTCAGTATCATCCAGGGTCTAGTCTGGAGGCAAAAGTTACCTCTGTCATTTTGACGGAGAATTTAATATAAGTAATTGTTAATGAGTGTATCAGTTTCCTAAAGCTGCTGTAACAAAACTGGCTGCTTAAAACAACAGAAATTTATCGGCCCACTGCTCGGGGGCCCAGGATGGGAAATCAAGGTGTGGGCAGAAGGTCCTCCCTGCATCTTTCCAGCTTCTCATGTCCGGTGGCCATTCCATCTGCCCGTGGTTGTTGTCACCCTCTGTGTCTCTCCTCTTCATACAAGGACCCAGTCCTACTGTGCCCCACCCCTCTCCACTGTGACCTCATCAAAGCTAATTGTCTCTCCCATGACCCCATCCAAGTAAGGTCGCATCCTGTGGTACCGAGGGAAAGATTTCAGCAGATCTTTTTGGAGATCCAACCCCTAACAACCGGCACTAGAGAACTGAAGGACGACAAGGAGAGACTGAGTGTCACAGAGGTAGTGTCTAGAAGGAATGTCTCCCGCTTTGGGGCCCAGGAAACAAACAGAGGAGGAGAACTTGGGAAATCTCACAGGCTTGGGGAGTTTCTCTGTGGATCCCGGCCTCAGATCCCTAAAGAGGCACCGGTGTCCCCGAAGAGTTGTGGCAAGGCGGGTCCTGTGAGCACCAGACTGCAGGCGGCAGTCTCCGTTGCTCCTGGGATGGACTGCCGCTGCTAGGTGACGCTGGCAGGAGCCACAGCAGGCACAACAAGGGCTCCGGCCGGCTCCGACCTTCCCGCCTCCCTCCGAGAACCCTACCGGGGACCAACCAGGAAGCCACCTGGCAAAGGATGAGGGTGGTTTACAGAGTCCCAGCACGGCAGGGCCGGCAGGGCCGAGCACAGAAAGGGGGACTCGGAGCCTAGGGACAGTCATTTCCTCAGGTGGCTCATCTCAGCCAGCAGTGTTAAGGGCTGACCACGTGGAGATCTGAGGCAATGAGACAGGGCTCTGCCTGCATCCGAGGGAGTAGCGTCGTGCGGGGAGCTCTGACCCATCGCCAGCCCGTGTGTCTTCTACTTTATAAGTGGTGCAGACTTAGCCAACCACTGGGCATTCTGAGTCTCTGTTTCCAGGTGCGCAGCACAGGAACTGCAATACAGATGTTACGGTAGATCCTTCCAGCCGTCGGGGAAGGCTTCCCAAGTTGCTGCTCGCCCAGGATCTGCAGATGGAGAAGCTGCAGAGCTGGGGGAGAAAGCAACCTGCTGCTGCTGCTTCTAAGCAGGGACAGGAGTTGGCAGTAAAGCAGGTCCTGCAACTCAGCCGACCGAGCTGCATCTACGGCGGCGGGAGTTCTGGGTGTGGCTGCGCAGGGAAAGGATATTAATTGGATCTTCCGGTAGAGCAGGGGGTATAGCTCAGGGGCAGAGCATTTGACTGCAGATCAAGAGGTCCCCAGTTCAAATCTGGGTGCCCCCTAGCATTTTAGCAAATAGTGGTACTAAAGAAGTTGCAGTTTCCTCTCCTCTTGCTGAATCTGGTTTCTGAGCTTTCCTGCAAAGGGTGAAGAAGCAGAGATCACACCCAAGCAGGCAGCTCTGCTCCGGTGACGCGTTTGTCCCCTCACTGACCTCCCCTCACCTGGTCCTGCACACGCCAGTGTGTACTTGGTCCCCTGGCTGAGGGGGAGGACTCTGTCCTTGAAGTAGCCAGAAGGAAATCCGAGATCATCTACAAAAGGACCGTATTTCAGGCACCCGGGTGGCTCAGGTGCTTGGTGACTGACTGCCTTCGGCTCGGTTCCTGATCCTGGAGTCCTGGGATCAAGTCCTGCGTCAGGCTCTCTGCTCAGCGGGGAGTCTGCTTCTCACTCTGACCCTCCCCTTCTTGTGCTCGCTCTCTCAAATAACTAAATAAATTCTTAAAAAAAAAAAAAAAAGGACAGTATTGCAACTGCTGTATGACTTATCAACCGTTGCAAAGGAAGCCAGAAAGTGGTGCTATAACACATTCCATATGTTGCGAGGAAACCACAGTCGGCTCTGAATTCTATTCCCAGCCGAACTATTCTTCAAGAACAGACAAAAGCTGAAAGAGTTTACTGCCAACAGACTCTCACTAAAGCAAATTTTAAATATATACTTTATTTATTTATTTATTTATTTATTTTTAAAAATTTTATTTATTTGACAGAGATCACAAGTAGGCAGAAAGGCAAGTGGGGGCAGGGGGAGCAAGCTCTCTGCTGAGCAGAGAGTCCAATGCAGGGCCGAAGGCAGAGGCTTAACCCTAAATATATACTTTAGAGAATATATATATATATATATATATATAGGCGCCCCTAAATATATACTTTAGAAAAAGAAAAGTGATCCCAGAATGGGAGGTTTGAGACACAAAAAGGAATGTTGAACAAAGAAATTATAAGATATGTAAATAAATCTAAACAATCATTTACCATGTAACACAATATTAATGTCTAATTTATAAAGTTTTTTTAAAAAGATATAACTAAAATAAAAATACTGGTTAACAATAACATCTAAGGAACAGAGTGATAAGAGTTAAAATCCTTATGTAATTTGCAAGGAAGATAAAGATATTGATTAACATTAGAATTTTAAGATTTGAAAGCAGAAATTTCTAGTGTATCATTTCAAAAGTTGTGATTTTGCCAGGCAAAAGGGGATAAAAGAATGCAGGGTATATGCTGACAGTCTTGCTAAACACTCATTAACTCTAATAATTTCTTTGTTGATTCGTTTTGATTTCCAATGTATATGCTCTTATCAGCTAAGTACTTTGCAAGTTTTATTCCCGATGTTCCAGTCCTTACAGACTTTTTCCTTACCTTGTTGTACTGACTAGAACCTCCAGTGTAATGTTGAATAAGGGTATTGACAGAAGATATCTTGACTCATTCTGATTTCAAATGAAAGCTCTCAACATTTTACCGTTAAGTACATATCATGAACTATACTTTTTCTAAGCAGTCTTTATCAAATTAAAGAATTTTTCTCCAATTTCTAGTTTGCAAAAAAAAATTGTCATGGATTGATGTGAGATTTTATCAAAACCCCCTTTTGCATCTGTTAAGATAATCATATGAGGGGCACCTGGGTGGCTCAGTGGGTTAAGCCCCTGCCTTCAACTCAGGTCATGATCCCAGGGTCCTTGGATCGAGCCCCGCATCTGGCTTCTACTCAGCTGGGAGCCTGCCTCCCCTCCTCTCTCTGCCTACTTGTGATCTCTCTCTGTCAAATAAATAAATAAAATTTAAAAAAAAAAAAGATTGTGCTAGTCTCACAAAAGGAGTTATAGAATGTATATATCTTTTCTATTCTTAGATTTTTATGTAAAAATAGTTATTGCTTATTTAAGTATTAGACAAAACTCACCAGTAAAACCATCTTGTCTGAATTCTTTTGTGAAAAAGTTTCAAATGACAGTTTGACTAAAGCAACTACTTAAAACTTAGAGGACGATTCAGCTTTTCTATTTTTTACTTGTGTCAGCTTTAAGTTGTATTTTTTTAAGTTCTTGCTCAATTTCAGCATAGCATAGTAGCAAAGTCTTTGGACTCCTAAGACATAATACATGGTTTCAAATTCTAGGTTCTGAGTGGACTTGGTGAAATTTATGAACTCCCTTAGCCTCAGTTTTGCCATATATAAAATGGGCGTGATGATAGAAATGAGCACAGTGTTAGTGCCTCATTTGTGGAGATGTTATGAAAATGGAATAAATTAATATGTTTAAAGTACATAAAATCATGCCTGCCACATAGTAAGTTCTTTTTTCATGTTAGATTTTAAAAATTTTTATATATTTTTGTATATTTTCATAATGTTAAGTATTCATTAAAGTCTAAAGAATCTGCAGTTTTTCTTTTTAATTTCTGATATAGGTTTATTTGTTTCTGTTTATTTTTCTTAGCAGTTGCACCAGAGGTTAATCTATCTTTTCTTTTCAAAAACCAACTTTTGGCGTTGTTAATCCTGTCTATTTTGTGCTTTTTTTTAAAGTCATTATTTGTCTGCTTTCTAATTATTTTTTTTTAAAGATTTTATTTATTTATTTGACAGAGAGAAATCACAAGTAGGCAGAGAGGCAGGCAGAGAGAGAGGAGGAAGCAGGCTCCCTGCTGAGCAGAAAGCCCAATGTGGGGCTCGAACCCAGGACCTGGGATCATGACCTGAGCCGAAGGCAGCGGCTTAACCCACTGAGCCACCCAGGCGCCCCTGCTTTCTAATTATTTTTTTAAGGTTTTATTGATTCATTTGAGAGAGAGTATGAGAGAGAGAATGAGAGCTGAGAAGGTCAGAGGGAGAAGCAGCCTCCCCATGGAGCTGGAAGCCTGATGTGGGACTCAATCCCGGGGCTTCGAGATCATGACCTGAGCCAAAGGCAGTCACCCAACCAACTGAGCCACCCAGGCACCCTTGTGTTTGTTTTCTATTTCATTAATTTCTGCTCTTTCCTTTCTTATATGTTCTTTTATCCAGTTTTTCTAACTTCTTGAGATAGATTCTTAGTTTATTTCTATTCTTTTCCAGCATAGTGCTCAAAGCCACAAGTATATCTCTAAATGCTGATTCAGTGTCCATCAACGGATGAATGAATAAAGAAAATGTTACACATAAACACACACCTACACATACGCACACACACACACACGCACAGTGGAATATTATTCAGCCATTAGAAAGAAGGAAATCCTGCCATCAGTAAATACATGGATGAAACCGGAGGGCATTGTATTAAGCAAAATAAGCCAGACCCCCTCCAAAAATGTAAATACTGTATAGTATCACTTATATGTGGAATTTTTTAAAAAGTCAAACCCAGAAACAGAAAGTAGATTGGTGATTGCCCAGGCCCGAGGGGTAAAAGAAATGGGGGGGGGGGTGTTGATCAAAGGGTAGAAACTCAGTTATAAGGTAAGTAAGTTCTAGAGAGCTCATGTACAGAATGGGCATTACATTACAGTTAATAATACTGTATTATAAATTTGGAAGTTGCTAAGAGAGATCTTAAACATTCACACACACACACACACACGCATGCACACAGGTAATTATATGGGGTGAGGGATGTGTTCAATAACTTATTTTTTCAGTCCCCCACTACCATAAATTATGCAGCTGAGTTTCTCCCACATTTGAGGAAATTACGGGGCCAGCACATTCAGAGTGCAATGAATGAGCCTCACCCTGGAAAAACCACCGTCATGAACATGGTATCTCCCCTGCCTGGTAAGTGTGGGTATGTTAATTGACTTGATTTTGGTAATCATTTCACAATCTATATGTAAATCATATCATTACATTGTACAGTTTATATTACAATTCTATTTGTCAATTACACCTCAATAAAGCAAGGGGGGAAAGAAACTAAAAATTGTAAATTATTCATGACACTTTTCTGTTAATGAGAAAGGTATATAGAATTTTTCCACTCTAATTCTAGACATGTTTATTTCTCTTGGCTATTCTTTTCTTTTTTTTTTTTTAAGATTTTATTTAAGATTTTATTTATTTATTTATTTACTTGACAGACAGAGATCACAAGCAGGCAGAGAGAGAGGAGGAAGCAGGCTACCTCCTGAGCAGAGGGAGATCCCAGGACCCTGAGATCATGATCTGAGTCGAAGGCAGAGGCTTAACCCACTGAGCCACCCAGGCGCCCTCTCTTGGTTATTCTGTAAAGTTTTTGCCTTACATATTTTGAAGCTTTATTACTAGAAGCATAAAAATCGGGAATTCTTACATCTTCCTGTTAAATTCAGCCTTTGGTTATTAATAATTTATCTTTTATCTCTAGTAATATTTTATTATTTAAAGAATATTTTGTCTGGGGGTACCTGGGTGGCTCAGTCGTTAAGTGTCTGCCTTCGGCTCAGTCGTTAAGTGTCTGCCTTCGGCTCAGTCGTTAAGTGTCTGCCTTCAGCTCAGGGCATGATCCCAGGGTCCCGGAATCGATTCCCACATTGGGCTCTCTGCTCGATGGGAAGCCTGCTTCTCCCTCTCTCACTCCCTCTGCTGGTGTTCCCTTTCCTGCTGTGTCTCTCCCTGGCAAAAAAATAAGTAAATAAATAAAAACTTTAAAAAAAAAAAGACTATTTTGTCTGATAATAAAATATACCTGCTTTGTTTTTGTTAATGTTCTGTCAGTCAGATATTTTTTCATCCTTTTACTTTTCAATCTTTCTGTATCCCAAATTTTAGATGATGTCTTTTGTAAATAGAATACAGTTGGCGGGTCGTTTTAACCCCAGTATGATACTCTCTGTCTTTCAACCTCGGGCTCTTGCTTTATGTACTTCTGACGTAACTGCTGATGTATTTGCGTTCAAATGTACCTCATTTTATGCTTTCAATTTACAGTGCTTGTGCTGCTTATAGTACTTATATTTTATGTTTTTCTCTCTTTCTTCATTTTTTTTTGTTTGAGATTTTTCTAACGCTATTATTTTCCCCTACTGGTTTGAAAAATATAAATACTATTTCTTATTTTTTTAAGTGATTATGCTAGAAATTCCATGTACATAGTTACTTCTCAGAGTCTGTGGCTAACCAATGGCTTTACCCTCTGCACAGGTAATACAAGCATCTTAGAAAACTTTAAAAAAAATTTTTTGTTGTTGTTTACAATTTCTTTTTTTTTTTAAGATTTTGTTTGACACAGTGGTGGGGGTGGTTGGAGAGCAAGCACAAGCGGAGGGAGTGGGGCAGGCAGAGGGAGACACAGATTCCCCACTGGGCAAGGAGCCTGACGTGGGGCTGGATCTCAGGACCTTGTGATCATGACTTGAGCTGAAGGCAGCCGCTTAACTGACTGAGCCACCCAGGCGCCCCAGCATCTTAGAATACTTTTAACTGAACTTACTTTCCTCCCAACTTATATGCACTTTTTATCTTCGACATTATCCCATAAGTTGTGTTAACCTCATTATTGTTACTCTTTTACAGTCAATGCTCACTGAGATTTATGCATATATTTACTATTTCTTTGCCTCTGTCTTCCTTACTACATCTGTCCTTCCATACAAATCATTTCCCTGCTGCTTAGAATATACCTTTTAGAATTTCTTTCCGTGCCTGCATATGATGGATGAGTTATTTCAGTTTTTATTAGTCCAAAATTGTCTTTATTTTACCTTCACTCCTGAAGGATTTTTTACCTGAGTATGGAATTTTATGTTAACAGTATTTCAGTAGATGTAATTCCACTGCCTTCTGGTTTTCATTGTCACTCTAGAGAACTCAGTTGTCAATCTCATTGGAACTCATTGAAAATAATGTGTTTTCTTTTTACCATGCTTTTGAGTTTCTTGTCTGTGATTTCCTGTAATTTTATTACAGTAACTCTGGGTATGGATTTAATTTTGTTTCCTATGTTTGAGATTACTGGGGTTCTTGAATGTCAGCATTGATGTCTTTCCTAAGTTGCAAAATAGTCTTAGCCTTTGAGTCCTCAAATATTGTCTCTACTTCATTCTCTCATTTTCTCTTCCAGCAGTCCATTTAAATGTACATTAGACCTCCTCATTGTAGCCTCTAAATTTGTTACCCTCTATTCTGTGTTTGCCATATTTTTCCTTGCATGCTTTATAATGGATGTGTTTCATCCCAGTGGTCTAATTCACCAATTTTCTCTTTGGCTGAAACCATTCACTGACTGTAACTGACATTCACTGACATTGAATTTTTAATTTTAGTTATTGATTTTTAGATACACATTTTTTTAATGTTGTTCTCATATCTTCTTAGTTACTTCTTATGCTTTCCAGCTTCCTACTGAAATTTTCAAGCTTGTCTCTTATCTTCTTGAAAGGAGCAAGCACTTTTTTTTACAGTGTGTTTCTGGCTGTTCTAATATTTTTAAAAAGTCCCTTCCCTGTGTTTAGTTCTGTGGTCTGTTGTTTCTATTGATTTTCATTGATGATTTTTGCCTCCTTGTGTATGTAGCTATTCTTGACTACGTACTGAACACTGTATTCGAAAATGTATTTGTAGGACTAATTTGGAGCCAGAGGAGATGATAGTTTCTTTTGTTTTTTCCAGAGATCTGAGGGGCTCTAACAGTCAGGATACCTTAATATAATTTCAAGGCTTGAGTTTCTGGGCCATCCCGATGTCACAAAGACCAGCGACAAATTCTTGCAAGGACTGTTTTGGTTCAGTTTGCCTTTCCTCCTAAGGGTCCCAGCCCAAAGCCAGAGATGGTTTACCCGTGTCCCTACTCTCGGTGGGCCCAGAACTCTGACTTCTATCCCCCTGGTCCTGAGAGACTTCCAGAAATTCACTTAACCTCTCTTGGACGGAAAACCAGGGCCAGGGCGAAAGCAGCCTCTACTGAGGAGCTTTATCCTTCTGTTTCCCATTTGTTCGAATCTCCATCTTGTACTTCATATTTAACTAGTTAGCTCTTTGAGGCTTTTGTTGAGTTGTTTGTAATATGTTCCCAGCTTTTTTATTTGTTGTCATAGGAAAGATTGGTTCAAATTATCTCTTCGTTAAGGAACATGGAAATTCCTCTGAGGGATTCTTGATACCATTATATGTGTTTTAAATCTTTTGACTACATTTTTAATAATTATTATATAAATTAGGGCCTACTCCTTGGCATTCTCACCAAGGAAATATGGATGCAGGTTAAAAAAGAAAGAGTGGGGGCACCCGGGTGGCTCAGTGGATTAAGCCGCTGCCTTTGGCTCAGATCATGATCTCAGGGTCCTGGAATCAAGCCCCGCATTGGGCTCTCTGCTCGGCAGGGAGCCTGCTTCCCCCTCTCTCTCTGTCTGCCTCTCTGACTACTTGTGATCTCTCTCTGTCAAATAAATAAAATAAAACCTTTAAAAAAAAAAAAGAGTTAGAAAGCATATCAAAAGCAGAGCCCCTGTCCTCTCCCTGGGAATCTGTCAGAGGGCAGACTTAGACCACTTGATTTTCCCTTCTCCTTCTTTTCTCTCTTACCACTTTTTCTTTCTTTCTTTCTTTCTAAGATTTTATTTATTTATTTGACAGAGAGAGATCACAAGTAGTCAGAGAGGCAGAGGGGGGCGGGGAAGCAGGCTCCCTGCCAAGCAGAGAGCCCGATGCGGGGCTCTATCCCAGGACCCTGAGATCATGACCCGAGCCGAAGGCAGAGGCTTACCCCACTGAGCCACCCAGGCGCCCCAGATATGCTCTCTCTTACAGTCACTCCTGGGAAGTAGGAAGGTACATACCCACACTTCAAAAGTGGCTTTCTCTCTCTCTTTCTCAAGAGATAACTTTCCCTCTAGAGATTATAATAAGGTTGAGAAAACGAGACACGGAGAGAAAGGAAGTCTCCCCACACACCATGAAAGGCAAGAGTCTCCAGGTAGGTAGGAGTGGACTGAGCCAACTTCATCAGCCCCTTCACTGAAACGTGACCCCAGTAGCTATTGCCTGGTTGATGCTCAAGGAAAGATTCTTGGAGCTGGTCCTTGTGCAGAGCCTAAATTTTTATCCCAAGACAAAGAGCATTAATTTGTTGGTTATACGTGGCGGGCAAGAGGCAGAAATGCCAGCACCTGCTTCAATCATTTAGAAAGTAAGAAAGGGGGCACCTGGATTTGAACCAGGGACCTCTTGATCTGCAGTCAAATGCTCTACCCCTGAGCTATACCCCCACCTGTTGCTGGCTTCTCATTATCACCTTTTCACCCACGCATTGCGCTCAGGACCTCTGTGTCCATATTTGGCTGGTTTTTTCCTGCATGTCCCAGGAGGTGGCAAGTCTCCTCCACTGTTGTCCACTTTCCTCTCTTCCCCTCTCAGCCTTAACTAGTCCTCTCTCCTGCTCTCTTCCTCAGGCTGAGCAATGACATCAACCTTTACACCCGGAAAGATCATTCGAGTCTATAGTAGTCTTTCTCCCTAGGCTGGCACATAGTTATCGGAAAAAAAGTGGTTGCTTTCTGGGTCCTAAGGGAACCTCACGCTCAGTGCAGGGACAGCCTCCTCCATTCTCCAAGCCTCGGGAGGGTGTTTCATTCATTCATTCACTCAGCAAACACTCTTGGAGCTGGACTGGTGCCAGGCTCTGTCATCCATGTTGAAGACACAGACTACTAAAGCATTATCCCTTTTCCTCAAAGAGTCTTAGTCCAAGCAGGAGACAAGCCCACGAACCGAAGTATTTCCACAGAGTGCCGCAAGTCCAAGCAGAGAGCTGTGAGAACAGGGAGTAAGAGGCTCGGCAGCTAGGAAGTCGGGGGGCGCTTCTGGAGGAGATGGACAAGGACGACCCTGCTAAATTGAAGGAGCTGGGAAGGGCAAGGAGGACTAAGACCATGGAAGGAATAAAAACAACAACAACAACAAAATGTTTTTAAAAAGTGCGTCTTGGGATGCCTGGGTGGCTCAGTTGGTTGGATGACTGCCTTCGGCTCAGGTCATGATCCCAGGGCCCTGGGATTGAGCCCCGCATCGGGCTCTCTGCTGAGTGGGGAACCTGCTTCCCTTCCTTTCTCTCTGCCAGCCTCTCTGCCTACTTGTGATCTCTCGCTGTCAAATAAATAAATAAAATCTTAAAAAAAAAAAGTGTGTCTCGAGATCAGCGAGACTAAGATCAAAAGGGAAGGTGTGCTCATCACGCCAGGAAACATTTCAGAAATCTGGGTTCCTGCTAATGCAATGAGGGTGCTCCCAGACATTGCTGCTGGGGAAAGTCTGTGACCCGGCATGACTAGCTGTGACCTCAAGGAACCCTCACAACCGCCCTCCCTGCTGTCCAATCCTAGAGATGAGGACAGAAGAGAATCCAGGCACAGAGGCTTCAGAACGACTTGCCTCCTTCTTGTTTACCACTTCATAGCCAAAAGGGACTTTAGCAAGGGGGCACCCGGATTTGAACCAGGGACCTCTTGATCTGCAGTCAAATGCTCTGCCCCTGAGCTATACCCCCAGGCCTGCCTTTGAGCCTTCACTGCACCTCTTGAACTGTGCAGTTGCCTCGTTCCTGGGCTGCTACAGACAAGTTCCTGGAGGCAGGCAGCCTGCCCTGTGACAGCCCGGCTCTCCCTGCCATCACTCACGCGTTCGTCCACATGCAAACGCCTACTAACCAGCTTCTCCGTGCCAGGCTCGTCCTTCCTTCTCCTTCCATTTCCTCTTCCTCCTTCTCTGGCTCACTTACCTCTGCCCGCCCCCAGCCCCGTCTTCGCTGTGCGGGGCAGTCACGGGCTTCCCCATCTGAGCAGACCCTATGTCCTCTCCTCGCTCCCTGCACTGCTCTGCGTGGATGCAGGAGCAGCTCTGGGACAAGAACCCTGTCCTGACACCACACCCCGAGGCGCAGAGAACCCCCCCTTTGTCCCTGCCCACCCTACGCTCGGCCACTTAAACTGCTCAATACTGGGCGGGAATCAGGTGGACCAGTTCCAGATTCCTGCTCAAGGAGAAGACCCATTGAGGAGGGGCGGGACCCTGGGACACCTTGCTTGCGGCCCCAGGACACGGAGAACGGTGGCTTCCAGGACGCCTCAGCAGAGGCAGGCAGCTCTGGGTGAGACTTGTTTGAGCAGCTGCGCCTGCAAACAGGCCCGAGGGGCTGAAGCCACCAAGGGTGTGTGCCCTGGGGTTGGCAGGGGAGAGAAGCATCTCGTTGGGCTTGGCCCCCCGGGAGATGGCCAGGAAGGGAGACCCAGAGAGAAGACTGTAGAGGGACAGTGTGTGGGACAGGCAGAACTGCTGGGCCTTGGCACCGGGAAGGGACAGTTCGACACTGTTCTCGCGACCTGTGGTCACTAAGAAAGAAACCATAAATGAAAATAGCCAAAATGTTAAATTTCTCAGGAAAGCAAGAAATATGGGCTGTAGGCAGCACAGGGCTGTGCTGTTGTCACCGCGATGAAGTGAATTCTGGCAGAACGGGTCACAGCAGCAGCGGGCACAGAGGACAGGATGCGAGGCTCTCTGACCCGTTCGTTACACACAATGTTCAAAGGCGCCACTCCTGCTGCGTTGTGCTGGGGGAAGAGCGGGCAACTTCGACACTGTTATACTGAAAACCAGAAATATTGGGGCTTTTACATAGAAAATTTCATGAAGTTTTTACTGACACGTCATACTGCCAGCCATCAAAGAAAATCATTTCCTTTCTGAGACGGAGAGCCGGTGGCGTGACTTGAGGGAGGCAAACATTTCTTAAATGTGACACCAAAAGCTCACTTGATAAACCGGACTTTAATTAAGAACCTGTGCTCTTTGAGTTAATTTTAATTAAATTAAAAACTCATGCTCTTTGAAAGACACGGTTAAGACAATGAAAAGGCAAGTGACAGAGAGGAAGTATTTGCAAGCCGCGTATCTGATACAGGACTGGCACCCACAGACAGAAAGAGCCTTCAAAACTCACTTATGGGGCACCTGGGTGGCTCAGTGGGTTAAACCCTTTGCCTTCGGCTCAGGTCCTGGGATGGAGCCCCGCGGGCTCTCTGCTCAGCAGGGAGCCTGCTTCTTCCTCTCTCCCCTCTGCCTGCCTCTCTGCCTGCTTATGATCTCTATCTGTCAAATAAATAAATAAAATCTTAAAGAAAAGAAAACATATGATGTCAATAAGCCCACAAAAATAACCTCAACATCAGTAGTGATGACGGAAATAAACGTTAAAACCACGATGAGAGATCACCTTGTGCTAGAATGTAAATAAGAAAGACTGCCCGTGACCAGTGTTGGCGAGGATGGGGGGCAGCTGGAACATTCATTCACTGTGAGGCCGGCGTGAAACGGTGTGGCCACCCTGGAGAACAGTTCAGCAGGTCCTTAAAGGGTGAGGCGTACCCCTTGCCTAGGACCCAGATACTACACTCCCAAGGATTTCCCTGAGCGGAATGAAGGCACACAGCCAGGCACGGGTGCACAAGTGTCCACAGCAACTTTATTTCAAAAGCCAAAAGCTGAGAACAACTCAAACGTTTACCAACAGGTGAAAAGGCTCACGACAGAATAATTCTCGTGGATAAAAACGAAGGAACTATTAATACATGGAAACGTAGGGATAGATCTCAAATAATTATCTCGAGTCAAAGAAGCCAGACCCAAACTGAACAAGCAAAGAAAGGAGGGGTGGAGTACATATGCTCTGATTCCACTTATAGAAAATTCTAGAAAATGAAACCTGGTCTGTGAACACACAAAGCAGGTCCGAGGTTGCCTGGAGCTCTGGCAAGATTTTAAAGGACTAGAGGTCGAGGGGTGGGTGATTCCGGCTCAGACACAGTGTGTTTCATCCCTGTCCCACCATCCGCTCCCTTCCCAAAGCTCTGCAGCCCCCCAGCCCCCCATGGGCGGCACCCCCCACCCCGCTCTCTCCCAGCAGCACCAGCAGACATTATTTGCTTTCACATCTAGCAGGGATGTTCGCTGCTCCTGGACCACTCATCTTCTCGTCCATCCGGCGAAACTGAAGAATGCATCATGGATTCCTCCAAGCACATGGAGTCAGAGGTGGTTCTGTGATCCAGCCCCCCGCCCCCCATCTCCCTGAACCTCTTGGGAGTGCTCTAAGCGGCCTGTCAAGCTCCTTGTCAATCTGCACAGGACATGAGCCCCACCTGAGGTTTCCCCTCCTGCCATCCCGCTGTCTTTCACGGCTCCTCCTCTCTAAACAGGGAGCTCTGCTCTTGTGAACCTGCCTCCTAGCCTCGGGGCTGCAGCAGTGGCGGCCTCCAGGATGCTTCCTCCACGCTCTGGTTGTGCCTGGTGATCTCTGCATCCATGTCCATGAGCCTCTCCCAACGCTGGTCCCTCAGCGCTTTGACTTTGGCTCCTCTTTGGCCAGAGGACACGGCTGGGACCTGGTTATCACTAGAAACTGCCCCACTCCAGAAGTTTGAACTCTGAAGTTCCCCATCCTCCTGGTAATCTCTACCCCTCCCCTCCACCACATCCCTCCATCCTTCTCTTTCCCTTGCCCCCGACTGTTCAGCTCTTTCCTGCCTCCTTTCACCATCCTGCCCGACACAGACGCCATGCCCTGCCACTGTGCTTGGCTTCCTTGGCTGTTCTCACGGGGTCCCAGAGGGCTAGGGCAGTGGGGACCAAGACCACTAGAAGCTCCAGACTCTGGGAAAGCCTATATTCATCATAATTTTTATTTTCTGTATAGGCACATCTCATTTTATTGCACTTTGCTTTATTGTGCTTCCCAGATTCGTTGTATAAAATTGTTTTTAGACAAATTGAAAGTTCAGGACGTTCACAGAGGAAGTCCCTGCACTTGGGGTAGAAGCAGCAAGAGACCAGAAGCAGGAGCGGAGCCCGAGGAGGGGACGCAGCTGCTGCAGGCTCAGGCTCAGGCGGGACGGCACGTGGAGGCGCTTCCTCGGGACGAGCAGGGCCAGGGGCGTCCTGAGCTGCCGGCGGGAGCCACGACGGAGGGATCAGAACACGACGGAGCCGCGCGGATGAAGCAGCGGCAGGGCTCGAGGGGACGGACTCCAGTTCCGAAGGCAGTTTTGTGGGTAAAATGCCATCAGGCAGCAACGCCGGCCTCCGAGCAACCGTTCGGGACAGAAGAGCCATCGGTGCGACAAACCGCAGGGCCCCGCGGGCCTCCAGCGCCCAGCACCCCGAAGGGTCAGCAGCCGGCAGCGCCGCCGAGACCCGCCACCCGCAGAAAGACCGACACGCTGAGAGCTCAGACGGCGGGTTGCATGTTTTAGCAATAAAGTCTTTTTCAGTGAAGGCATGCACGTTGTTTTAGACACGGTGCTGTTGCACAGCTCACAGACTGCAACAGCGGGTGCGTGGAACGTCCGTGCCCTGGAAACCAAAACATTCCTTCCACCCACTTTATGGCAATATCAGCTTTACTCCAGTGGTCTGCACGTGGTTATCTCCCAGGTGCGCCTGTACTAGGGATTTCTGAGGACAGAGACAGGTGTCTGGGTGGAAAGATTTCTGGGCAGGTTGTCGGGAAAGCCGGAGAGCTCGGCCCACAGGTAACAGGCTGTGAGCTAGGATGGAGGCTGTCAGGCTGTCCCCAACACCACAGATCACCTTCAAGTTCTAGAACATTTGGGGTGTTTTTTGCTGAGCACGTGGCCACCTAAATAGGACCACGTTTCCAGGCCTCCCCTGCAAGCAGGTGTAGTTGTGCGGCTGGTTGTCCTCCGCGGGGCGCGAGAGGCTCCGCCTTCTACACTACGTGAAAGGGGATCATTTATTCAGCCACTCTGTGCCTTGGTCTCTTGATCTATAACATGAGTAAACAAAAGGTTGTAATGAGGCTTCCGTGGGTCAATACCGATAGTACAGGATAGGCACTAAATATGTGTTAATAAGAAGTAAAGACACGTGCTGTCCTTAAAAGGAAAGAGCTCCTCGCCCCTCCCTGCCTCCCTGACAGACTAGGGATGGTAGCGAGCCATCCAGAACCACGGCACCATGGCAACAGGCCCCACCCCGGGCCGGGTAGAGCAACAAGCCAGCAGGGGCCTGGGGCTGTGACACGAGAGCCTGACGGGGCAGAGCAAGGGCTCACCACTATCTTGTTGGAGCTACTGGTTCATTGTTCGTTTTGTGTTTCTCCATCCCACTTCTGGCAGCCAATCACGTATCCTACATGACACGGAGAGTGTGAGTCAATGTCCTTCAAGGGCTAGGTGACCTCCCCAAAGGCACCAATCTCTAAGCGCCCTGTTAAAAATGGGGAATGACCACTGCTCCTCCTTCCCGCCTCAGCCATCAGGGTAGGCACAGTTCTTGTTAAATCGAGAAACAAACAGAACATTCCAGGCTCCCAGTATCTAACGGCTAGCCACACCGCGCAGCGATGACCAGATTCTGCCCCTAGGATGACAAGGGCTCAGCATGTCCCTTTCTGCGGTCCCTGGAGGCGCCCGTAACACGGTCGTGCTGGGGAGACGGCCAGCCAGTCCCCTGTGCCCGGTTCCCACACATCAGGCTGGCTCCACAGTGAATCCGGGTCCTGGACACCAAGCTCCCATCCTGCAGCCAGTCCAGCTCCCGGAGAAGGAAGTAGATCAAAATGTGCCAAACCTTTTCCCGAAGGTTCTTAAGGCACACTGCTAAGGCAAGACAGCAAGCTGCTGGGTGATACGTTCACGGCAACATTCTGTCTTTGTAACCCCGTATTTTCCCAGCTCCCACGTGTATGAAAATGCATGAGAGGAGCCTGAAATGTCACATGCCACAGTGATAAGGTGGAGTCCCTCGGGAGGGGCTAGGGTCAGGAGGGTGGCCAGCAGAGAGAGCCCTTCCGCTGCATCTGCACCTTTTACATTTCATGGTGGGAATGTACCCTTGTAGGAATACATTTGCAGAGTCCAAATGCAAACACCTCCAGAGAAATCACCAACCTTGCTTCTCAAACGTGGACCTGCCCAGGGTCCCCTGAGGAACACCAGGGAGACACCCAGACCCTACCCAGGCCTACTGAAGGAGAACCCGCATCTACGCTTTCCCTAGGAACCCAGGAGGAGAGGCCTGCCCGTGGAAGCAGCCGGTAAATAAAGCAGTCACTGGGGCCTCTGTGTTTGCAGCCGACGGCGCAGAAACAGCTCCCGGAGTCAAGACTGTCCTGGGCGGGGAGGGAGGAACCAGAGCTCTCTCCTGCGGAGTCTGGAAAAGCTTACAGAGAGAGTGGAAGGCAAGAAAGTAACCACGAACAAAGCAGGGATGTCTCAGGCCACAGGACAGACCCCACGTCCCCTGAGGACCTCGCTCCCCTGCCTCCCACGGCTCTCCTGAGCCTGACTCGGGAGCAAACCCCAGCTTTGCAGCAGAGCTGAGCTGGGGCTGCGGGCAGGTCGACCAAGGAACAGCCCAGTCCGGCCACCCCAGCTGCAGGGGCCCAGCCTGGGGACCACAGACACCCCGCAAAGGCTGCCCGGGCTCCTGCCTTTCGAGCGCTCACAGCACCGGCCCTCCCACGCGCTGCCTCAGCCTGCTGCCCAGCGCCCTACACGAGACCTGCCCTTGGTTGTCTTACGTCCATCACTCAGCGCCCGGGTCAGCATCCACCTCCTTTCAGCTCTGAGGTCAATGTGATTGCGTTCACGCGCTCAGAGAACTTGCTTCAAAAATAACCCTTTCTCCCCAAATAAAATGTCTGAATCTAGAGAGCAAGGAACAAGTGTCTCGGCAGAACCTATGTTCTGAGAGAACGTGTCCCCTGCTCCAGAGTGGTCCTGCTCTGCCCTGGGCTATAGGTTTCCAGCTGTCATTCAAATAAAGGGTTCCTGGCCTTAAAAAAAGGGGTGGAGGAGGCTTTGAAAACTGCATGTTGAAGACACTGCTACCATCTGAGAGAGAAAGACAACTGAGCTACCGTTATTCATCCTTCATCTAACTTTCCAAAGGGCCGGGCAGTGCGGGGGTGTAGCACAGGCATTCCCTGGGTCCCGGCGTGCTGGGTCTGGCCCTAACGGCCCCTCACTGTACCCCCGTCTGTTTCTCCAAATGGGGGGACTCCTGACACCGAACACCCTCACCAGGTAAAGGGGGAAGGCGGGGCCTTGCACTTTTCTCGAGGGGACAGGCTCTGGGAGCTGCCGCCCTGCCCTGCTGCCTGCTTTGCCTCCCGTCTCCACTGAGCTCAGGCTCAGTGGTAGCATGGTCTGTGAGGGAGGGAAAGGGGCCTGGTGCCCTGAAGGCAGTGATGGGGCTCGGCTCTGCAGGCCTTGAAGGGAAAGGGTGTCTGCCAGACGTTTCGAGTAGAATCCACCCCCGCTTCAAGATGTGTGGAGGACAGCAGGAGGGTGGGGTACAGCAGACCCCCTGTGCTCCCTTTGCAGGCAAGGCCAGTGACCAGGCCAGGAGGAAAGCCCCCCATCCTGCTGCCCCGATGGGGGATAGAGTAGAATCCAAGAAAGGAAGGAAGAACTCAAAATCACCCAGTCCAGCCACCTCATGCGACAGATAGGGAAGCTGAGGCCCAGGACAGGGAGTGAGTCACACGTGGAGGTTGG
Source organism: Lutra lutra (assembly GCF_902655055.1). Lineage (NCBI taxonomy): Eukaryota > Metazoa > Chordata > Mammalia > Carnivora > Mustelidae > Lutra > Lutra lutra. The sequence continues at coordinate 102,242,156 of NC_062288.1, read as the reverse complement.
CTGTCAGTCTGTGCATCCTGAGTGCAGGACGACTGCAGCCCTCCCTTCCCCCTGTTCCCCTGCTCCCTGGAGCCCAGCATCTTCCCTTATCCCGTGGCCGCACAGCACATGGGACCATCTTCTGGAAGGGGAACACTGGTGGCCAGGCGAAGGGAAGGAAGCCACCTTGCTCTGGGCCTCAGCCTCCCAGCTGGGCCGAGTAGACAAAAAGCCACCTGCCGGGCTGCTCGAAGCAGCGGGAGAACTCAGGTGTGCGCGCTGAACTGGGATGGGAGTGTGGCAGCTACAAAGTCTGTTTCATCAGGTCCTACACAAAACGCATGTGCACACGGACTCAACCTCCTTTTCTGGACCTGGGGCACCCTTAAGAAGATGCCTCCAATACAGCCTTCATTCAGCCGTTTCTGGAGAACTCACAGTGTGCAGAGTACAGCTCAGTGAGTCCTAGAAGTGCAAATATCAGGGGAGGCCGCAGCTCCCCAGAGATAAACAGGCTGGCAGGTGAAAGATGTGTGTGTAATGCCCTGGCGCCACGGGAAGGGCAGGACAGTGAGGAGTGGCTGCGGAGCCCCAGTCTCCATGAGGCCTTGGACAAGTCATTTCACCTCCCTGCATTTCATGTCATGTCATTAAACCCAAACGTGAGAATTAAGGATACCTTCTACCTGCCTGAAAACAGCTGATCAAAGGACCTCAAAGTGCTTTCTGTTCTCAAATCCAAGAGGCTCATTTGGTTCAATAAAGGAATAAAGCCAAGGACTCTGGGCCCAGAAGCCCCCAGGAGCCAGCCTCCTACCCGGGGAGACCAGAGTCTCACGGTGCCCTTTCACATGCTTATGGAGCTCTTTCTGCCGGTCTCCCAGGCTGCCCCACTCCTGATCAGAGTCACACGGCCGCATCTTCTGTGGTCGGGGACACGTGGAAATGTAAGTTCCCCACCAGCATGAGTCACAGCCATTTCAGAGAATGGTAAAACCAGCTCGTCTCCTCTCCCCGCCCCCAAACCAGAGGGCATTGCTGGCCAGACCACCAGGCAAATGCAACCTCATCTCCAGCACACCTGCTTCAGAGGAGAGCAGGGACCAGTGGCTAGAAGGATTCAGGATCAGCACTCCCGGGTTCTCGTCCCCTCTCCCAGGTTCCCATGCAGTTTCTGTGATTTCCCCAACCCGAGCCAGGCCTCACCCTCCGAGGTTACTCTGGAGCGGCAAGCACGACCAAAACCCTCCCGACCAAGCCCATGCCCTCTGCCCCGCAGCCCTTTCCGCTGTGTCACACTTCTCTTCTGAGATTCGTCAAGCCCTTTGAAGTCAACTGGTGACTGGCATTAAGAGCCAAGAGGCCCAGTGGGTGCCTGGGTGGTGCGGTCAGATAAGCGTCTGACTCTCGGTTTCGGCTCAGGTCGTGATCTCAGGGTTGTGAGATCCAGCCCCGCATCAGGCTCCGCATTCAGCGTGGAGTCTGCTTGGAATTCTCTCTCCCTCTCCCTCTGCCCCACCCACCCCCCAAGCTCTTTCTCTCTAAAACAAATAAATAAATCTTAAAAAAAAAAAAAAAGAGCCAAGAGGTCAAGTTTTAGCAGACATGGCGCTCCCTCCACTATGAGTCTGAGGGCCCTGCTGAAGCCAAGCAAGCCCCCTATGGCCCACCAATTTCCTGTACTTTGGGGGCCTCCCCCTTGCTGCCGCCATGAGAGAGGTATCAGAGCCATTCCTACTACAGGGTCCTTTAAAATGGGGGAAACTTGTTCTGGATGCCAGAAGACCTCTCTGGTCAGACCCCCACACAGACCCTGGCTGGCAGTGGACGCTGGACACCACAGAGCCCCCAAGGGAAGAATCTCGAACCAAGACCCAGGGGCAATGGAGGATGAATAACAAAGTATTTGCACCATGACTGGACAGAGTGTAACGGATTTGAATCACAGCCCTACCACATAATAGAGATACTGGCCTAACCAATTACTGAGCCAAACTTTTTTCCTTCATCTGGGAACACAGCCCAGAAGTGAGGAAGTGAGTGGTCCAGAAAACCTCCCAGGGAACCAATGCACTCTGGGAATGCAATGTGCGCTGTGGAGCATTCTAGAGCAAACCCACCCCCATTATTCAGGACTCAGAGGTAAGGTTCTGTTGTTCTGGCTTTGGTGTCTGTAAGGCCCTCCACCCAACATTTACTGGCATGTGACCTCTTGACCTGCCTATTAGCGCCCTGTGACCCAGGTGCCTTGTTTACCAGCCCCCGAGTGCCCGCCACACTGGGTCAGTCCTAGCTGCCAGAAGTGGAGCCAGAGAAAGTTGAAAGCCAGCACCTAAGAGTCGTCAGAACAAGGAAATAGTTCAAAAAATATCCTGCCCCAGGGCACAGAAAATTTATTGCATATTACTAGAAGTCATAAAATAAGAAATTCAGGAGTGCCTCCCTGGAGACACCTGAGGTATATTGGAAACATTCCTCGAAATGCAGCTTTACTAGAAGTTGACTCGATACCTCTCCTGCTATTCCAATCCTGCATGTTTGGAGGGTAGTTGTGAGGATGAAGTGAACTAAAGGTGTGGAAAAGCACTCGGCGTGTATTACTGGCTTTGGCACATGTTATTATCACTAAAACAAACATAAAGGCTGAGGGCTGACAATCAGACTGGGCTGTGAACCAAAGACTGATTAGCCCAATTCTGGCAACTGAGACTCCTCTGAAACCTCCTCCAGAAAGTGCTTTGCAAAATGTTCGACACCTGCTAGGTACGAATCATCAGACACTTGTCCCTTCCTTCTTTCTCTCACTGTGCCATTGTTCCATCTCTGAGTCTGGCCTCTGATCAGTGCAAGGTGTAGCCTGGAGGACGAAGATCTGGTCTGCACAGATTAAGGATGAACAACTTCCAGTCCTGTAATGCGCTGTCACAGATCTGGCACTGAGGAGTGGACCTAAAACCATTTCAGAGCTATTTCCTACCAGGAGATGACAGCTCTACCTTCCGAGAGAAGGGAAAATCTCGTCCTGACAGTTCTTGTCACATAGGCTAGGGACAGACGAAGTCCAGTCTGAGCCTGAAGCACACGTAACCGAAAGTCCTCTCTAACCCAGAGCCCCTCCCAGCAGCAGCAGGAAGGACTTCTTGGCGAATTGCGGAAAAGAGCAAGCAGGCCCTCAAACGCATCATGACTGCAATCAGAGTTCGGGCCTGGAAGAGTTTAGGGGATCCTCACAGTCGGGTGGAAGACAGCTCCACAGGAGGAAGGCAAGGGCCTAGGTTGGGGAGGAAAGTAACCTCCCAAGATGACAGCAACAGGTCTCAGCACGGAAAAGGGGGTGACATTGGGGTGATGGTCTTCCTAAGGGGTCAGTGCTGGGGGCGGGGCGGATGGGCTGAAGGGCAGGCCCAAGAGAGGAAAGCCGGGGAGGGTCTCTGGAGTGAGGACGTCCGCGGTCCATGCTGCCCCCCCCCCCCCACAGACGGGAACCTCGGAAATCTGGCGGCTAAGTCCGCACACCGGCAAACTGCGGCCAAGAGAGAAGGTCCTTTATCGTTGACCTCACACAGCGGCATCCTCGAGCGTCGCGGTGGTCATCACCCCTCCACGAAGGCTGCGCCTCCCCAATTCCAAGACATCCTCCGAGACAACCGCGCTAACCCGTGCGCGGGCCGGGCTCGAGGAGCTCGCGAGCGCAGCGCGGCGGCGGCGTCGCGGTAGCCCCAGCAGGCGGCAGCCCTGCCCCGAGTGGGACCCGCCCCGCATCCCGGAGCCCGCTCCTCATTGGCCAATCCTGGAAGCTCCGCCCCAGCACGCACCCCCGAGGCCTGGAAGAGGCCCCGCCCCCGCAGGGGACTCCCAGGGTGGGCGGGGCTAGCGGCTGATGGGGCGTGGCGCGGGGGTAGCTCCTGCGCGCGGTTACAGCCTGGGGGCCCCTGGCCTGTGCGGGGCAAGTGGGGCCAGCCTGGAGGTCAGACTGGCCGGAAGGGCTGACTCCCGGAGCGCAAGCAACGGACCATGCGCACTCACTCAATTCAACGTATTTATTGAGCACCGATGAAGGCAAAGGGCCGCTACCCTCACAGTTCCTAAGGGCCTTTAGCACCAGGACCCCACCCCCTCCTCGTTTCCAAACAAAGAAGCCAAGACACAGAGCTAGGAGCCAGTCAAGGCCAAACGGGTTTCTAGCTGCCAGCTTCTGGAGCACCACTCTGCTCCCGCACCACGCTGCATGCATCGGCTCCTTTTGGTGTGAAGAATGTTCTCTGAAAACCTATCGAGTGCCAGGCAAGCTCACAAGGCCCAGCCAGGAACCAGCACCCTGAGTGCTTTGTTAGAAATGAGAGGGCCTGTGTCCAGCGATCACCCCTGTTTTGTACTATTGCTAGAGTACCCGTGTTTACACAGGACATTTAGCCTTAGAAAGGTCTAGGACTTTCAACCCTTGAGGCATCCCCAGGGAACACCGGAGACTAGCTCTTACAGGGAAGAGGAAGGCTCAGAGCAGCTCCATTTGCACCATAACCTGTCTGAACACTTGGTGACAGCCCAGCCCTGACTTGTGGTGCCCCTGGTGAGGATTGGGGATGCCAGAGGAAACGAGCAGAATGCAGAGCTGGGGAGGGTGGAAGCCCTTCCTCCCAAGCCCAGGGGAGCTTGGCTGGGCTCTCACCGGCTTGCATACTCACTCTTGCCCCAGAGATGATGGCAACGTTCCCAACTGCCCCCAACTCTGTTCAGGACTTTGGGAGAGGGGACAGGGTCAGAGGGACAAGAAGAAGTGGCACAGCCAGGGACCAGATGCCTGGAAGTAGGTCTGAATGCTGGCCACTTCCCACAGTGCCAAGGCCAATAAGACAACAATCAAAATAGCTGAGGACGCAGTACTCCAGTTTCAAATCGCCCAAACCAAGGGTTGCTCTCTAGGCAGCACCCAAAGTGGTGTGACCGAAGAGGCACAGATGCTAGCTGCCACCAAGACTTCTCCAGGAGGCCTGACGCTATTGCCCGAACTCCTACGGTCCGAACCTCATGCTTTGGTAAGAATTTGTTATACTGAAATACAAAGGGCTCCTTGTCGATATAGCCCAATGGGAAAGTCTCACCTCGCTCTGCACCCGAGACCTTCCACTCACCCTAGAAAATAAAGGTCTTTCCTGAGGGATTCTGACAGGGACAAAGAGCTGGAGAACATGGAAGAGAAGGGGGGGCCCTGAACTTGAAAAGAGGATACAACCAGGCTTCCTATCTGCCCCACTGCCTCTTAATCTTTTGTGACCCTGAAACCGCTAAGGTGAGGTAGGATGCACCGGGGTCATTACCCCCTCTGACAGGTGAGGAACAGGACACAGGAGGTGGTTAAAGAAACCTATCCCCATCTCTTGGCCTATCTCTGCTACCAGCCCCGAGTTCTTGGAACACACCGCTCCTTTAACAGGACAGCTCAGGGCGTGGCAGCCCAGGAGTCCAGCCTGGCTTCCCAGCCTCACCCACATCAGGAGCTTCCTCTCCAGGAGGAGCTTCCTGGGCTGGGTCTGCATCTCCCCCACCCACTAAGTCCATGGAGCGTGCATACCCATAATACTGAGACCTTGGGGGAAGGGTCCGCCACTCCGGGCCTCAGTTTCCCCTCTCAACTAATAACCAAAATCAATCATGGATGTTGGGATACTGGGAAGCACTCTGGGCCAAAGAAGCACACCCAGGAAGGCACCCGCTGTCAGAGCAGCAGCCAAGCCCCCACCAATACCTGGGCTGATCTGGACAGCCCCTCCACCATCCCTACACACAAGGAGGTAGCAGAATAATTCCTGCCCCTCAGGACTCCTGGTCCCCTTTGCAACCACACGTAACCCTTAAAAAAACACTAGAAAAACTCCATAAGGAAGGGGAAAAAAGGTTTCAAAATAACACAGTAGGAAAACTCAAATTTCCAGCACCTACTCTTCAAAATGTCCACTCTGCTGTGACCTCTGTGTACATTACGAACGGCAGGCCCCCCCGTGTCTCTGTCGCCTGCTACTGGAAGGGCCACTATCTCCAGTGCCGGTCTCAGATACCTGCCACAGTCTCTCACCAAAAGTTGGCATCCTCTAAGCCTGAAGGGATCCTTTCTAAGTCAGGAATGTAGAAAAGGCAGCAAAGAGTGATGAACTTAGGAAACAGGAATTTGAGGCTTCTGGTCATACACTCACTGTCACCAAAAAGGCCACTGCTTCCCATCTGAATGAAAAAAGCTCTCTCCAAAGCTATTCCAGAACGAGGAACCAGCGCCAGGCACCGGGGAAAGGCCCGAAGGCGGACAGGAGTCCTGCTGTGGGGTGACCCCGGAGAGCCGGAGGGTACCCCTGCAGGCTCCTGGCCGCTCAGCCCTCCTCGCTGTGGCTGGGCTGGGGCCGCGGGGGGCTCCGGGGGAGGGCCGGGGAAGTGGGGCAGTGCGGGCCCGCCTGGCCTCGGGCGTGAGTCTGCATGTGGACCGCCAGGTGGTGGTTCCGGTTGAAGGCGCGGCCGCACTGGGGGCACTGGTAGGGCCGCTCGCCCGTGTGGATGCGCTGGTGGCGGAAGAGGTCGGAGGGCCGGCGGAAGGCCTTGCCGCAGTAGGGACATGCCGGCCAGCCCTGGCTGGTGCCCGTGTGCAGGCGCTGGTGCAGCAGCAGACTCTTCCGCTGCTGGAAGAAGCGCAGGCACTCGCTGCAGTGGTACACCTTGCCGGCCGCTGGCCGCCGCGCCAGGAGGGAGCGGCCAGCCAGGGAGCGGCGGCCTCCGGGCTCCTCGGGGAGCCAGCGGATGACTGGGCCGGGCACCACCACCTCCCCCGGCTCCAGAGTGGAGGGGGCCTCCCCCCAGCCAGGGGGCGAGCTCCCCGGAGTCTCCCTGGGCTCCTCCTCCACGTGGGTCCGCTGGTGAATGGTCAGGTTAATCTTCAAGCGGAAACTCTGCCCACAGTCAGGGCAGGGAAAGGTCCGCTCTCGCCGGCGGGGGAGGATGCGGGGCGGCTCCCCAACGGCTCCAGGGGCCCGCGGGTCCGCCGGCCGCACCCGTGGCACCCCTGCCGCACGCAGCCGGCCAGGGCCCTCGGTTCTGCTCCTGGGCCCCTTGGCCATCCTACACACTGGCTGGCTGTGGGACTCGCCCAGGAAGAGCTGCTCGGGTATCATCTCGTCCTCGGACTGGGTTTCTGTCTTGATGACCACGCTGCCACCGCCTGGAGAAAGGAATCTCCACTGACTTCAAGTGGGCCACACTGGTGCCCACGGAGGCCACACCACCCAGCCCGGGGCTCCAAGCACAGCCCTAGCCGGGTCAGCACCCCCCTGCTCCCGTCTTCATGGAGCCCTTTCTCCTGCAAGTGCTCACAGCACACACACCAGGGACCCTGTTCCCTTGGCCCTACGGAGCAGGCACTGTCGCCTGAGCAGCCCCCCACTGGCTGTTTGCTGTCACAAGGCCCATTCCTGGAGGCCAAGCTACGGACATCAGGAGAGAGGAAACAAAGCCGCAAAACCAGAAGCCAGGGCGCCAGGGGTCAGAGGGCGGACGGAGTGAAAGCAAAACAGGTGGGAGGATGTGGGGGAGACCCTGCACCCTGAGATACATTGGCCGCACCGATCCCCAGGAGTTCTGACGACGTTAGTTCCCATCTGTGAATGACAGTGAGCCCTGGGGCCACTGGGGCAGGTAAGGAGCCTCGGGCCTGGAGGAGGCCAGCGTTTCAGCCACACTCCCAGCTGCTCATCCACGTAACAAATCTACCTGAGCATCCACTCCCTGTCTGGCACCAGCTCTCCGGTGACAGGTGGGAGGCACAAGGACCTCGGCTTCCTGGCTGGACCTCAGTGAGCCAGCACTTGACTCTGAGATGGGATTGAGGCTGGGAACTGCCAGGACAGAGGAGAGAGTGGGGGCTTGGAGGCAACACACGGGCCCTGGTGCTGGGAAGGAAGATCCCAGCCACAGGCCCTACCTGGAACACCGTGCACTCTTCGAGATCCTTCACTGCTGTTCCCCTCTGGGCTTTTCTGGAATCAGCCCCGACTGGTTTCTCTGACCTCCCCCTGAGCCCAGCAGCTCAGCTGCTGCAGCCCATGGTCTGTTCGAAGGCTGACAGTGAACCTTACCCTCTGCCTATTAGAACGGAACCTTTGGCCCCTTACGAGCGATTTCCAAGGTCCAGAGCAAGAGGGAGTTCGCTTCTTGTTGAAGCATGAATTTAAATCCCACCCCAGGAGACTCCGCTAACTGCCAAACCTTCTAGACCAGCACCTGATGTCAAGACCTCGGGGTTCTTTGCTCAAGTGCAGCTTCCCAGCAGCCCTCACAAATAACTCCGGACAAAACTTTGGTTTCTATGTTGGACATGACCCTGCCGTTTGTAATTTGGTCCTACAGCTACAGAATCAGTTAAGAGTCTCTAAGAAGCATCTGAACTTTGCATCTAAAGTGTTGCATTTAAGGGGCTACTGTGGTATTCCTAAACTTGGGGATTAGTGTGGGTCTCCGGCCCTATTCCATGTGAAGGCCAAGACCTCTTCATCTGAAGCCCATCTCCAGCTTGGACGCCCACCATGCCACAGCCCCAAGGCGGGCCCACATCTCACCTCTGCCTCCCATCAGAGCAGGATGGGACCAGGTAAGAACTGGATCCCTTTCTCTCAGGGCAGAAAACCACCCCAAAGCTGGAATGGGCGATGATTGCTACATCTTTTCCTGCTCATCAGGGTGTGAGCCCGGTTTTGTGGCCTCTAGGCGGAGGACCTGAATTTAAATCGTAGACCACTGCATACAAACTGTGAGACATCGGAGATTGTGCGTTGGGACCATTCACAGGGTTGCCGAGAGGCCCTTCTGTCACCAGACCCCAAACCTGGTGCGCGCAGCCTGTGTTCGAGCAGCACCTTCCCACCGGGCCAGACATGATGGGGGAAGACCAGGACCTAGACGGTCGGGGTCACGAAGAGCCGCAGGGCAACAGGACCTGGGAATGAGGCAGGGACCCCTAGGAAGAAGCACCCTCCCAGGGCCCACCCCACAGCCAAGGGCCCCTCCTGTCACTCACCTGGCCCCATGCCGGGCAGCCTCTCCCTGGGAGGGGATGCTGGAGACTCCCCACCTGAAAATTCTTGCTCCTGTTTAACCACGGCTGGAGGCCCTGTGCGAGAGACACTGTGAGGGCCCTTCCTGACACTGGGCTCGTGCAGGACGGCAGAGGCTCCAAGCAGACCCCGGATATGCTCGAATGCCTGCTCTGTCCAGAGGACTGCCCGCTTCATGGCCTCTGCTTCGGAGGGGAGAGGAAAGCCGTGACGGCTATGCCCCTGGTTCCCATCTGGGCCAGCGCGGACAACTCTGTCACCCTCATGGACCATCGAAGGACAGAGGGTTTGGGGAGGCCCCTGGGGCCCGGCGTCAGGTCTGCAGGGGAGCAGGGACAAAGAGAAGGTCCTCTCTGCTTACACACTGGCTGGGCAGGAGGGCACAGGGAGAGAGAGAGGGTCACCCCCCTCCACCCCAGGGAGCTCATAGTCACTGGAGGGAAAGCAACCCAGACTGAAAGTCAGGCCTGTGGGAACGAGGAGGGAGGAGGAGGAAGAGGAGGAAGAGGGCAGGAGAAGGCAAGCTAGCAAAGCCACGCTGCAGGCAGACAGCAAGACTCTGGAGTAAATGTGTGAGGCTAAATGCCCTCTGAGTTGTGCTCTATTTTGTGAAAGGACGGACAGGAACTTCCTTCACACACGAGCAGACAGAGAGCACTGGAAGGGGGGACGGAAGCCAGAGAGTCCCCCACAGGCCTCCAGAGAGAGGACATTTGCTGAGGAATGAATGCACGTGCCAGCACCGCGCTAGGCCCAGAACACAGACCTCCCGGTTAACGGGACCATCGCAGGAAGCCAGAGGAGGCCCGGTACCTGCCTTCATGTGCCCTTCTCCTCACTCCAGCCCAGCCAGAAGGCCTGGCCCCTAGCAGGCCTCAGGAACCCACACTTTTGCTCAGCCCATTTTTTCCTGCAAAAAATGCCCTTCATTCCCAGCTAAAATCTACGCTTCCTCCTCTAAGGCCTGTCGCAGGGTCCCCTGCCCAGGAAGCCCATCCAGCTCAGCGAAGCCTGGTGCCCGTCATCTGTCCCACCCTCACGCTTCAGCACGTTTCTCAGTAGCGCCCGTCTGGTCGTGTGTCAAGATGCTCTTTGCACAGCGGCCCGGCGGCCCTCACTCACCTGTGCTTGCTCCGGGTACGGTCACTCTCGTCTCGGAGTCTTGCCGGTGCCTGGGGACCTGCTCTTCTTTTGGTTCTTCCCGGGCAGGGCTGACGGGGCCGAGGATGTGCTCTGGATGTGGAGGGACGCCTGGAAAATGCAACTCAGTGACGCCAAGGACAACACAGAGATCCCTCCCGGTGGCAGGAGCCTGTGCCGCAGGGCCGCCTGCAGTCACCAGGACTGGGGGCATAGGGTCCAACACAGGCTAGGACATTTAAGTGGACTTCACGGATCACTCGTGGCTAAAAGAGAAGGAAAAGATCCAGCACAGTGACGTCTGAGCGCACCAGACAAGTCGTGTGGCTTAGGGCGTCCCGGCTCAGAACAACACAACAGTGGCTTCCGGGCCCAAGTCCTATACCACCCTGACATATAGGGATCCCCCTGGAAGCACCCCAAGATTCTCATCGGTGGTTCTGGGTAGGCCTAGGAATTACGCATTTCTTGAAAAACATTTTATTGTATTTATTTTTAAAGATTTTACTTGAGAGACAGAGACAGTGAGTGCATGCACACACAAGCAAGGGGAGGGGCAGACAGAAGGAGAAGCAGGTTCCCCACTGAGCAGGGAGTCTGACATGGGGCTTGATCCTGAGGTACTAGGATCATGATTCGAGCCAAAAGCAGATGCTTAACCAACTAAGTTACACAGGTGCCCCTGCAGTTTTGCTTTTTTTAAAGATTTAATATATCGGAGAGAGAGAGAGAGAGAGCACAAGCTCGAACATGAGTGGGGAGAGGGAGAGACAGAGGGGAGAGAGGCAGAGAGAAGCAGACTCCCTGCTGAGCACGGAGCCTGACACGGGACTCAATCCCAGGACCCTGATGATGACCCAGGCCAAAGTCAGATGCGAACGAGCCACCTGGGCGCCCATTAATCGCATTTTAAAAAAGGTTCTAGGTTGGGGCGCCTGGGTGGCTCAGTGGGTTAAGCCTCTGCCTTCAGCTCAGGTCATGATCTCAGGGTCCTGGGATTGAGTCCCGCATCGGGCTCTCTGCTCTGCAGGGAGCCTGCTTCTCCCCTCTCTCTCTGCCTGCTTGTGATTTCTCTGTGTGTCAAATAAATAAATAAAATCTTTAAAAAAAAAAAAAAAGGTTCTAGGTCAAAAGAGATGAACACAGAGTTCACAGAGTAAGAAATTTAAATGGCCCATAAATAAAAGGATACTCACCCCCCCTCATGTAAGAGAGGTATCATGAAAAATACACTGCTAATGGGGCGCCTGGGTGGCTCAGTCGTTAAGCATGGGTCTTCAGCTCAGGTCATGATCCCAGGGTCCTGAGATCGAGCCCTGCATCGGGCTCCCTGTTCAGTAGGGAGCCTGCTTCTCCCTCCCCTGCTATGCTTGCACACTCTCTCTCTCTGTCAAATCAGTAAATAAAATCTTAAAAAAAAAACAACACTGTTGGGGCACCTGGATGGCTCAGTCAGTTGGGAGCCCCAGAATCGAGTCCCACATCAGCCTCCCCAATCAGCAGGGAGTCTGCTTCTCCCTCTGACCCTCCCCCATCTTGTGCTCTCTCTCTCTCTCAAATAAATAAAATCTAAAAAAAAAACAACCAAATAAACAACTGTTGCCGGGGTGCCGAGGGGCTCAGTCATTTAAGCATCTGCCTTCAGCTCAAGTCATGATCCCAGGGTCCTGAGATCGAGCCCTGCATTGGGCTCCCTGCTCAATGGGGGGTCTGCTTCTCCCTCTCCCTCTGCCACCCCACCCCCTCATGATCTCTCTCTCTCAAATAAATAAATGAAATCTTGGGGGGGAAAAAAGGATTAAACACCATGACCAAGTAGAGTGTATTCCTGGAATGCAATGTTAGTTCAGCATATGAAACAAAACCAACAGAACACACCATATTAACAGAATGAAGGGAAAACACCTCACGAAAACAGGGAAAACATCTCAGTTAATGCAGAAAAATCATCTGACAAAATTCAACACCCTTCCATGATAAAACCATTCAAAAGACCAGACACAGGGGCGCCTGGGTGGCTCAGTGGGTTAAGCCGCTGCCTTTGGCTCAGGTCATGATCTCAGGGTCCTGGGATCGAGCCCCGTATCGGGCTTTCTACTCAGCAGGGAGCCTGCTTCCTCCTCTCTCTCTGCCTGCCTCTCTGCCTGCTTGTGATCTCTCTCTGTCAAATAAATAAATAAAATCTTTAAAAAAAGAAAAAAAAAAAAACAGACACAGAAACTATCTCAACATAATAAAAGCCATATATGAAAAACCAACAGTGAACAGCACATTCAATGGTCAAAGAATGAAAGCTTTTCCCCTAAGATCAGGAACAAGGCAAAATGTCCACTTTTACCACCCATTCAACAAAGGACTGGAAGCCCGGGCCAGAGCAAGTTAACAAGAAACAGAAATAAATAACATCCAAATTGGAAAGGAAGAAATAAAATGATCTCTTCAAAGATGAAATATGCAGGGGCGCCTGGGTGGCTCAGTGGGTTAAGCCGCTGCCTTCGGCTCGGGTCATGATCCCAGGTCCTGGGTTCGAGCCCCGCGTCGGGCTTTCTGCTCAGCAGGGAGCCTGCTTCCTCCTCTCTCTCTGCCTGCCTCTCTGCCTACTTGTGATTTCTCTCTGTCAAATAAATAAATAAAATCTTTAAAAAAAAAAAAAAGATGAAATATGCAGAAAACCCTAAAGATTCCACAAAGAACTGTAGGGACTAGCAAGTTAATTCAACAAAGTAGCAGGACAAAAGTCAATGTACAAAAATCAGTATTTCTATACACTAATAACAAGCAATTTGAAAAGAAAATTAGAGAAACAACTCCACTTATAATAGTATCAGAAAGAATGAAAGCCTCAGGAATTATTTAACTGGGGCACCCCGGGTGCCTCAGTGGGTTAAGCCTCTGCCTTTGGCTCAGGTCATGATCTCAGGGTCCTGGGATCAAGCCCCGCTTCGGGCTCTCTGTTCAGCAGGGAGCCTGCTGCCCCCCTCTTTCTGCCTGCCGCTCTGACTACTTGTGATCTCTGTTATTCTGCCAAATAAATAAATAAAATCTTAAAAAAAAAAAAAAAGGAACTATTTAACCAAGGAGGTGAAAGACCTTTACAATGAAAACTACAAAACACTGCAGAAAGAAATTAAAGGCATAATAAGTAAATGGAAACATACCATGTTCATGGGTTGGAAGGCTTAATATTGTTTATATTAACTACCAAAGTGACCTACAGATTCGATGCAATCTCTATCAAAGTCTCAATGGCATTTTTTACAGAAAGAGAAAAAACCCATCCTAAAATTCATATGGAATCTCAAGGGACCCCAAAGAGTGAAAATAATATTAAGGAGGAAGAACAAAGTGGAAGGACTTCCTAATTTCAAAACTTACAAAGACACTGTGATCAAAACAGTGTGGTAGTACTAGCATCGACAGAATAAATAAACAGAACTAAGTCATAAACCTTCACATGCCTAGTCAAGTGACATTTTAGAAGCATCCCAAGACCACTCAATGGGGAAAGGACAGTCTTTTCAACAAATGGTGCTGGGAAAACTGCATATCCACATGCAAAAGAATAAAAGTTGGATTTTTATCTAACTCCATATATAAAAACTAACTCAAATGAATCAAAGATCTAAATATAAGAGCTAAAACACAAAACTCTTAGAAGAGAGGCGCTTGGGGGGTTCAATCAGTTGGGCATCTGCCTTCGGCTCAGGTCATGATCCTGGAGTCCTGGGATCGAGCCCCACATAGGGCTCCTTGCTTATCAGGGAGCCTGTTTCTCCCTCTCCCCCTGCACTGTCTCCCCCTGCACTGTGCTCTCTCACTCTCTGTCAAATAAATAAATAAAATCTTTTTTTAAAAAATGATTATCTATAGGGACAAGGGAATAAGAATGGAAATAAGACTTTCCTGAATGCATCCTTTTAAACCATTCTGACTTTGCAAACATAACATGCCTTATGTATTCAAAACATTAAATGAAAAGGTAAAAAGAGCCATTTCTAAACACCTAAAAATAGGGCCACCTGTGTGGCTCAGTCAGTTAATCCTCTGCCTTCAGCTGGGGTCATGATCCCAAGGTCCTGGGATAAGCCCCACACTGGTCTCTCTGCTCAGCGGGAGGCCTGCTTCTCCCTCTTTCTCTCCCTCTGCTTGTGCTCCCTCCTTCCTATGTCTCTCTCTGTCAAATAAATAAAATCTTTAAAAAAATTTTTTTAAATCTTTTTAAAATAAATAAATAATCTAAAAATAAATAGAAACAAATGAACTTAACTGTGTATCAAGTTGGTGACATAACCCCCATAGAGAAAATAATTATTTCAAGTGACTTTAAAAGGCATTACTTTGGGGCACCTGGGTGGCTCAGTTAGGCGTCTGCCTCTGGCTCAGGTCACTGTCCCAGGGTCCTGGGATTGAGCCCTGCATTGGGGTCCCTGCTCATCAGAAAGACTGCTTCTCCCTCTCCCATGCCCCCTGTTTGTGTTCCTTCTCTCACTGTCTCTGTCAAATGAATAAATAAAATCTTTAAAAAAATAAAATAAAATAAAAATAAAAGGCATTACTCTGTCTATAAGTCCTGAATGGAATATGTTCAGAGGACAAAAAGAGCTGCAGAAAAATTTCAGCCTTCAATCGAAAGTCTAATTGTTTAAGATTTCTATGTAAAATAAAAGTGATATTCAAGTATAAGATCAAGAACATTACATTTGAATGAGAAATATCACTATGAACTCATGATATTTTCCTTTCCAAAAATACTTTTTAAAAGACTTTATTTATCCACTTGACAGAGAGAGAGATCACAAGTAGGCAGCGAAGCAGTCAGAGAGAGGAGGAAGCAGGCTCCCTGCTGAGCAGAGAGCCCGACGCAGGGCTCGATTCCAGGACCCTGAGATCATGACCCTAGTCGAAGGCAGAGACTTAACCCACTGAGCCACCCTGGCACCCCCAAAATACATATTTTCTAGGGGCACCTGGGTGGCTCAGTGGGTTAAAGCCTCTGTTTTCGGCTCAGGTCATGATCCCAGGGTCCTGGGATGGAGTCCCGAGTCAGGCTCTCTGCTCGGCGGGGAGCCTGCTTCCCATCCCCCTCTCTCTGCCTGCCTCTCTGCCTACTTCTGATCTCTATCTGTCAAATAAATAAATAAAATCTTTAAAAAAAATACATATTTTGGGGCGCCTGGGTGGCTCAGTGGGTTAAAGCCTCTGCCTTTGGCTCAGGTCATGATCCCAGACTCCTGGGATCGAGCCCTACATCTGGCTCTCTGCTCTGCGGGGAGCCTGCTTCCTCCTCTCTTCTCTGCCTGCCTCTCTGCCTACTTGTGATCTCTGTCTGTCAAATAAATAAATAAAATCTTTAAAAAAAAAATACATTTTTTTCTTTTTTTTTTAAGTAGGCAGAAAGGCAGGCAGAGAGAGAGAAAGGGAAGCAGGTTCCCCGCTGAGCAGAGAGCCCGATGCAGGGCTCGATCCCAGGACCCTGGGATCATGACCTGAGCTGAAGGCAGAGGCTTTAACCCACTGAGCCACCCAGGTGCCCCCCAAAATACATTATTTTCTAAAAAAAAAAAAAAATTTTTTCTGAAAAGGCCTAAAGTAATGCCAAAAATTAGCAATCACTAGCACTCATATTGAGGTATCCAAATATCATTTGCCACTGAATCAATACTCCTTGGAGAAATTTGTATTCCAGATCTGAGGCAGGAAATACATTAGATGATTCTAGAACATCTTATGGTATCTGAAAGCCACTGAAGTCACATCAAAATGACCTCAGGGCCAACTTAAAAGGGTTCCCATGAGCTAAAGATGGGACAATTAAAAAAAAAAAAAAAAAGATGGGACAATTTAAGCACAAAAAATAATGGCTGCAAACGATTGGTATATATAAAATATTTAAAAGTCTCTGAAGTCATTAAAAAAAAGTCAAAAAAGGGGTGCCTGGGTGGCTCAGTGGGTTAAAGCCTCTGCCTTCAGCTCAGGTCATGATCCCGGCGTCCTGGGATCGGGCCCCGCATCGGGCTCTCTGCTCTGTGGAGAGCCTGCTTCCTCCTCTCTCTGCCTGCCTCCCTGCCTGCCTGTGAGCTCTCTTTCTGTCAAATAAATAAATAAAATCTTTAAAAAAAAAAAAAAGTCAGAAAAAAAAAATCCCAAGTACTGGTCACCTTTAAAGGCTCCTAAGGGAGTAACTTCACTGTGAAAACTTATAAAGAAAAAGAATTAAGCTTCTATCCTGCCTCTTCTGTACAGACTCTATTTCAGGGTAACTAAGAGTTGATTAAGGAAAGTACTGTTTGTAAAAGAATTTCACCGATGCAGTGCCTAAGTATGACAGACTCTCACCATTTTGCAACCCTAATGGAGTAACAAATCTGGGGAACAATGTTCAATGACCGGTAAAATCACCAGATGAGAAGGTGATGGGGAGCTTTGTAACAGAAGACAGAGCCCAGGATCACCAGAAGGCACGAGGATGGAGCCTCAGTGCCTCGTGCCGTGGGCCTGGCAGGGAGTACACGCCACCACCTCTGAAGCCATGTGGCCCGTGAGGTTGAACCCAAAGAAGCCTCCTGATTTACCAGTTTATAGGAAATGCAAGAAAGAGAAAAACAATAAATGACACCAAATCCAGAATACGGGAAATGATGGCATTTGAAATGATAAATGACTTTATGGCGCGCCTGGGTGGCTCAATGGGTTAAGCCTCTGCCTTCAGCTCAGGTCATGATCTCGGGGTCCTGGGATCGAGCCCCGCATCACATCACGCTCTCTGCATGGTGGGGACTCTGCTTGGCCCTCTGCCTGCTGCTCCCCCTGCTTGTGCTCGCTTGCTCGCTCTCTGACAAATAAATAAAACCTTAAAAAAAAAAAAGAAGATAAATGACATTAGAATGTCAACAAGTAAATAATATTCAAGAGGGGGAGGGGAGGATGGGCATGAACTGAGGTGCCGAGCGACAGAAGGCAGCAATGTGTGTGCCCAGGGAGGCAGTGCCGCAGGCCACAAGGTGGGGAAGTCCGGAGCACGCGCCCAGTGACAGATGGCAGACACGAAAGGTCGCACACAGTAGGACTCCATTCACGTGAAATGTCCAGAACAGGCGAATCTAAGACACAAGAGGGCAGATGAGTAGTTGCCTTGGGCTGGGGAGCAGCAGGAGGGAAAAAGGAAGTCAAAACCACGGGGACAGGCTTCTCTTTGGCGGGCAAGGAAAGTTCCAGCTGTGGCGAGGGTACACAGCTGTGAAAAAGGGTGAAAACACCGAGCTGTATACTCTAATCCGGGAACTGCCTGGGATGCTAACTTCATCTCAACAAGGCTGTTAAATTTGGGGCGGGAGGGGGGCTTTTTATAAATCGAAAGCAACAGGTGGACTTCGGTGTCCCCGCATCAGGACCCGCCACCTATAGCAAACAGTTTCGAGACACTTGGGGAAAAGAGCACCGGGACGAGGGGCAGGTGTTCATCCGCTGCTTCCGACACTGGTAGGTCAGTTCCGCTCACAGAGCGGGAAGAGACGGGGAAGCCAACGCCCGGTCGCCGCCCAACACGGGTGATGCTCACGAAGAGGTCTGGCACTCCTTCCTACCTCCATTTATTTTTTAAAATTTAACCTTTTAAAAAGATTCCCAGAAGACTCTGATATCAGAGTCAACTTGGGAACCGCACCGTCCCTTACCACACCAGCTGTGGGGACCAAGTCGGCCCTGGACGCCCCCTGGGAGGGCCGCGTCCACACAGGGAAGCCGTAGGTGACGGGCCTTACCCCTGCAGGCTCACGTCGAGCAGCAGAGGAGGAGGGGGCGAGCTAGAGGGGCAGCAGGAGAGCTGCGGCTGCTCGCGGGGTCACTGGCGGCCCTAAGTCCCCGCTTACACAGCGCTCAGCAAGTACAAGCCAGAGGGCTGCCGGTCCCGGAGTCCTCACGACAACCACACAACGCCAGAACCGCTGGCCGCCCCGTTCAGAAGCCGAAACCCGGCGGCTCTAAGCTCCGCCCCCGCCCCTGACTCGGCTGGCCTAGGACAGAGTGGGCCCCACTTTGGGTTCAGGGCCTGTGCCCCTTCCTGGGCTCACGGCTCGTCTGAAAGCCCAGGAGAACAGTGTGGTCCACTCACTCCCCCGTCTTGCCCCACTCACCAGGGCTTGGCCTCCTTGGCTGGGCCGCCTCCCTCCTACTTCCCTCCTCCTGGCCCCACGGGCCTCCAGCACAAGGCTCCTCTCCCCTCTCCATCCGGGTCAGGATGTCTGGTTTGGAGATGGCATAATCTGTACACGGAATGGAAGGAGAGCTAAGTCAGGCCTGGACACCTGCCCCCGCACCTGCCCGCAGAGCTGGAGACACACGGAGAACAGAAGTCAATGCAAAGACGCAGACCGCTGGAGGCCGATTTGCGGACACAGACCCAGATCGCCACCTCCGCAGCCTTACCCAGGGACATCAGCATCTCATAGTTGCCCCGCATCACGTGCTTGTAGAGCTCCTTCTGCCACTCGTCCAGCTTGCCCCACTCTGGCTCAGAGAAATACACGGCCACGTCATCAAAGGTCACGGGCACCTGGAACCACAGGGGTCACGCATGCTCACCCACACACTTACGGCACGGTCCCTCGGGCTGTCCCACCCCAGGGGCCCGAGGGATACCTTGGGGGCCTCCCCCTTGCTGCCCGGGGGCAGGCGCAGGATCCAGAAATTTCGGTTCCTCAGCAGGTTCTCCATGTTCTCCAGCCGCCTCTGCAGCAGCCCGTACTCCTGCAGCAGGGTCCCCAGCACGGCCCACTTGCCCTCCAGCTGGTTCCCGAACTCCACAGCCTTCTTCTCGCAGTCCGCCAGCTTCTTCTCGGCCGTCCCCGCCCGCCCCTCCAGAGTCAGCAAGCGGGCCAGGCAGGAGTCCACCTTCTTCTCCAAGGCCTGGATGGCGGCCACCACCGTCCACAGTGTGATCTCCGTGGAGTACAGGTAAGAGTTCTTCTCCACAGCTGGTGGGGGTGACAGAGGAGGTGTCGAAGGGCTTTCGTCCTCTGTCTGCTTGTCCCTCTCTGGAGCCTGGCCACAAGAAGAGAAAGGGGAGATGGTCTCTGAATGACCCCATCTAACTGTGTACTTCAAAAAGCCTCACGATGACGCCTGACCTGGGAAGGCCCCAGCTGGGATCCTAAGGGCCAGTCAGGCAGGTGTCGGAGGTGGGCAGGGACATCAGTGAAGGCAGGAAACACTGGCTGGACCAAGGCGTTAGCAAGTGGAAAACGGGAGGAAACACACGGCCAAAGACAAAAGCATCTGCGGCTCTCAGGGGGCTTCCATCTTGGACCTTAGTCTCCTCCTCCTCCTCTGCAGACGAAGGGACAGGCCTGGCAGCGCAGAGAACATGAGCTCTGCGGCCAGAGAGCCCGGGTCCAGGCAGCAAGCCCGCCGCTCCCACGCTGGCTGACTCTGGGCACCGTCTTCCCACACAGCTTTCAACTTCACTTCCACATCTAGAAAACGGTACTCACAGGAGATGATCGTGAGAATGAATGACCCAGTCTTTGTTGAAAGCACTTAGCCCAGTGTCTAGCACGTGGTACAAACTCAACGCACGCAAGCCCCACGTGGATTCAGCTGAGACGGTAACAGTAAGGATGCGGACGATGCTGCTGTTGATGGTTTTGGCTCAGGGACGTGGCAAGAAACGGATCCCCCTGGGCTTTTTTCCTCCACCTTTTTCATTCCACTGTCCTTCGGCACCTTGGAAAGAGCTTCCAGAGTGCCTCGACTCAGCCCAGTGCCGACGCACGGGCCGGAGCGTGTACAACAGCCCAGTCCCAGGACCTGGTGCTAAAAGCCTTTTGGGGGCGCCTGGGTGTCTCAGCTGGTTAAGCTTCAGCCTGCGGCTCAGGTCATGGTCCGAGTCCAGGGATCAAGGCCCGTGTGAGACTCCCTACTCAGCTGGGAGTCTGCTTCTCCCTCTCCTTTCTGCTTGTGCTCTCTCTTGCTATTTCTGTCTTTCTCAAATAAATAAATAAAATATTAAAAAGAAAATAGGTATGCATCTGCCTGGGTTCTGATTTGTCCCCCCCCCTAACGTAAGTTCCCTGAGGGTGTGTGTGATTCACCATTGTATTCGCAGCTCCTAAAAGAGTGCTGAATGAATGAATGAATGACCCCACAATTAAACAACATTCATTCAGTAACAACTACTGGCCACCTGCCTTTGTAAAGGGACCATGGGGGAATGCAGAAAAAATTATGTGGTTCTTCCTTCTCCAGGAGAAAAATTCTGTATAGAAGCAGAGTTGGGGGCAAATCATTCCTGTTTGTAAAGTTTCTCGGCAATCTCAGGCACTGTATGATGACAAAAGGAAAGGAGGAAACGGAAAGAAATGGTCAGAAAAAGTTCTGAGGGACTGGCCCAGGGCTAGGTGGGAGCTGGTGATGTCACCAATGAAGTTCCAGAAATGCCCTGGGGGCGTATTCCCCAGGGGACAGGGCCACAAACCCCAGTATTCCCACCCCCTTTCTCTCCCTTGCACTCAGGGAATCCTAAGGGAAGCACACACCAAATTCATTAATTAAAGGAGTCGGAGTGGAAGTTCCTCCTTTCAAAGGAGCCACAAAAATCAAGGTTTCAAAAACTGCACTAAGAGGTATTAATAATGGTAGAAACCATTTACTGAGCTCTGTTTGCAAGGGATTTTCTGGTGTATCAAAACCAGCCAAAAGATTCTTTTCTCAGAATTGGGCATACTGCGCATTACCGGCCAAGGTTCTAAAATAATCCAAATAATCTAATCCAACATGCCAATCTGAGAAAAAATCTACCTGCAGTCCCTCTCGTAAACAGCATTCGACACCTTTCTCTTCGGTAAATGTAGAACACCGGGTGCCTCCATGAGAGTGTAATCCCGAAGTTCTCGCCTAGACGTCGGGCTCCAGTCTGACTCGGTGAGTGACCCTGGGCCAGTCCCTTCCCTGAGCCTCACACTCGCGCTGTCTGAACCGCGTGGGGCTGGGCGACAGTCGTCCCTGCGTGCCTCCGACCAGACAATGGCCGGGGGTGGGGGCGCAGGCGGGACACACAGCCAGCCGGCTTCAGGGCAAGGCCTGTCATCCGAAGTGCTGCTAGGAAGCAGGGCCTGTCCCCCAACGTCGGGGCCGCCCCGCCGCGCCCCGCAGCCCAGCCTGCCATTTGGGTCGCCCGCTCGGTCGACCCGAAAGCCCGGCCGGGACGCCAGACCCGGGGCGGCGGGGCGGACCGCGCTGGCGGGACGCGGCAGGCGCCAGCCTGGGCGGAGGCAGGAGGCCGCGCGGCGGGGCCGCTCCACGACTGCGGGGCGCGGACCCTCACGGCGGCGGCGGCGGCCCCAGGCCGTCTGGGCGTCCGCGGGCCGGGGCGCTTACCCGGGCGGGCGCCGCTTCGGCCATAGCTGCTCGCGTCCCTCACTCGGCGGCTGTCCTCGGCCTGGTCTGGCGGGCCTGGCGCAGCGCGCAGGCGGCGACGGAGGCGGAGCGGAGCCGCCCAGCCTCGGAGCTGCTGCCGGGCGGCCGCGAGCTGCGTCCGAGCCACGTGCCCCGTCGGCCCTTTAAACAAGAGCTGCGCTCGCGGCCGGGCACGAGGGTGCGCACAGCGCCCCCTGCAGCCCGAAGGACCGCACGTCCGCGGCCCGCGGCCTTCCGCGCGCCCCCGCCGGCCCTCGCGGCCTCGGGGGTCCCGGGTACGCAGGACGCCCGCCCACCCTGGCCTGGGCCGCGGGAGTGGACGCCGGCGCGGGCTCCCCGCAGACCCCGTGCAGGGGCAGCTCGGGGCGGGGGCGGTGCCCAGGCGTGGCCCCTAGCCCCCCTCCAGGACGCTTGGGGCCCAGCGTCCCACTTGGGAGAATCGAGTCAGGGAGCTAAGAAGCAGCTGTGCAGGGCGCTAAGAAAACGTGGGAGTTCCCGTGTCGGGGCGGGGAAGGGCTGGCCTTGCCGGGGAATCTGAAGCAGCTTTCCCGCCGTAGCGCCTCTGAAGGACCCAAGTGACTCGGTGTGGGTATACACGTTGCGCCGGGCGGGGGTGGGGGGTAGAGTGCGACAGATTTTAGAACTACTTGTTGCGCGCCTGGGGGACTCAGTCGGTTCAGCGGCTGCCTTCGGCTCAGGTCGTGATCTCAGGGTCCTGGGATGGAGCCCCACATGCGGCTCCCTGCTCAACAGGGAGCCTGCTTCTTCCTCTCCTCCCTGCTTGTGCTCTCTCTTGCCATCTCTCTCTCAAATAAATAAAATCACTAATTAATTTTAAAAAACCCACTTGTTTGGTTTTCCAGAGCAAATAGTCTCAAGAAAAATTTATTTCATTAAAAACAAAAAAATCTCTCTCTCCCTTCCCCAAATCCCCTTTTGGGAATCCTGCGTCTCCAACTCCTTCCCAGGGGACCTACTTCCCCAGCAGACACTCTGCTCAGGGATGCTTCGCAGAGTCCCCTGGAGGCTTAGGAGGCTCAGTCTTCACCTGCCCGTCAGCCACCTGGCCGGGGTCTTCTGTAGCTTCGGCTCCAGGCGGGGAGTACAGCAAGAATAATCCAACACTTAATTCGGACCCTCACACTTCCCTAATAAACCACTCAAGCTGGAACCCATCTTCTTGATCTGTAACCCAAGAGCCTTATTTTGGAAAACCAGAGTTAACCACTAAACATAAAGTAAAACGTGCTATATGCAGTTTAAGCTTTATCTTCTTTCCCACATTTCCCGTTCATCTTAGTCTCAGAACCTAGTGCCTATAAACTCTTCCCAGGGGAAATTATTCTGCAGGTCTTTTTAGTATTTTCTCTTTTTGGAGGAAGGTGAGAAAATTATTTGCCCATATTTTTGATCCAAGCAAAGGCATGGTCAGCTGACATATAAGAGAGAAACTGATACCTTCTCCAAGTAAGGTGCGCCCCTAGACTTTAGGGCAAGCTTAGGAAGTTTAGGAAATACAATCAATATGTAGATCATTCATTATGGGGATCTCTGTTGAAATAACCCAACCTAATAACTTACAAATGTGTGCTGAAAGCATCAAGAGCATCCTTAGGCTCTCAGGGGGGTTGATCAGACCAAAATATTAAGGATTATAAAATACTGGTAAGTTGGGGCGCCCGGGTGGCTCAGTGGGTTAAAGCCTCTGCCTTTGGCTCAGGTCATGATCTTGGGGTCCTGGGATCGAGCCCCACAACGGACTCTCTGCTCAGCGGGGAGCCTGCTTCCCCCCCTCTCTCTGCCTGCCTCTCTGCCTACTTGTCATCTCTATCAAATAAATAAATAATCTTAAAAAAATACTGGTAAGTTGTGAGCTTGTAAGATTCAATGCCCATTGCAGAGTCTGGAAAATGGATGGGACAGGGAGAAAACACTAGTATTTAATAAGCGCTGTTCAGGGAAGAGTGCTCTAATTTTCGCCACCTGTCTTGGATTTTCAGAAAGTTTCTGTAAGTCAGTGGTACTCAGATTTGAGTGTGCGTCACGCTTCCTGGTGTGCTGGTTACAACACAGACTGCTGGGCACCTGTATCAGAGCGTCCAGGTCTGAGGCTGGAGGGGGTGGCGGTGGCCAGAACTTGGACTTCTGACTAGTTCGAAGATGCTGCTGATTCTTCTGGCATGGTGATCACGCTGTGAAAAATACTGTGTTTATCAGGTTCCTACAGCTGCCTCCCATTTCCATGCTCTCATTTTATAAATATTTTAAACAAAAAGCGCAAAATCTTTACCCCATAATGTGGCTTGCTGAGCAGACCAGCCCGGTATAGCTCGAATATAAACTACAATTACCTCCATCCTTATTTACTAATGTTTCCTGTGTTTACTCTTTTTCTGGATGAGACCTCCCCAGCCTGAATACCTCCCAGGGAGCTGACACTGCATTTCCAAAGTGAAGGCGCAGAACCTGGAGGAACAAGGGTGGCTCCACCAAGGCACAGGCCACTGAAACAGCCCATCGTCATGCCTCTCCTGCAGAAGGGGGTGTCGTCATGCCTCTCCTGCAGAAGGGGGTGTGGCCATGCCTCTCCTGCAGAGGGGGTGTCGCCATGCCTCTCCTGCAGAGGGGGTGTGGCCATGCCTTTCCTGCAGAGGGGGTGTCGTCATTAGTCGAGGGCCCATGAACCACCATCTAGGGTCACTCAAGTGGGTTCAAGATGCTAAGGTACTGGTGTCCCCACAGCTTGAAGGGAGAATGTGTAGGACACCCCTCCCCCAATATCCAGGCATGTAAGTTAGATTCGGAAGCATTAGGAAGGGAAGTCTTAGCAGAGAAAGACCAGAAGTATAACCAAGTCCCCCTTCCTCCAAGGAGCTTTCCCGAGTTCAGACAATACTGAGCTCCCTATTCTGTGAATACCCATGATACATGTTCATTCAACAAATATGGTGAGTATGTGCAAAGCCCCAGTGTGCAGAGCTGTGGAGTCTGGTCCCTGTACGAAAATCATCACATCCTGTTGATTCCGCCTTGGTGGTCTTGTCCATCCAGCCTTGCCCATGGCTCTTTTCCCATGGCAGCTGCTCCCAGTCAAGCCCTCATTGGCTCTTGTGGGTCCAGCCCCAACCAAAAGCAAACCAAAAAACCCACATGATAGAACTCTCATTAATGTTCTTAAATCATAGCTAGAATCAGGTCACCCTTTTGCTCAAAGTCTCGGCTCCCCATTACTAACTCAATAAAATCCGAACTCCTTAGCCTGATCCCAACCCATCTTTCCAACCACATCACCCATTACCCCCCTTCTCACATCCTAGCCTTCAGCCAAATCAAATGAATTACGTGTAAATGGCCAGAGTGTCTTCTCTCTTCCTCTTGTAGCTCCAACTACAGTGTCCTTCTTCCCACCCTTAAAGATCCAGTTCAAAAGTCACCTCTCCTGCTTCCTCCTCTCTCTCTGCCTGCCTCTCTGCCTACTTGTGATTTCTCTCTGTCAAATAAATAAATAAAATCATTTAAAAAAAAAAAAAAAAGGGGGCGCCTGGGTGGCTCAGTGGGTTAAGCCGCTGCCTTCAGCTCAGGTCATGATCCCAGGTCCTGGGTTCAAGCCCCACATCGGGCTTTCTGCTCAGCAGGGAGCCTGCTTCCTCCTCTCTCTCTGCCTGCCTCTCTGCCTACTTGTGATTTCTCTCTGTCAAATAAATAAATAAAATCTTTAAAAAAAAAAAAAAGTCACCTCTCTTAGTCTTCCCCAACTCCTCACAACTAAACGTAATTGTTCTCTGAATTTCGAACTTTTTTTAGCCTCACT
The DNA here is from genome assembly GCF_902655055.1 of Lutra lutra. Taxonomy (NCBI): domain Eukaryota; kingdom Metazoa; phylum Chordata; class Mammalia; order Carnivora; family Mustelidae; genus Lutra; species Lutra lutra. Next base: position 102,216,725 of record NC_062288.1, on the reverse strand, counting down.
CGGGACATGTAATTTTCTAATTGAATTAGATTCCCTTAACGGCCTAAAAACCCAAGAGCAAGATCTCAGATTTAACCGTATACACCTCCACAGACCTTGCACCTGGGGGCTACTCAGAGACTTGTGCGTGAACACACACAGAATGGAATCTTGTGCTAGTCTGGGAATGGTTTATACAAACGTGCAGCAAGGGAGGAGACAGATTTTGATAGAATATAAATTTAACTAGGGCAAAGATCTGCTTTGTATACTTACTACACCAAGTATTTAAAACAGTGCCTAGGTATCTATCAGGTGTTTTTGTTTTTTTTTTTAAGGAACTGACATCTTTATTTATTCATCTATATATTTTATCTTATTTATTTTTTAAAAGATTTTAATTTATTTGACAGACAGAAATCACAAGTAGGCAGAGAGGCAGGCAGAGAGAGAGGAGGAAGCAGGCTCCCCGTGGAGCAGAGAGCCCGATGCGGGACTTGATTCCAGGACCCTGGGATCATGACCTGAGCTGAAGGCAGAGGCTTTAGCCCACTGAGCCACCCAGGTGCCCCTCATCTATATATTTTAAAGATATTATCTATTTGACAGAGAGAGAGATCACAAGTAGGCAGAGAGGCAGGCAGAGAGCGGGGGGAAGCAGGCTCCCTGCTGAACAGGGAGCCTGATGCGGGGCTCGATCCCAGGACCCCGGGATCATGACCTGAGCCGAAGGCAGAGGCTTAACCCACTGAGCCACCCAGGGACCTCTGATATGTATATATGTTGACTAAAAAAGACAAATGAGGGAGGCTTTCATAGAAGGGGGCTTATAAACTCAGCATTGAGAATTTGGGGCGGGGCACCTGGGTGGCTCAGTCGTTAAGTGTCTGCCTTCGGCTCAGGTCATGATCTCAGGGTCCTGGGATTGAGCCCCGAATCAGGTCCCCTGCTCCGCAGGAAGCCTGCTTCTCCCTCTCCCACTCCAACTGCCTGTGCTCCCTCTCTCACCGTGTTTCTGTCAAATAAAATCTTAAAAAAAAAAAAAAAAACAACAGACTTTGGTTCACAGAGATGGGAATTCCTAGAAAATGGACAGCATGGCTTATTCACTAAATGGCTGGAAGCCCAACATGGCAGCAGCACAGATAATTTAGAGTGAAAGATGAAGAAATTCGGAGCAGGTTAGGTTTGTCAAAGTGTAAGTTCTATACTAAAAAGCTCGCTCTTTACCAGTAGCCAGTCACATCCTCATGAGTCTTAGAGGAAAGCCCATGTCCAATTCGTGTGCCAGGACATTAACTCTGCTAGCGAAAAGGGATGTGGTTAAGGGCAGAAGAGCAGTTGGGTTCTCGGAGGGTTTCAGTGGGCAATGATCAGGACCCTACCTGTAGCAATAGGAAGATTAGAGTCACTAATGTTTGGTACTTAATTCTTCCTCATGTGTTGATTTAATCTTTCCTTTTTTAAATTTTTATTTATTTGACAGAGATCACAAGTAGGCAGAGAGGCGGGCGGGAAGAGAGAGAGAGAGAGAGGAGGAAGCAGCCTCCCTAAGCAGAGAGCCCAATGTAGGGCTCAATCCCAGGACCCTGGGATCATGACCCGAGCCGAAGGCAGAGGCTTTAACCCACTGAGCCACCCAGGTGCCCCTGATTTAATCTTTCTAACCTGATCATCCCTGTCCTTCAGACAGCTCCATTTCCTGTTTCCTTCTCAGCACCTAACAGAGTTTTGTGTTGTTTTTTTTTTTTTAATTTATTTGACAGAGATCACAAGTAGGCCGAGAGGCAGGCAGAGAAAGAGGGGGAAGCAGGCTCCCCGCGAAGCAGAGAGCCCGATGCAGGGCTCGATCCCAGGACTGAGAGACCATGAACTGAGCTGAAGGCAGAGGCCCAACCCAGTGAGCCACCCAGGCGCCCCCAGAGCTGACTTTTAATAGACCTTTGAAGCAGAAAGAAGTTGATATTTTGTTCTCTCTCAAGAAGGTATTTCTGTGTACGGAGATTGACCTGGAGATCTGGTTAAAATCTCTAGATTCTGGGGGACCTGGGTGGCTCAGGTGGTTAAGCGTCTGCCTTTGGCTCAGGTCATGGTCCCAGGGTCCTGGGATTGAGCCCCACATTGGGCTCCTTGCTCAGGCGGAGTCTGCTTCTTCCTCTGCTCCTCTCTCACTCGCACATGCTCTCTCTCTCTCAAAATCTTTCGGGGCGCCTGGGTGGCTCAGTGGGTTAAGCCTCTGCCTTCGGCTCAGGTCATGATCCCAGGGTCCTGGGATTGAGCCCCGCATCGGGCTCTCTGCTTAGGGAGGCTGCTTCCTCCTCTCTCTCTCTCTCCCCGCCTGCCTCTCTGCCTACTTGTGATCTCTGTCAAATAAATAAATAAAATCTTTAAAAAAATAAAAAAATAATAAATAAATCTTTAAAAAAAACCTTCAGGTTCAGTGAGTCTGAATCTGCATTTCCACCAGGCTCCCAAGATACGCCGATGCTGCTGGCGCAGGGTCCACACTCTATGAAACAAGGACTCAGAATCCAGCCGGACCCCAAGTGCCTGATTGCGGTCAAGCAGAAGCAACAGCGCCCATGGCTGAGTGTGCGGGATCGGAAGCAAGGCGGCCTGGGTTCGCAGCTGCCTCCGCCTGCTCCTTCACTTCTTAGAATGCTTCCCACATCTCATGTGTGAGACAGTATAATCATATCCACCACATAGGGCTGTATGAGGACTAAGTTCATTTTGAAAAGAATCCCTTGTGGGGCGCCTGGGTGGCTCAGTGGGTTAAAGCCTCTGCCTTTGGCTCAGGTCATGATCTCAGGGTCCTGGGATCGAGCCCCGCATCGGGCTCTCAGCTCAGCACGGAACCTGCTTTCCGCCCCCACCACCCACCTGCCTCTCTGCCTACTTGTAATCTCTGTCAAATAAATAAATAAAATCTTTTAAAAATAAATAAATAAAAATAAAAAGAATCCCTTGCAGAGTCCTCAGTACTAGCCGTTATTACTGCCCACCTGCCTAATGCAATTATCCTCCTGCCTCAAGGAAAGCAACACTGCCAGAGAACCAGAATCCTAGCCTGTAACTTTCTCTCCCCACAATGCAAGACAGACGGGGCACAGTAAAACCCTCAACTGGGGGGTGGGGGCGGGAGCACCTGCAGGGCTCAGTCGGCGGGGCATCCAGCTCTTGGTTTTGACTCAGGCCATGAGATGAGCCCTGGGGTGGGCTCCATGCTGGGCACGGTGTCAGCTTCAGAGTCCTTCTCCCTCTTCCTTGGGTCCTCGCCCCACTCATGCTCTCTAAATACACACAGACACACACAACACACATACCACTCCGTCGGGATGTAAAAATAAGGATGGGGTATAGGGGAATCTGAGGCAAAAGCTTGAGGGTAGGAGACTACAGAAGGAATTCAGGAGAGTAGCTCCTTAGGGTTTCCCACATCTAGTGCAGCTGACACCTCAGCTGAGCACGGCACCCGCCCAAGACTTCCCTCCACGTTCAGTTGCTCCACCAAGACCATCCCATTCGTTACAGCGACCCAAGTTTATTTTTACCTATTTATTTATTCCTCTTTATTCCCATATCCCACTCACTGCTCCCACAAGCAACTGTAAGGCCTTCAAGATGTAACTTTGGGGGGCGCCTGGGTGGCTCAGTGGGTTAAGCCGCTGCCTTCGGCTCGGGTCATGATCTCAGGGTCCTGGGATCGAGTCCCACATCGGGCTCTCTGCTCAGCAAGAAGCCTGCTTCCCTCTCTCTCTCTGCCTGCCTCTCCGTCTACTTGTGATCTCTCTCTGTTAAATAAATAAAATCTTTAAAAAAAAAAAAAAAGATGTAACTTTGGGTTTCTACGTGTTCTTTCTTGCCCAGTGTTTTGTTTTGTGTACATGCTTTTTGACTGTACATATACAGTACTGACATAGATCTCAATCAATCGCTTCCATCTTCCTACCCGGCACTGTACGTTTCTCTAAGCCAATATCCCTAAGGCCTACTCAGGAGTCCCCGGTGCACCCACCGTAGCTCACCCGCCCCGTCTTCCCACCATCTCCAACAACCAGACCGCCAGCAGCCCTCGACCACCACACAGAGGGTCCCAGGACTACTCTCATACATGCTCTCTGCTCATCTGTTCTACATTTAAGTAACAATGCACGTCAGCCTGGGACCTCAGGCCTCTGTCACTGCTCCCCATCAGCCACCTCCTCCACCCTGGTATTCCTAACAAAGGGAGAAAAATATCCAACATGAGCTTTTTTTTTTTTTTTTGCTAATAGCCAAGTTTATTCTAAGCAACTATAAATCATCAAAGGGGACATTCACATAGGACCCAGGAGCCCACTCCCATCTCCCCAAACAACAGCGGGGCAGGCATCCAACACTCCTGAGAAACAAGCATTTTGGTGCGTTTTCTCCACCACCTCTGGAATAGTCAATCCCAGAACTAATTTGGAAAATGTGTGATCTACACAACCCCGAGAAACAACTGGTGTAATAAGAACAAACTCCAACACCCACGGGAACAAGTCAGACAACCGTAAGTAACAAACAGTCTTCTGCCCTGGGCGGTGGCAGGACCCAGCGAGGACTATGACGGAAGAGGAAGGTTCTGGTGAGAAACCTGGCCTCCTGAGCAGCAGCAGCAGCGCGCTCTCAGCTGCGTCCCCGGGCTCTTCCTTCTCAGCAGGGGCGGTGAGGTCTCCCCACTTTCCTCCTCTCACTCCTCTAGATTCGGTCACCACGTGATCAAGGACCCCCACAAGAAGGAGCTCAGCACTCTGCCCCCGATCTCTGAACTAATTGTGGATGGGCTAAAAGAGCCCCATAAACAAATCCCTCGTAGAGGGCAGGGCCAGTCCCCATGTTAGGAACGACTTCTACAATGCTGGAAATTTAAAAAACAAGTGTCGGACTGTGTATTTTTAAATCAACTAAAATCTAATTCCAAAAAAGTTTCCTCAGAACAGGGTAAGCAGTCATTTAAATTATTTCTTCTACGTGTTTTTAACAAAGACACTACAAAAGAGGAGAGAGAAGGGGGTGTGTCCCACAACTCCTCCACACACCTGCTCGCCCCACTGGCCGACCCAACCTCTGGGAAGACCTGAAATGCTGGCACATGACCTGGAACCAGCCGCGAGTGCCCGCAGGGTCAGAGAGCCAACCGCAGCGCACAAACAGCAGCCCCGACGGGAAAACCAGTCTTGCAGGTGCCAGAGACAACAAGCTCCACAGCAGGGTAGAGACAGCAGGGAGAGGAGCGGCCCCGGACTCCTCCTCTTCCACAGTTTCCAGGACAGCCTCTGGGCTTGGCCTGGTGCTTGGCCAACGGAAGGCAAATCAAAGCGACTCTCCTCAGGAAGCAGTCAGTCCCTGACTGTGCACAGTGTCTCTTCGGGGGGGACCAATGCCAGCCCCTTCTGCCCCCCACCACCTGGACGGACAAGGGGCTGGCACCCTTAAAGCAGGCCATTGGGCCTTCCGGGCTCCAGGGCCAGCCCGCCCCGCTCCCGCTGATGGATCTTCTGGTGCTGCAGAAGGTGCTGCTTCTGGACAAAGCTCTTCTCGCACTCGGAGCAGCTGTAGGGCCGTTCGCCCGTGTGGATGCGCTGGTGCCGCACCAAATCCGACGGATGGCTGAAGCTCTTGCCACAGTAACCACAGATGAGGGAACTCCGGCTTTTCCTCCAAGGGATGTGGCCAGGCAGGGCCACCAGGCTGTTGGGCGAGAACCTCTCCTGGACACGGCGGCCAGCACTGGGCCCCTCCTGCAGGTGGCAGCGCTGGTGGGTCACGAGGCTCACCCTGCAGCTGAAGCTCCTCAGGCACACGTCACACTGGTGCAGCCTCGCCCTCTTGGACGGGGGCTTCAGCTGCGGCCTGGGTCTACGGCTCTCCTCAGGCTCTGAGGCTGCATAAGGCCCCCACCCCGAGTGGGTCTGCAGGTGCGTAGCGAGCTGCTGCTCATAATGGAAGCTGACATCGCACTCGGAGCATTCATAGGGGCCAGAAGCGTCCCTTTTCAGCTTTAGGCCCGGCCCGCATTCCTGACCCAGCTGCACCTGCCTACTGGGCTTCGGCTTCGGGAGGCAGCTCAGAGTTCTGCCACTGCTAGGGTCTCTACTTCCCTCAATGGGATCCTCCAGAGTAGCGTCCCTGGGGCCCGAATCCAAGAGGACAGAACCACCCTGACCACCCCAGAGTTCAGTATGCTCTGGGCTCAGGAAAGCCTGCTCTTCGGCAATGCCCGAGAACTCTCCAGGAAGATCCGCAGAGCCTTCCTGAGCGCACTGGATCTCCGGCTTGATCATCACCCCTTCTGCTGCCAAGAGAAAGACGACCAACAAGAAAGATCACGTTCTAGCACTTTCGGTTTCTTCAGAGCTAAACAAACACCTGTGAGTTTCACAAGAGCTCTAATCAAAGCACCCCACGATAAGGGCATTAGGACAATTTGGAGAAGGAGACTGGGTTCTAAGACCAGAAAAACTAAACCCATTTTTTTTAGGACAATATTATAAATAACAGTTCTCTAAGCTTGTCCATAAATCTGTACTCAATTCCTGTAAAAACATGGCAAAATATACTATAACTATACTAATTTAACAGTTCAAAATAAAAAACGTGAACAATTAAAATAAAAAACCCAACCACCCTTAAACCTAAAGTTTAAATATTCATGCATCCAGCCCCAGTCTTCCTGCACGTCTCCTCCCTCCCCATACCTGGCTTATAAAACCTCCCCATACCTGCCTCTCACCCCAGGCTTCACTCCTACGATCTGACCAACCCTATCCTCAGTCTCCAGCAGGTTTTCACTTGAGCTACTGCTCTGCTCTGTACGGGAGCGCAGATGTGAAGCAGGACCCATCACAACACGTACGGACTCCCCAGTGGTAAGAAATGAAGACACAGAGATGTTCGGTGAACTCATGAAACTCACAAAGAAATCTAAAATAAGTAATACCAGATAGGCTGCTGACAACCAGCGTTCAGTAGTTTGGCAGTGGGAAAGCTCACTATAGGCCGCAGGGAGTGCAGGGATGGAATATTCTGGATCCACTCACCTGGGTGGACATCACCAGGGCCTTCCTCCTCCAAGTCGCCCAGCATCCCTGCACCCAATTCTGCTTCTTCTTCTGGCTGGCCAAGGACCTCTGGTTTGGAATAGGCACAGTATCAGCCCAGCAGACGGTACAAGCTCACCGCGCACTGTGCACGTGCCGATGAACAAGGTGACCAATGTCAGGGGTTGATAATACAAGTTCCAAAGATTAAAAGGCTACTGTTCTTCCCACTTCCCTGCCAGTGGCAGCTTGAGACGACTGGAAAATTCGAGCCGATTCGAGAAATCTATTCAGTCAGCTGTTGCCTCCAACGGTCCTTCCTTAGCCACTGCGTTTCCGGCACTCAGGCTCCCCAGCCCACTCCCTTCCCGGACCACCCTGCCCTCACGTGCACCCGGTCTCAAGGGCTGCTTCTTTTTAGCGTATTTAATTTCGTCCATGCTGACCCGCTGCAAGGTGAGGTGGGCACCATTATCCCCAGCTGGGACAGACAAGGAAACCGCCACGAGCAAAGCACAGAACTCAGCCCAGGGTACACACTCCCCTCCACCCCTTCTGCTCTCTCCCTCTCTGCTGCAGTCACACTGGCCTTTTGGACACTCCTCCATGGAGCTCAGTTTTAAAAGATTTTGTTGGAGGTGCCTGGGTGGCTCAGTCGGCTGAGTGTCCACTCTTGGTTTTGGCTCAGATCATGGTCTCAGGATTGTGGGGTCGAGCCCCACGTCAGGCTCTGCGCAGTCTGCTTATCCCTCTCTCTGTTCTTCCCCATGCTCGCTCTCTCTCCAATAAATAAATAAAATCTTAAAAAAAGAAAAAAACTCTGTCTACCAAAATCTACTTACTAATAACTAATATTTTATAAAGATGTATATCTATTTTTAAAAGATTTTATTTATTTGAGAGAAAGGGAGAATGAAAGAGAGAGCATGAGAGGGGAGAGGGCAGAGGGAGAAGCAGACTCCCCACCGAGCAGGGAGCCTGATAATGGGTCTTGATCCAGGGACTCCAGGATCATGACCTGAGCCAAAGGCAGTTGCTTAACCAACCCAGCCACCCAGCACCCCAAAGATGTATATCTATTAACCAGCACTTCTAATTAACACACACACACAAAAATAAAGTAAAAAACAAAAACTGAGCTCACAGGGACTGAATGTAATTCCACCCAAGGCCAAGAAAAATTTTTTGGTTAACCTGTACTGCCTGCCTCATCTCAGGTAACGAAAGGATTTCTTGTCAAACAGTTTTAAGTATTAAAAACCGGATGAGGAACTCTGCTCACATAACACTACAATACACATTACACTATAATGATGACATCTTTTAATAAATCTTATAATGAACTATGTGACCATAGAGAAGAAATACAAAATGCACAACACTAAGACCTTTCCAAGTCTTCATGAACCGAGGACCTAAAGACTCCCATTTCTTTTTTCTTATTTTTCAAATTTTTATTTAAATTCTAGTTAGGGGGCACCTGGGGGGGCTCAGTGGATTAAAGCCTCTGCCTTCGGCTCAGGTCACGATCCCAGGGTCCTGGGATCGAGCCCCACATTGGGCTCTCTGCTCAGCAGAGAACCTGCTTCCCCCCCTCTCTCTGCCTGCCTTTCTGCCTACTTGTGATCTCTGTCAAATAAATAAATAAAATCTTTAAAGAATAAAACAAAACTTTAAATTCTAGTTAGTTAACGTATACTGTAATATTGTTTTCAGGAATAGAATTTAGTGATTTATCACTTGCATATGACACCCAGGGCTCATCACAAGTGCCCTCCTTAATGCCCAACACCACCTACCTATCCCCCTACCCATCTCCCTCCAGAACAAGAGAGGAGCCAAAGCCAAGTAGTCAAGGGTGTAGTCTGAGTCACACGCTACTGGGCCAGGGATGTGCAGACGTCTGCAAGAGAATTCTCGGGACGAACGTGCTACTTACTCAGAGAGACCAGAGTCTCGTAGTTGCTCTTCATCACGTTTCTGTAGAGCTCCTTCTGCCAGTCCTCTAGATTTTCCCACTCCTGCTCTGAGAAACAGACTCCATCATTTTCAAGTGACCTGGACACCTGAAATTACAAATATCGTAGCATGAGTGCCTCCTGTCATAGCCACAAAAGCAAAGCCAGCAACTTGAATCTTAAATAATAAAGGGTAGGGCTCCCCATTCGGGCTTTTAAAAAAAGATTTTATTTACTTATCTGACACAGAGAGAGAGAGACACAGTGAGAGAGGGGACACAAGCTGGGAGCCCAAATGTGGGTCTCAATCCCAGGACCCTGGGATCATGACCTGAGCCTAAGGCAGATGCTTAAAGACTGAGCCACCCAGGCGCCCTAGGCTAACTCAATTCCCAAGGGATCTACCTTGGGCCCCTCTCCATTGCTGCCCGGGGGCAGCCTCAGGACCCAGAAGTTGCTGCTCCTCAGCAGGTTCTCCATGTTCTCCAGCCGCCTCTGCAGCAGCCCGTACTCCTGCAGCAGGGTCCCCAGCACGGCCCACTTGCCCTCCAGCTGGTTCCCGAACTCCACGGCCGTCTTCTCGCAGTCCGCCAGCTTCTTCTCGGCCGTCCCTGTCCGCCCCTCTAGGCTCTGTAGCCGGGCGGCCTGGGACTCCATCTTCTTCTCCACGGCCTGAATGGCGGCCACCACAGTCCAGAGAGAGAGCTCTGTGGTCTGCAAGTAAGAGCTTTTCTCTGTCGCTTGTGGGGGAGGTGTGGAAGAGGTCAAAGGTGTGGAGCGGCGTTTCCTCCTGTGCTGAATGAAGAATCAGACACAGGGCCAGTCAGTGTCACTTCCAAACATCAAGTAAAGAAAACAATGGGTCCAGTGGGTCCAAGAGTATTACAGCTACTTAGTTTCTACCTTTTTTTTTTTAAAGACTTTATTTACTTGACAGAGAGAGAGACAGCAAGAGCAGGAATACAAGCAAGGTGAGCAGGAGAGAAGCAGGCTTCCCGCCGAGCAGAGAGCCCGACCTGGGGCTCAATCCCAGGACCCTGGGATCATGACCTGAGCCAAAGGTAGACGCTCAATGACTGAGCCACCCAGGCGCCCCAAAAGTATGCTCTTTTACACTCTTTTACTATAGATTACACATACATGTACATTATAACACTGAAAAGTACAAAAAAAGTTATGTAAAATACAACCATTCAGAAATAACCTGTTAGAATTTTGAACTTCTTTTTAAATCATTTAACTGGTTTTCCAAAGTTGAAATAATACTGTACATGTCTTATTACCCGCCCTTCACACCCGGCACAGTCTCTAAGACGACCAAGACACAATTACTCAGCAAGACCAATAAAGCTCAACTCATTTACCTTTGCACCCAAGCAGCTAGTACAGCGAATAACACCAACTAAATTTTTTTTTTTAGATTTTATTTTTTTGTCCGAGAGAGTGAGCGAGACAGCAAGCCATAAGCAGGGGGTGAGGCAGGCAGAGGGAGAAGCAGGTTCCCCACTGAGCAAGGAGTCCAACGTGGGGCTGGATCCCAGGACCCCAGAATCATGACCTGAGCCGAAGCCAGATGCCTAACTGACTGAGCCACTCGGGCATCCCCAACTACATCCTTCGTAAATATTTACGGACATGATTTGACGAAGCCCGCTGACACTTCCTTACACGGCTCATTTTTTATGATCCAGCCCTGAGGAGGGAAATCACTACCGCTGAAGCTCAACATTACTAAAGCCACCATGGGGGGGGATGTCTCCTCAGTTTCCTCTGACCCTGAAGTACCACTGCATGTTCACTTCAGTCCTAGCCCCCAAAGCTTCATGATTTTATACGGCATACACTTTCTTCAAAGCCGCTTCTCTATCCACAAGAATAGACACGAAGTTGGGTGATGGACATTGGGGACGGCATGGGCTATGGTGAGTGCCATGAAGAGTGTAAGCCTGACAATTCGCGTACCTGTACCCCTGGGGCAAATAATACATCATATATTAATTAAAAAAAAAAATAAGACACTAAGAGGAACCAGTTCTGAAAGAAGTGCTGGGGCCGGGACTTAGTGTCTAGAGAAATGGGACAAAACGAACCCAAGTGGCATGTAAATGAACACATAAGCTTGGCCATGACCTATTCCAGTGACTCAACTCAGTTCATTACCGAACACGTGGGTTTAAAGCTTAACTGTCCCCCCTAAGAAGGATTTAAATAAAAGTCTCATGTAAAAGACCATCCCTGTCCCGCTCTCACTGCTTGTGCTCCCTGGGTCTCTCTCTGTCAGTAACTACAAACGAAACAAGACAGAACGTCAGACTGCTGGACAGACTCCTTTTATCCCATGTTCTGCTTTTCACTTCCAGTCACTCATCTCTAGCTCTTCGGAGCTGCCTCCTGCCTTTCTGCAGCTCAGCATTTCGTTGCTTGCTTCGCACAGGAAGGTGGGTCAGGATCTTAGCACTAAGCAAAAGGCAGAAAAGAGGTGTGAAATCAAGCTGCTTCTTCTGTTTTGAACTACCTATTGAGATGGAAACAATTCAAATGTCCACTGACTGGTGATTCAATAAACAAACCACAGTCCATCCGTATGTTATAGGTTGAATTTTCTTTTCCCAAAAAGATATGTTGAAGTCCCAACGCCTAGGACCTCAGAATGTGATCTTATCTGGAGAAGAATCTTTACAGAGGTAATCAAGCTCAATGAGGTCCTCAGATGGGCTCTAATCAAACACGATTTGGTGTCCTTATAAAATAGGGGAGGGGGCACCTGGTGCTTGCGCAGCTCGGTCAGTTAATCTGCTGCCTTCAGCTCAGGTCATGATCCCAGGGTCCCGCTGTCCCAGGGTCCTGCTCAGCGGGGTCCTGCTTCTCCCTCTCCCTGCTGCCTCCCGTACTTGTGCACTCTCTCGTCAAATGAATAAATAAAATCTCTTAAAAAATAAAATAAAATAGGGGTGCCTGGGTGGCTCAGTGGGTTAAAGCCTCTGCCTTCGGCTCAGGTCATGATCCCAGGGTCCTGGGATCGAGCCCCACATCGGGCTCTCTGCTCAGCAGGGAGCCTCTTCCTCCTCTCTCTCTCTGCCTGCCTCTCTGCCTAGTTGTGATCTCTGTCTGTCAAATAAATAAATAAAATCTTTAAAAAAAGAAAAAATAAATAAAATAAAATAAAATAAAATAGGGGAGAGATCTGGACAGAGACAGATGTGTACTTAGTGCAGACTATATGAAGACACACGGGGAAAAGACAGCTACGTGACAACGGAGGCAGAGGTCGGAGTTCTGTTGCCACAAGCCAAGAAAAAGCGTGGGGCCATCAGGAGCTATGAGAGAAGCCTGAAAGAGATTCTCCATTGTGGCCCTCAGAAGGCATCACGTCTGTGGACACGCTGATTTCAGACTTCCAGCCTCTAGAACTGTAGGACAGTACACTTCTGGTGTGTGAGCCCCTCAATGTCCAGTACTTTATTATAGCAGCCTTAAGGGTATTAATACGCCATACAATAAAATACTGTTACATTATTAACATAGTAATAATTAATGTGTTAAGCATGTTACATTGGCAATAAAAAGGGAACAAATTACTGATACACCAAACAATATCGATCCCCAAATTATGCTGTCAAAGAAGCCAGACACAAAATGCCATCTACTCTATTCCATTTGCATGACACTCAGGAAAGGCAAAACTCTAGGGACAGAAAACAGATTAGTGGGGACACCTGGGTAGCTCAGATGGTTAAGAGTCTGCCTTCAGCTAAAGCATGATCCCAAGGTCCTGGAATCGAGCCACATGTCTGGCTCCCTGCCCCGCTAGGAGTCTGCCTCTGCCTCTCCCTGTTTGTGTGCTCCCTTTCTCTCTCAAATATATAAACAAAATCTTAAAAAACAAAAAACCAAACCAGATCAGTGTTTGCCAGGAGCTGGGGGTGGGGGAAGATTGAATGCAAAGGAAAGCTTTCTGGGATGATGGAAATATTCTGTGTTTTGGTAGTCTGATCATGCCACACATTTATCAAAACTAGCTCAACCGTGTGAATGAGTGAATGTTGCTGTAGGTGAATTATCTCAGTAAGCACGGCTTAGTATCAAGATAGAAGAAAACGGGGCGCCTGGGTGGCTCAGTGGGTTAAGCCGCTGCCTTCAGCTCAGGTCATGATCTCAGGGTCCTGGGATCGAGTCCCGCATCGGGCTCTCTGCTCAGCAGGGAGCCTGCTTCCTCCTCTCTCTCTCTGCCTGCCTCTCTGTCTACTTGTGATCTCTGTCAAATAAATAAATGAATGAACGAATGAATGAATGATAGAAGAAAACGTTAGCTGCCAGGAAAGATGCCATAAACAAAGTGTAAAAAAAACAAAATGGGGAGAGGATATTTATAAACAAAGTATAAAATGGAAAGAAAAAAAATAACCCCAAATAAACCTGCAAACTGTAAGTAATTATGAGAACAGAAATGCAGGCCGTCCAAGAAGCAGTTGGGAGCACAAATACAACCAAGGAAAACCGCTTTTCACCCACCAAGCTGCCCCACTTGAAAGAGGGATAAGGAACTACAGAGATGAGTAGGATATAAAACTGGCATTTTTTTTTTAAGATTTTATTTATTTGACAGACAGAGATCACAAGGAGGCAGAGAGGCAGGCAGAGAGGCTCGATCCCAGGACCCTGGGATCACGACCTGAGCCGAAGGCAGAGGTTTTAGCCCACTGAGCCACCCAGGTGCCCCAAAACTGGCACTTTTATTAACATTCCTGCAAGGAATGAAAAATACTACAAACTTTATGGAAGGCAATCTCATAAAAGTCACTAAAAACCTTTTCACCTAGCAATCTCACTTCCAGTAATCTATTTTATAAAACAAAAGGCATTATTTACTGACATCCAAAATAAAAAATTAAGACGATTACTGGTAATATTCTTTGGAAAAGTCAAAGCTTGGAAATAATCTCCAGGTTTATTCATAAAGGAATGGCTAAATAAATTATGGCACAACCAAAAATGACACTATACTACCTTTAAAAATAATGACCTGTATTATGGTTTGGAAGAGTTTTCATCATACCAGGCTGGTTAAAAATTCAACTTTTAGGGAAATATATTTATTATGATTCCACTTTCTGAAAAAAGAGAAAATACATGAGTTTTTGTGTGTTTCAGCCCACAGAAAGGTCTGTGAATAGATTCGTGAAACTGAACTGGTAACAGGACTTACCTCAGGGAAATGAGAGAGAGAGATTTTCATCATTCCTTGTAAACTATTGCTTGTTTGACTTCCTCAATAAACATGTATTTTTAAAATAATTTTTCTTGGGACACCTGGGTGGCTCAGTTGGTTAAGCAGCTGCCTTCGGCTCAGGTCATGATCCCAGCGTCCTGGGATCGAGTCCCACATCAGGCTCCTTGCTTGGTGGGGAGCCTGCTTCTCCCTCTGCCTCTGCCTGCCATTCTGTCTGCCTGTGCTCGCTCTCTCTCCCTCTCTCTCTGACAAATAAATAAATACATCTTTTAAAAAAATAAATAAATAAAAATAAAATAATTTTTCTTTTTACATAAATTCCACATGTAAGAGTATCCCTGACTGCAGTGAGAAATACAGAAAGTACACTTACATCCCCCACACTTCTGGAGTTTCTGGGGCAGTTCTGTTGGATCTCCTATCATACTATCAGATCAAGTCTAATACAATGGGCCTGCCACTACGGTCTGAAACCACCAGTAAGTATAAGACATGGTCCCTGTTGCTAAGACACCTTCAATCTGCTGGAGTAAAATACAAAATAAGTAACATTCTAAAGTGGCATCTAAGGTGAACTAGACAATATTTAAGGTCACTTCCAACTCTGAGATACTATGACTTTTTAATACTGAACAGTAAAAAACAATTTCTATAATATGTAAGATACGGAAGGGAATGGTGACAAATCTCCATGAGCTACCACTCCGTTATCAAATATTGCTTCTGAAGTCCTCTGTATGACTCCCTATGTAACTATGATCCTGAATTTGGTTTTTCACTAGAAATTGTCTTTTTCATATTCTCACCAAATGCTTTTTTCCCAAAACATGTTTAGTTTTGCCGATCTTAGGACCTTACATAAATGGCATCCTTATTCCACAACACCTGAGAATATCCTACTGTTGCAGATGGCTATAATTAATTTTCACTTCTGTGTAACATTCCTCTGTGACAATACCACAACTTCCTTTTCCAGTCCATTATTTATTTGCCCCCATCTTTGTCATTACAAGTAGTGCTACAACGAACAGGACTGTGCACGGCTGCTAGTACATATGGGCAAGTTTCCTGAGGGTATAGTCCTAGGAAGGAATTGTTGGTTAATAGGGTATATATACAACTTGAACTTCAGTAAATAATGCCAAATATTTTCTAAAGTGGTTGTACAAATTTCATTCCTGTCAGAAGTATTAAGTATTCTGGATGTTTCCCAACTATGTCAACACTTGCAACTGTCAGACTAAAATTTTGTCCCTCCAAGGAAGCCTGAAATGTAATCATAATTTCCATCTACTTGTTCTTTGATTACTAACAAGGATAAGGATCTTCTAAATATTTATTGGCCATTCAAATACCTTTCAGTGAACTACCTGCTCAAGTCTTTTATCTGTTCATCTTTTGGGGTCCCTTTCTTCCTTTCTATCTCAGAATTTCTCTGGTAATTCTGGATACTATTCTTTATCCACACTGTATGTGTTGCAAACACCTCCTCCTTATTTGTGCCTCATTTTAAAAATTCACTTCATTGGGGCGCCTAGGCAGCTCGGTCGGCTCAGGTGAGGGTCCCAGGGTCCTGGGATTGAGCCCTGCATGGGGCTCCTTGCTCAGTGGAGCCCTCTCCCCACCGCTCCCCCTGCTCGTGTGCACCGGCATTTGCTCACTCACTGGCTGGCTATCTCTGTCAAATGAATACATTTTTTTTAATCTTTAAAAAAAAAAAAAAAAAAAATTTCACTTTATTTTTTAATAAAAAAATTAATGTAGTTGAGTTTGATCAATTCCTTTATGGTTTGAACTTCTGTGTCAGGTGAGAAAAATATCGATAACCCAGAATATTGTCTTCTAAACACTCCATAGTTTTGCTTTCACATTTGAGTAACTCAACTAGAACTGATGTTTCTGTGTGGTGCAGGGCTCAATTTTCACATGGGAAATCAACAGATCTAATATATGATGAGAAATCCATCAATTTACCCGAAGATTTGTAATGTGATCTCTGTCATGAAACAAGCTTTCATACATAGCAAATCTGTCTCTGGCATTTCTAGTCTTGTTCTATGGGGTATTTTTTGTATTGCCTTACCAATATTAAAGTTTTAACAACCAAAGGTTTTTTAAAAATCATTATTGAGGGGCGCCTGGGTGGCTCAGTCATTAAGCATCTGCCTTTGACTCAACTCATGATCCCAGGGTCCTAGGATCAAGCCCTGCATCGGGCTCCCTGCTCAGCGGGGATCCTGCTTCTCCCTCTCCCACTCCCCATGCTTGTGTTCCCTCTCTCACTGTGTCTTCTATCAAATAAATAAATAAAATCTTAAAAAAAAAAAAAAGGTGTATCCTTAAAGTAGTAATTATTGATATTTGGTAAAACAAGTCCCACCTCCCTGTTTTATAGTATTATCTTAACTATAGTGGATGCTGGTATTCTTTACACACTTGAAGTTCTCAAAGGGGCACGTGGGTGGCTCTGCCTTTGGCTCAGGTCATGATTCCAGGGTCGTGAGATCAAGCCCTGTTCAGGCTCCCTGCTCAGAGCGGAGCCTGCTTTTTCCTCTCCCTCTCCCCCTCTCACTAGCTCAACACATACGTGTGTGCAGTCTCTCTCAAATAAATATCTTTTAAAGTCTCATAAAAGTATCTTTAGAGACTCTGTCTACATCAAATCCATAGATAAATGTATCCATACACAGTTTGCCACTCCTCTTTTAAGGTATTTTTAGTATCTTTCAATATTTTAACATATTCCACTGATTACCACACAACAAATAATCCCAGTGTTTAATGGCTTAAGACAGCATCTAATTTGCTCATGAATCTGCAATTCAAGAAGGGTTTGTGAGGAACAGTTTGTCTCTGCTCCACTCCATGTCAAGAGGAACAAATCACAGGCAGGCAGGCTCTGGAAAACACCTGAAAAATCCTAAACCACATGGAGAAAGCATATGGAGATATTCTGTTCAACAGCCCAACCTAAGGTCCCAGACAACAGTCAGCTGCCAGAACACACTTTCATTTCTAAAAGGGCTTTTTTTTTTTTTTTAAGATTTTATTTTTTTGACAGAGAGATCACAAGTAGACAGAGAAAGTGGGGGAAGCAGGCTCCTTGCTAAGCAGGGACCTCAATCCCAGGACCCTAAGACCATGACCTGAGCTGAAGGCAGAGGCTTAACCCACTGAGCCATCCAGGTGCCCCTAAAAGGCTCTTTTGCTCTCTTCACTTTTTATTCATTAATCTCTCTATACAGGCATACTTCAGAAATATTGCAAATTTGGTTCCAGAACACCACAATAAAGCAAGTATCATAATAAAGCATGTAAAGTTAATTTTTTTGTTTCCCAGTGCATATAAATTTATACTACATTGTAGTTTATTAAGTGAACAATAGCATTATATCTAAAAAAATGTACATACCATAATTTAAAAATATTTTATTGCAAAAAAAGAAAAAAAAGGCTAACCATCATCTAAGTTTTTAGCAAGCATAATTACGGGTCACAGAACATCGTAATAAATATAATAAGGAAAAGGTTTAAAATACTGTGAGAATTATCAAATTGTGACAGAGACACAAAATGAGCAGACGCTGTTGGAAAAATGGCAGCTGAGACTTGACACAGGGTTGCTACAAACTTTCAATTTGTAAAAAAGAAAAAAAGAAAGAAAGCAAGCAAGCACAGTATCTGCAAAGTATAATAAAGCAAAGCTCAATCAACGTGAGGTACGCCTATACACCGATATTATGTACTGACAGATATATGGACAAAAAAATCTTACCTGTGTTGTCCAAAAGCCACTAGAAACACACGGCTATTTAAACCCATATTAATTAAAACTGAATGAAAAATTCAGTTCCTCAGCCACGCTACTTACATTTCAAGTGCTTAACAGCCATAGATTTCTAGTGACTATATTGAACAGTAAAAGGCAGAATATTTCCATAATCTCTGAAAGTTCTACTGGATACAGCACACCTTAATTTTTTTTCTGCCTAAAAGAAACTAAGGTTTCGTTACAGTCTTCTACCATGCCAGTTTTCCTTGTAGTTCTGTTAATCTGCTTTATATATTTTGAGACTATATAATTACATGCAAAATACTAGAATGTCTTATCAAGCTGATAAAATGAGTCTCACCATTACAATGGAAGCCTCGATCTCTAGCAGTATTAATACAGATGAACTAATTTTTTTGATTCGTCTGGTATGTTTTCATATTCTTTTATGTTCAACCATTTCTGTAGCTTTGTCTTTTAGTTGTACCTCTTACAAACCATATAGTGACAACTCTGCCTTTTAACTGAACATTTAGTCCATTTACATTTATTGTAATTGTTGATCTATTTTTATTGATTTTTGCCCTTTTTTGGCCTTGTCTTTCTTGCCTTCTTTTAGGTGATTTTTTCCTTACTCTATTTCCCCTTCTAACTTTTAAATTTTACAGCCATTTCTAATGTTTTAGCAAGTATCCTAGATATTACAGGAAGCATACTTCTAACAACCTTGAAACAAAAGAATTCTGATCTCCTCTTCCTAACTTTTACACCAATGCTGCCATGTATTTTAATTTGCCTGTTTTTAACCTCGCCAAGAGATTATTCCCGTTATAGTCAATCGATACATGTTCAGATTTATCCGTTTCCATGGGTCATCACACTTTCTTACATTTTTCGATACATGTTCAGATTTATCCGTTTCCATGGGTCATCACACTTTCTTACATTTTCAGACTTCACATTTGGGATAATTTTCCTTTTACCTGGTATATCCTTTACATTTTCCAGCTGCTAGGTGGCTCAGTCTGTTAAGCCACTGATTTTGATTTCGGCTCTGGTCATGATCTCAGGGTCATGAGGTGGAGCCCAGCTTCTGGCTCCCTGATGGTAATGGAGCCTGCTTAAGATTTTCTCTCTCCCCCAAACCCCGTTCCTCCCCACCCCCACCCCGCTCCTCCCCACCCCCTTCCTCCCCACCCCTCTCCTCCCCAACCCGTCTCTCACTCAAAAAAAAGATTCTCCCTCTCCTTCTGCCCCTACACCACCCCCCACAGCGAGCTCTTTAAAAAAATTCCCTCCCCCTCTTCCCCACCAATCCTGCTCTCTTAAATAATATACATATATAAAATATAAATATAACATGTATATATTTCTCTCCCCCCTCCCCCCTGTTGCGCTCTTTAAAAAAAATCTCTCAAAAAAAAAAAAAAAAAAAAAAAAATAAATAAAAAAAACTCTCTCCCTCTGCCCCTCCCCCCGCCCCGGCTCGCTCTTCTCAGAAGAAAAAAAGAAAAATCTGTCCCCCTGCCCCTCCCCCAGCTCGTGCGCGTGCTCTCTCGCGCGCACTCTCAAAAAAACAAAAAACAAAACCCCAAAAACCCCAAAACCCAAAACAAGCCTCGGAGAAGTTTCTCCGCAACGGTGTGTGGCGCTGGGGCTCCGGCCCCACGGGGAAGGAGCCGGAGAGGGGAAGGCAGTGACCTGGGGTCGTGGGAGGAGGCCGGTATTCGCTAGAAACAGCCCGGGGAGCCCCGGGACCCCCAGCCCCACAGGGGTGCGAGCTTCGAAGCCCCGCCCCGGCCAGGAGCTCCGCCATCCCGAACGGGCCGCGACCGGTGCCGGGAGCACCCTTACCCGAGTAGGCGCCGACTCCGCCATGGCTGCCAGTCGCCCCTCACCCCGGGCCCCGCCCGATAGCCCTCGCGCTGCGTGCCGGACCGGTGAGCGCCCCAGCCCCTCCTCGAAGCAGCCACCAGTGCCGTGTTGATACAAGGTGCATTGTGGGAGTTCGGCCCTCCAGCGCCAAGAGCCTCTCCAGCGGCTGGTCCTCACAGCGCGGCATTTCCAGGCCGCCCCCGTGCGGCAGGAGGATGAACAGCAGCTCGGCGCTCGGGCCAGTGTGTGCGACCAGGGAAGAGCTTGCTCCCTCCAAGCCAAGCGCACGTTGAGAATTGAAGGCAAACGCGGGACTTGTGTGTCTTCTACGTGCCCAGCACTCGGCGAGGTGCTTTGAGCGATTAAAAAATGCATAAAAGTCAGACTTTGTTTTGAGGGAAGAATATGTAACTTAGTTGGGAAAAAGAGATATGAAGCCAAATGGCATGTGTTTTATTCCATTTGTTCATCTGTTATTTGGCTTTCTAGAAACTAGAAACACATGGGGCGCGCCTGGATGGCCCAGTTAGTTAAGCCTCTGCCTTTGGCTCAGGTCACCATCTCAGGGTCCTGGGATCCAGCCCCACATTGTGTTCCCTGCTTTGGGGGGACCTGCTTCTCCCTCTCTGCCCTTCCCCCTGCTCACACTCTCTCGCTCTCTCAAAAGAAAAGAAAAGAAAGAAATGAAAAGGAAAAAGAAAAAAAACTAGAAATACACTTTCCCATCAACAGTGTGGAGTCAAGGTGGCCAACCCACTGTATCCCATTAGTTATTGCAATCACACACCTTAGAAAATCCAAGAGAGCCCCGATTTCAAATGTTTAATCCCATCCACATGTTACTGTTAAATGATGAGTTTGGAATTTTGATTTGGAAAGCATGGCTGCCTTTCCATTTGGTCACCCAATACAAATCACTACTGCAACCATACTTGTCTAATTTGTACCACATGGTTTCTATAGAGACAGGCAATGAACTTCCACTTGAATTATAGTTCTGAAGACCTTCCTCTGAGAGCTTAGCTCTTAAGATCAACAAACTGGCTCCTTAGCATGCAGATCTCAGACTTTACCTCCTCTGATACATTCCCTGTCCCCCACTGCTTCCAGCCCAACGCCCTTCTCCATCCCAACCCTCAATCCTGATTCTCTGATCAAAAGTTTTCAGAGTATTATCACTAACAGAAATAATGTTTTTTCATCAGTTTACATGGTAAGGATGTGTCCATTTCACTAAAATGTCCCTCCACAATATACACCATTTTTTGCACACAGAAGTGCTCATATATATCTTTGGATGACTGAATGGTGGACCAGAGAATAAGGGTAGATAAAGTCACCTCCAAGGGAAGCAATCAGATCAACAGGAGACTCACCAAATCATTAATACATCTAAAGAAAGGATGGGTTGGGTCAGGACACCTGGGTGGCTCAGTCCTTATCTTTGGCTTGGGTCATGATCCCAGGGTCCTGAGATTGAGCCCCACATCTGGCTCCCTGCTCAGTGGGGAATCTGCTTCTCCTTCTTCCACTCCCCTTGCTTATGTTCCCTCTATTTCTGTCTCTGTCAAATAAATAAAATCTTTTTTAAGAAAGAAAGAAAGAAAGGAAGGAAGGGAGGGAGGGATGGGTCAAGCTGAGGAAACCAGTCAGTCACTGAGATATGTCTGGGGTCTGACCTACTTTCTCAGACCAAACATTTACTGTCGGTCACAGAAAAAAAAGTATCATGTCTGTGGAGACAGACATAATCAGGACATAGGATACTGGGTACTGGGGTCATTAGCAGTTCAGTTCTAGAACCTTCTATTCTGTTTCTGTGTTCACCAGGCAATCTGATGATGCACATTGCACATAGCTACTGGGAGACAACAGGCAGGTCAGGCTGATACAAACAACCAGCCCATCCCCTGGAAATGAGTAAACGGATGCTCCGGCTTATCCATCAGTTTCTTGAGCATCACTGTGATTCAGCACCCCGACTCTGAGCCTGGAACAGTGTGAAAACATTTAGATCAAATTTCCAGTGTGCAAAGGAGGCAGCACCAGGCACTGGTCTGAATCTCACAGGCTTGCAGAGATGGTGTGCATGCTGCTTTAGGAAGTGGAGCCCAGGATGGGGGAAATAGGTGAAGGGGGTTAAGAGCACACTTATCTTTTTTTTTTTAAGCCTTTTTAAAAAAGATTTAATTAATTTATTTATTTGACAGAAAGATCACAAGTAGGCAGAGAAGCAGGCAGAGAGAGAGGAGGAAGCAGGCTCCCCGCTGACAGAGAGCCCAATGCGAGGCTCAATGCAGGGATCGATCCCAGGACCCTGGAATCATGACCTGAGCCGAAGACAGAGGCTTTAACCCACTGAGCCACCCAGGCGCCCCTAGAGCACACTTATCTTGATGAGCACTGAGTAATACAGGGAACTGTTGAATTACTGGGGGAAAAAAAAAAAGATAAAAGAAACCATTTTTTCAAATTGCAAATGTTTTAAAACTTGGGGCAAAATAATAGTGTCTACATTGATGTCGAGAGAGAGAGAGAAAGAACGGGAGAAAGAAAAGCAAGACCACTGGTCTCTCCCACTTACTAGATGTGGGCAAGTCATTAACTTCTTGGCGCCTCCATTTCCTCATTACTAGTGAGTAACAGTAACAGCTCATACCTCACAGAGTTGTGCTGATTAAAAGAGTCCGTTCGAGTGCTTAGAACAGTGCCTGTCAGGTGCAGAGTTTGAAAAGTGCTCCTGATCACTACAGTTCTCTGTGTTCTGGCTCCTTCCCTCATTAAGTGGTGTGGCCTCTGCTTCCGTGTCTTCCCACTGAGAACACAAACATCACATCCTTGGGATGTTGATGGGATTAAGAGAACACACACACGTGAGTAAAGCGCTTGTGTCGCTGAATGCCTGGTGTGTAGCAAGCACTCTATGAGCAGCGACTTTTCATTTGGGTATGTTTTTGCTGTGACAATGTCCAAGCCTTGAGCTGCGATGAATTCACCAATAGAAACGTCACCTTGTTGTGTCTCTTAGAAGCTTTCCATTCCTTTCCCAATGACACTAAGATCGTGACACAGGCCTTTAAATAAACTTGTAAATATGACTCATAATTATTCCTATTATGGCCGTGGTATTAAGGGACTCGAGAAAATGTACTTAGTACTTGTAACCTGTCATCTGTGTGTCATCTGTGTGACATGCAGAGCTGAAACTGACCTTAGATGTCATCTCACCCACATCTTTGTTTCTAGTGAGAGAAAAAAGTATCCTTTGACTCACATACAGTACAAATTAAGTTTCAAATAGTGCTTTAAGAGAACCTGAGCGGTTCAGTCCTTAAGCGTCTGCCTTTGGCTCAGGGATCGAGCCCCGCATCAGGCTCTTTGCTCCATGGGAAGCCTGCTTCTCCCTCTCCCACTCCCCCTGCTTATGTTCCCTCTCATTGTGTCTCTCTCTGCCAAATAAATAAAGAAAATCTTTAAAAAATAAATTAAATAAAATAATGCTTTAAAAATATTTCTCAGGATGCCTGAGTGGCTCAGTAGGTTAAGCCACTGCCTTTGGCTCAGGTCCTGATCCTAGGGTCCTCGGATCGAGTCCTGCATCGGGCTCCTTGCTCAGCGGGGAGCCTGCTTCTCTCTCTGCCTCTGCCTGCCACTCTGCCTGCTTGTGCGCACTCTCTATGACAAATTTAAAAAAAAATCTTTAAAATTATTTCTCTTGTTCTTTAAATGTTCTCTTGTGCATATGACTTCTAGCATACATATTAACATACATGTAATGTTATGTCCAAACATTATTTTACTCGAGAAAGTTATAGACCGTGGCTTTATCCCACTTAGTTGAGACACTTTCTATTCTGTTCCCCTTATTATCCTGCAAGCCTCTAGCTGGCAGAGACCAGGTCTGTCATGCTCCTTCTCTCACATAAAGAACTTCCTGGGGAGCATAGCCCCCAGGCCTCCAGGTCACCGTGACTCCTAGAATGAATCCATCTCGGTTCAAGCTGCACAGCACCCCCGCCCCCCATATATGTACGCGTATATGGACACGGTGGACACTTAACACACACAGCGTGTCCACAGGTGGTGGACATCTGTTAGCTTTGTCAACCTTGCACTTTTCCCTTCTTCTGGGCATAGATACACCTCTTCCTCTTTGGGGACAGCCCCTCCCTAGGCTCTAGCCATGTACTTGGAATGGGTACTGCCATCTTGTTCCGTAACGATGGCAGCCAGGTCACAGTGACTGTGCAGGGGTGGGCATTTGACTCAAGCCGGTCCAGTCATACCATCCTAGCCTCCTGGCCACAGTAATTGACCCAGGGGTAGGCATATGACTTAAGCTGGACCAATCAGAGCTCTTCCCTGGGATCATTTATTTATTAAATATTTTTATTTACTTATTTGACAAAGAGAGCAAAAGAGCACAAGCAGGGGGGAACAGTAGAGGGAGAGGGAGAAGCAGGCTCCCTGCTGAGCAGAGAGCCAGATGTGGGGCTCAATCCCAGGACCCCAGGATCATGACTTGAGCTGAAGGCAGATGCTCAACCATCTGAGCCATGAGGAGCCCCTCCCTGGGATCTTTCTAACTAGACCTGAGGGGACTGGTTAATTTCCTTTGTGGTAAAGCTATAAATGTATGGGTCAGGAACAGTCTTGCCCCATTTCTTGGAGTAAGTTGGTTTGAGAAAATGATTCCAATGTAAAGGAGCAGAGATGAGAGACACATTTTTGTCTCTGTCCAGGATTGATCTTTCAACTGTTCCTCTGAATCCGTGAAGGATTCTGGCTTCCTTCCAGAAACTTCCCTTCTCCATAGTTGACTAGTCAGCTTCAGGTAGAAGAACTAGGTGACTGGGTGACGAGTTTTTTGTTTTGTTTTTTTCTTCTGCACATCCTTTTATCCACTTGGAATTTTGAATGTATTATTGTAAAATCTATCTGAAACTCCATGCATGGCTTAAAACCTGATGCAGAATTCCTCTTAGGGTTCGAACAGCACTTTGTTTTGCAATAGAGTTCTACTGGCCACTTTAATTGTGGAAAAACAGGCCCTAGGGAATGGCTTGAAAGGCAGAAGTTGAAGAAAGGTAAAACTAAATTACTCTCCATAATAAACTAGGATTTGGGGATTCACTTGGAACTTTGGGAGGGCGGGCACGAGACCTTAGAAAGGGGGAAGAGAGCTACTCCTTAGAGAGGCAGGTAAGATACAAGATCAAGAATGGGAGCTGGTGAATTGTGAGAAATTCCTGATGGTGAAAATTGTTCACAGTCTTTTAAGAATAGAGATAGTACATTATTATATGTCTAATTTTGGGTTGTTTGCTGTGCTAGGCTGAGATGAGACCCTTTGTATCGTCTCCAAAGGATAAAAGTCTACTACACATAAAATCTTACCTAGGGAAAGCAAAGACGAAGAGCTGTCTGGGTTAATGCAGAGCTGAGAGCAGGCCAGCAGCAGGAACACAGACATATGTCAATTTGTGAATCCAGGAAGCATAAGCTAACAAAGGAAAACGAACATGTCCTCACCCCCACATCCCTGAGACATGGGGTAGGGGATCCCGCTTGGGGACTCAAGTCATTTTATGGTCAAAGGATATTGGCCCCATAGGGATGGAAGTTGTGGGACCCCCGGGTAACCAACATGGGCTTTCACTTCTAAGACTGGATATGGTGTCCCCCTTGAATCTTGAATGGGATACATATCAAAGGCAGTTTTCTCTTTTAACAGAATGAAACCTGCAGAAATTACTATGCTGGGGTAGGATGCTGGTTTAAAATACATATCAAGAGATCTGAATAGAGGTTCTCAACCTCTAGGACACAGTGCCAGCATCACAATAGAAGAAAGATTCTTATGGAAGGGGACCTATGGGAGCCTCACAGGTTGGTGTGGGCCGGGAGAGGGGTCTGAGACTCTCACACCCAAGATCCCTCTTCTCAAGAATTACTCTTCTAGGGGCACCTGGGTGGCTGTCGGTTAAGCGTCTGCCTTTAGTGCAAGTTATGATCCCACGGTCCTCGGATCCAGTCCTATGTCAGGTTCCCTCCTCATGCTCTCTCTCGCTGTCTCTCTTGCTAAGTAAATAAAATCTTAAAAAAAAAAAAAGATTTTATTTATTTATTTGACAGACAGAGATCACAAGTAGGCAGAAAGGCAGGCAGAGAGAGGAGGAAGCAGGCTCCCCACCGAGCAGAGAGGCGGATGTGGAGCTTGATTCAAGGACCCTGAGATCATGACCTGAGATGAAGGCAGAGGCTTAACCCACTGAGCTACCCAGGCACCCCTAAATAAAATCTTTAAAAAAAAAAAATTACTCTTTTAGAAATATCCCTCCACAATGTCTCTGAGTCACTGGCAGACGGAAAGGCAACCATGGCCTTCCCCAAATGGTCCTATTCAGGGCCCCAAGCTGGTATGATGCTCCGTTGCATGATTTTCCAACAATCAGATAAACCAATACTGTTAACTATCGTCATAGGCTGGTTCGTCTTGAGCCCAGTGTGATATTCCCTCCTTCCCCTTACTCTCCAACACCCAATATTCTGGGACCAGATCTGAGAGAGCCAGTTATGGTGCCCAAGCCTTGATTATAAGAGAACCTGTCCCTTGTCATTTCTCATTGTCAGTGGTGTCTAGCTTAAACTTGCTGTCTCAAGATTTCCATTTTCATTCCTTCTGACCTCTTAGAGCTATACACTCTGGGCATCTGAAGATTTTTTAGGGCTGCCTGGTTGGCTCAGTTGGTTCATTGTCTGCCTTCGGCTCAGGTCATAGTTCCAGGTTCCTGGAATCAAGTTCACGTCCCCAGCTCAGTGCGGAGCCTGCTTCTCCCTCTCCTGGCTGCTTGTGCTCCCTCTCTTGGTATCTCTCTCAAAAAAATAAAATCTTAAAAAAAATGTTTTTAATCTCTACAACCCAATGTGGGGCTCGATCCCACAATCAAGGGTCACATGCTCTACCAACTGAGCCAGTCAGGCACCCCTGGGCTTCTAAAGAGTCCTAAGGGGGCTCTGATGGATCTGTGGCACAGCAGATCCCAGGCTAATTGATAGCCTGTCTATGGAATAGTCTTGGCATTCAAGGCCTTCCGTGGCCTGGCCTTGACTCACCTTGAAACTACATCGCCTACAACTTTCTCACATCCTGAGTATGACCAGGCCAGTCTTGTCTTACAACCCCAATTCCTGCCTCCCTGCCAAGTATCATCTTCATCACATATTGCTTCTGGCCTCCTCCCCCCACAACCCCATCCAACTCATCCTCCAAGCCTTGACTTCTCCAGTTCTGGAAGGACATACAAAAAACTCTTAGCAGTGGATATCTCTCAACAGGGAGTCTGGTAGGAAAGAGTTTTACTCTTGTCTTTTTTTTTTTTTTAAACCATTTAAATTTTTACTGCATGCATTTTTTAAATTAAAAGTTAACTTTAATTAACACATTATCAGAAGGAAAATAAAAATCCACCTTCAAAGCAGGACCCTTGACTTTTGTCCTGCTTCAGTAAGTGGACTCCAGGGTCCACACTGAGGACCC
Organism: Lutra lutra; assembly: GCF_902655055.1. NCBI lineage: Eukaryota > Metazoa > Chordata > Mammalia > Carnivora > Mustelidae > Lutra > Lutra lutra. The sequence continues at coordinate 102,189,304 of NC_062288.1, read as the reverse complement.
CTGCTGCCTGGTAGAGGTCCACACCAAGTGTTACCACCTCTGATCAGCTCCAGGAGTGGAGCTCAGTCTAGGACAAGCCCAAGGCCAGTGCCGGGGGCGCTGGGGTGTCTCCTGGTGTAGCCAAGGGACACTTGGTGCAGTGGCATCTACCGGACCAGGATGTGGGAACCAGACGGCCTGGGCCCTCTCACTGGCTCAGTCACTAACCCTCTTTGGGAATCAGCTCCTTGAGGTTAAAATAAAGGGAGAGACTCCAGCTACACGTTCAGGTGTTCCAAACCCATGTCTCAAATGGGATTTCTCCCCCTTCACGCTCTCAACAGCCACAAAAATAAATTAATTTTAAAAATCTAAAAAAAAATTGTTGGTCTTATTCTCCACGATTTATATTATCAAAATATTGATTTCCTGCATATACTTTTTAAAGCAGAATACTGCCTCCTCCCAACCAAAACACTGGACGAGACTGTTCTCTTCTGCTCTAAAACAAACAAACAAACAAAAAACCAAAACAAAACTCCACTGAATTTGTCTAACTTCTCAACTCTTCTTAGAAAGCAGAAGGGAAAAAAAAAATCCCAGTTCGTTGGATTCCGGGTCTCTAAGGAGCCACACTGCGGAACCCCTTGGCCTTGTGAAAATGCAGTCTGCAATCTGGACACCGTTTATTTAGTTTCGAGAATTCCCTTTGCATGGCAAAAAGGGGTCTGAGGAAAGCAGAGCGGCGCAGATGAGGGGAAGGGTGGAAGCGGAACGCTGGCGAACGTGGTGCCGGCTGCCGGCTGCCCACGGTGCTCCCTGAACTGGGAGAGAAGCAGGATCGACGGGAGGAGCAGGAAAAGTCATTCTTGACACAAACAAGGGTGTCTGGGCGCGCCACCCCATCCCAGTGCCTGGTCATGCAAGATGCAGAAATGGAGACCGTGGCCCCTCAGGACCACAGAGTGGATGCACCAGCTCAAGGGAGTCCTTTGGGTGCCTCCCCGAGGCGCCTGCAGGGTCTGGGGCCGAGTGGGGTCTGTGTCCATGTCCTTGAGCATGGTCAGCGAACAGATAGCACCAGTGGGGAGGCTCAGGGCAGGAGACTGAGGCTCTCAGACTCTAGCACCCACTTGCCCAGCCCTCCTGGGAAGAGACTCACTTCCTGTGACGGCTGCTCCAGCAGCAGGAGCCCCTCCCTCACCCCTTTGCCCTGGGGAAACTGGAATAAATCGACAAAGTGAGGTCTGACCCAGGGCAACAGCTGCCTCTGGAGGGCTGGGTCACTACTGGGCAGTGACAAGATGCTGCACCAGATTGAAGGACTGGAGGTGGGAAGGACCGGCTGGGGGAGGGGACCTGCCGCCTGGGAATGCCTACAGGGGAAGAGCCTTTCAGATGCACGACCCAGGGCATTGTGTAGCTGATGGGTTCCCCAACCCCCAGAAACCCTGGGAGTTGGCCCCCTGCTGCTTTCTGAGTCTGGGGAGGAGACCGGAGAGAGAGAGACCGAGAGAGGCCAGGCCGAGAAGCCTCTCAGCCATGGGAGGTAGGCAGTGTGTGTGGTGGGGAGACACTGCACTGGGGTCAGGAGCCCTGGTCCCAGCCCTGCGGCTATCTTCTTGCGTGATCCTGGTAAAGCAGCCACCTGGGCCTCTTTTCTCAGTAGGGACAATCCTACCCCTCAGAGGGACAGGCTAAGGGTGAGAACGGATAACGGATAGAAAACACGTTAAAAAAGTATAAAGCGCTATTAGAACGCAAGGCAGTGCTGTCATCAGAGATGGTACCCCTTAGCTCATCCCTCACCTCCGTCACACTTCTGCTTCCTTATTCAGCCTCTCTTAACCTTAGGACCTTATTTATCTCAGAGGGCTTCTGAGACTGCCTAGTTGCTTCCCCCGATCACCAAGTGTGACTCCAGTGGCCGAACTGGACAAAGTGAGGTCTGACCCAGGGCACGCTAGGTGGCGGGGCGTCCGAGGGGGCTGCCCCAAGCCTCTCGCCTCCTCACTGTCCGTTCTGGCACCTTCCCTGGCGGAAAGACACTCAGCAGGCCCCTTGGATCACCCCCACGAGACGAGCTGGCCATCCATTCAGGCCGGACAGATCTAGGGGACCCCTGTCCGACCCTCGGGGAACCCTGTCTGGAGTGCAATCCCTCTTCCCAATTTCCAGCAGGTGGCAGGCGGAGGGAGGGGAGGCGCGCCGAGAGAACCAGGGGCAGGATCAGGGGTGCTCTGGCCACCTCCCAGGCCCGCTCCCCCAGCCCCGCTCGGGCCTCGGGCCCTCCCCTCCCCCAGCCCAGCCCTAGTCGTGCTCCGGCGGCGCCTGGAGAGGCCGAGGGGCACCGAGCCCCGGGCCGCCGCTGTGCACGCGCAGGTGGTCCTTGAGCGACTCCTTGTAGCGGAAGCTCTTGCCGCACTCGCCGCACGTGTAGGGCCGCTCGCCCGTGTGGATGCGCTGGTGCTTGAGCAGGTTCTGCTTGCGGATGAAGCTCTTGCCGCAGAGCGAGCACTGGAAGGGCCGCTCGCCCGTGTGCAGCCGCTGGTGGTTCTGCAGGTGCTCCTTGCGGCTGTAGGTCTTCTCGCACTCGGAGCACTTGTAGGGTCGCTCGCCGCGGTGCGTCATCTGGTGGCGGATGAGGCCCGAGTGGCAGTTGAAGCTCTTCTCGCACTCGGCGCACTCGTACGGCCGCTCCTTGGTGTGGCTGCGGTGGTGAATGATGAGGCTCTTGCGCACGCCGAAGCTCTTGCCGCACTCGGGGCACGAGTAGGGCTTGCTGCGCGCGCCGTGCAGGAGCAGGCTCCGCCGCAGGCCGCCCGGGCAGCAGCTGCCACAGCCGCCGCCGCCGCCGCCCCCGGGGCCCCCGCCCGCGCCGCCGCCGCCGCCCGCGCCCCCCGCCTGCGCCCCGCCCGTGCCCCGCTCCCCGGCCAGCGCGGGGAAGCCCTCGTCCGGGGGCCCCGCGCCCGGCGCGTTCGCGTTCTCGGCCGCGGGCAGCACCGGCAGGCTCTGCGGTGCGGGCGGCGGCGGCGGCGGCGGCTGCTGCGGGGCGGGGGGCGGGTTCTTCACCAGCAGCAGGCTGTCACCTGCGGGGGAGGAGACACGGAGACGTGACGGGCTGGACAGCGCTAGCTCCGGGCTCGCACCACCACCACCCGCCCCCACCGTCCCCCGGAGAGGGGCCCGGGGCCTTAACCGACTCCCCGCCGTGGCTTGGTGCGAGTCGCAGGCGATCTGGACCTCAGTTTCTTGGAAAAGTGAGGGCCCTGAGCAAGGCCGGCGGCCACGTTCCCTATGGCTCTGGGGCTCCCTGACCCTCGACCTGTCCCAAGCCACCTGGGGAAGAGCACCAGAAGTGCGTGGAGCCGGAAGCAAGTAGTTAGTAACGAGAGGAAACGCCTCGGGAAAGCAGGGGCGGGGCCTGGGGGCCTGGGGGTGGAGCTATTTGGAAGTCACTGGGAAGGCAGAACTGGCAGGAAATAATGAGACTTAATTGCATTCTGATGTTCAATGCTAATTTATCTAAGGCGAATTTCTCACTGGGAGGAAAGAATGTACTAGAACGTATCCAAGGTGAAAGCCAGACAGGAGGCCCACGGAAACGAAACGCAAGGAGCGGGGACCAAAACCATGCGGCGTTTTTCAGTCCCATTTCCTCTAAGCAAGTGGCCTTCAGACTCGAACAGCTGCCGGGTCCCAGGTCCACCCTGGCGTCTGGCCCCATCTGCGCCCTGACCACTGTGCCCACTGTAGTTAGGGGTCCTCTCACCCCTTCACCTCCACCACCCCAGGTCCACCTCACGGCCGTTCTCAGTCCTCTCTCCCTGGGGGAGCCCCTCCTCCACTGAGGGCAGCTGGTAGAACAGTAAAAAAGCCTTTGCTCCCACCTCCTGGCGTCCTCCACCCAGGTCCCATCTGCTCCCACCTCCTGGCGTCCTCCACCCAGGTCCCATCTGCTCCCACCTCCTGGCGTCCTCCACCCAGGTCCCATCTGCTCCCTGGAGGCCATTTCCTGGCCACATCTGCCCCACTTCCACCCCTGCTCATCGGTGTCTGCCTGAGGCCCATCCTCCTTACGTGACACCCCTAAGCACACAGGGCCCAGCCTGCCCTTTCCGTCCCCATCAAAACTGAGCAGGCAGAGAACCTTCTCCACAGGACACCGGCCAACAGCAGAGGCTGAAGAAACTCTCCTGACCTTGACCCCAGGTGCCAGGCCTTCCATCCTGGGGGGCTGACTCTGGGCATCGTCTGTCCCTCCACACAATCTGCTACTCACTCCTCTGCTACTCACTCCTTCATAGGCCGTATTCTCCGGAGGACCCCAAGGAAACCACACGCATGGGAGCCTCCATCTCAGGGGCTGTTCCCCAGGAACCCAGCCTGAACCAGTCCTGTTGCTACCCTGATAAGGCTTCAGACTCGGTGTGCATGTCAATCCGCTTCTCTCACCCACTGATCTCCCTTCCTGACCCACTGTGACTCCCGTGGTCAGCAATGGGGTCACTCGCCATGACACGCCCCTTATGCCTCTGCTCCTGTCCCCTCTGCCCTGCTTGCCTGGGAACCCTCAACCGTACTCAAGCAGCTGAAGACAGCTGGAGAAAACTGCACAAATCTCAAAACATCCCACCCCCCCTCAGCCAGGCACCCTGCTACACTCCTCAGCATGCCCTACTTCTCCATCCTCTGCGAGGGTGTCGTCACACCTTCTCCTCCAGCCTCTAACGTGAGCACTTTTACCCTGGACGTCACTGGCCGGGAACTGATTCAGACATAAGCACATGGCCTCGTTCTGGCTGATGACATGTGAGGAGGGGACTTCTGGGAATTTCCTCAACTCCTTAGCGGGTAGGAAGAAGGATGACCCTTCTTTTCCCTCTGGTCTAGAGGCGATTGCTTGGAACAGCTGCCGCCATCTTGCTCCAGCCATACTAAGGAAGCCAAGCAGGGAGCTGGAAAGAACCTGGGTCCCAGATGACCTCGCCTCATCCTTGAATCAACTGAGGCCGAAACTGAACTGCCCCTTAGCTCTATAGGAGAAGAGATGTCTTTGTTCCTCAAGGTAGTCTGACTCAGGGTTCTAAAACTAATGGAGCATACCCTACTGGACACAGGGGTCCAGTGATCTCCCAACTTAAAAGAACTCTCTCCCTGGACCCCACATGCTTCCAGGCTCCAGCCACCGTCTCTCCTCATGTCTGACCTCATCTCTATTCCTTTTCAGACCAATATTCCTGATGAGTTCTCTACCCTTGCTTTTACTGTTTGCTCTGGAACTCCTGGGAGTCCGGCATGCGTCCCAGCACACCACTGAAATAACTTTTGTCAAGGTCATCAACAGCCTCCAGCCTGCCAAATCAATCCGCCTGCCTCTTCCGCACATTCATCCTAACCCGTCACTGGGTTTGAGCTAGTTGACCCCTCCCTCTCTCGAGAGTCTCTTCTCTTAGCCTGCGTGATGCCAGGCTCCTCTGGATTTCCTCCAGGCTCACACCTGCTCCTCTTTCATTCTTTGTCTACATTCTCCCTAGGTCGCAGAGAGGCCCCGGCCTTAAAACAGCCTCTGTGTAATAATTTAACAGGCCTTTGTCCTTGGTTCCTAGGAGATAGCCTCTAAATCCTTGGAATTTCCAGGGTGAGAGGAGTGTCTTTGTTATTCACGATGGGCTCCGATGTTTTATGCTCACGGAGTAATTCATGGTAAGTGCCCAAACAGTTTAAGCTAAAGGGAGGACCCTGATGGGGGCTGGGTATGCCAGAAGGACCATCCACAGACAGGATTAGAGGGCTGGGGCTTTGAGCCCAACCTCTGGAGAGCGGACAGGCTAGAGAACAGCTCACCTCAAGGCTGGTAGTTTAATCAGTATGTAAAGAAACTCCAGTAAGAACTCCGGACACAGAAGTGAGCTCTCTCATGGCCAGTACTCTGCATAGGGTCACCCATCACTGTGCTGGGACAGTGACACTTCCTGATCACACACGGAGCAGACAACAGAGGCTTGTTTTAGGACCCCCTCCAGAATTAGTCCTATGGATCTCCCCTTTCGGCTAGTTCTGATTTGAATCCTTTTGCTCTAATAAAACTAATGATGAGTGTAGCAGCTTTCCTGAGTCCTGTGAGCTGTTCTAGTCAAATGCTAAAGCTAGGGGGTTAATGGGAACCCCTGCATTTATAGGGCTGGGCGGAAGTGAGTGGGCTGGGGACCCTCGAACTGGCAGTTGGTGTTTGAAGCGAGAACGGTCTTGTCAACTTCACCTACAAAGTTTGCTCTAATTCCGGGCAGTTGCTATAGAAATCACTGCAGGTTACAACGCCCAAAGTCATCTAGCCCCGCACTCTCTCTTAAACGTTCATCTGCCTACCAGGATGCCATCTCAGATCAAACAGACCCAAAGCAGAGCACTGGGTTTACTCAGTAAACCAGCTCCTTCCCAGCACTCACCAAGTCATTAAAGGGCGCTGCTGCCTCCTGGTTCTTCAGGGCCCAACCCTGGGTGTCACTCCTGACCGCTCACCCACCACACACAACCGCTTAGCAACGCGTCTGGAGTCTGTCCTGAATCCGTCCCCTTCTCTCCCAGCGCCCTGCCCCCATCCCAACTCTGAGCGACGGTCATCTCCTCACCTGCTTTGTGCCAACCACATTATCCTCCTAAATGGCTTCTCTGCTTCTGGCTCATGGTCCCCTCCCAACTCCAGTCTGTTCCAGACCTTGTCTTTTTAAAATGTAAACTAGGGGGGCACCTGGGTGGCTCAGTTGGTTTGGCATCTGACTCTTGATTTTGGATCAGGTCATGATCTCAGGGTCCTGGGATGGAGTCCCACATCCAGCTCCCTGCTCAGTGGGGAGACTGCTTCTCCCTCTCCCTCTGCCTCTCCCCACTGCTCGTGCTCTCTCGCTCTCCCTCTCAAATAAATGAATAAAATCTTAAAGAAAATACACATTCTTCAATAAAATTGAGGAATCCCTTTTACTAAAATGTAATGTCCAGTTAGGCTGAAGTCAAACAGGACATTAGGTCTTTATTGCAAACCCCCGGGCTGGGGAAGGAGTTTGATAGGGACGGGTACCCTATAGTTCCATGTTTTACTCGTGACTCCCACAACCCTCTCCCCTTCCAGCTCCTCTCCAGAATACACGATTCCATGTCTTTAAACCTCAAAGAAATCACAGGTGAGATAGTAATTTCATTAACAAGTAGAAGGTAGGGCGCCTGGGTGGCTCAGGGGGTTAGAGCCTCTGCCTTTGGCTCAAGTCATGATCCCGGGGTCCTGGGATCGAGCCCTGCATCAGGCTCTCTGTTCAGCAGGGAGCCTGCTTCCCCCTTCTCTCTCTCTCTCTGCCTCTCTGCCTACTTGTGATCTCTGTCTGTCAAATAAATAAATAAAATCTTAAAAAAACAAAAAACAAGTGGAAAGTAGGCCCACTTCGAGAGAAAGTCAAGAGGCTCTGGTGACTGGGCAGGTAGGAGAAGCATTTCCAGATGCTTCTGTTGCCCAAACTCTGGGCATTGCCCCTCCCCCCATGCTAAGGTTCGAAGGCCCTCCAGAGATAAAACATGAAGCAAATTGTTCTGTAACTCAGCTAATCCAAACCTAGGAGGTAAAATGGTCTGGTCACTTGCAAAGTCTTGCACGCTCGGCACAGACTTCCCTAGGTCCACCCCCATGACCACACGGGTCTCCAAGAAAAGGCTCACCCAGGCCCACGCACCCCTAGCCAACTTGGACAAATCAGACGCCAGCATTGAGGGACAAAGGTCTGGGCAGAATTCCTGGCAAGAGGTCGGATGAACTAGTACATACGCCTGCAAGGCCAGAAATAGTGGCCCGAGTACCAGCAAGAAAGAAGTGGAAATTGCTGTCACTTCTTCCTGTCCTCACAGACAGTGGCCCGGCTTCCCCGTCCCACCCCAGCCCAGCAGCAGGTTGGGAAAGGAACCGCTCTAAGTCTGAAACATCTGAAACAAGGGCATAACACTGCTCCTCTCCGGCTCCCTGCCCACCGCTCCAGCCCCCGCCTGCCCTTCTCGGCTGGACTCAACTTCTCTCAGACACTGGGATCCACTCGCCTGACTTACAACGGCCTTCCCGGTCAGAAATAATCTATGTCTGGGCACCTGGGTGGCTCAGTTGGTTGAGCCACTGCTTTCGGCTCGGGTCATGATCCTAGAGTCCTGGAATCGAGTCCTATATCAGGCTTCCCTTGCTCTGCAGGGAGCCTGCTTCTCCCCTCCCTCTGCCTCTCCCCCTGCTTGTGCACTCGCTTTCTCTCTCTCTCTCTCTGTGTCAAATAAATAAATAAAATCTTAAAAAAAAAAAAAAAAGAATCTATGTCCTCAGCTCTTCCCTCGCTTTTAAGCTCCCGGGGGTATCAGGGGCGAGCAGGAGGAATGCACTGTTTGGCTACTCCAGCGCTCTGACCAGCAGATGCTAAGTCAGCTCTCTTGAAAACAAGGCGATGGTCGCGGTTCTGGCAAGGAACGCCAGCCAGACACCAAGAGTGTTCAATAATCCACGAACATGTGCCCAAGTCACTGGCCAATAAGTGGAATTTCAAAAAAAAAAAGACCCAGGAAGCCCAAGTCAGGTGAGACGTTTGGTTCCATACCTGTTGTGGATTAAAAAAAACAACAATCCCCTCCCCGAAGCCGACTTCGGTCTCTTCATCAGTTACTGTGGGGAATCCGCTCAGGGCTGGCTGGGGGCTCCAGTCAGTGTTTTCCGGTGCCTGAGCAACCTGCCCCCATCACTGCCTGCTCCGGTGCCAGCGGGTCAGCCCCCTCCCAGCCCACCCTTCTCTCCCTGCTCTTAGGGCCCCGCTATGTCCCTCCAAAAGCTGTGCTGAAATCCAAACCCCATGACTGCAGAAAGTGACCTTCTTTGGAAAGGGGCTCTCTGCAGAGGTAATTAGTGAAGATGAGGTCATACTGGAGTGGGGAGTTGGGGGAGGCCCTGATCCAGTCTGACTTATGTCTTTAAAGGAAGCCAGCCAGGTGAGGACACAGCCACGCAGGCAGAACGCCACGGGGGGCAAAGGCAGAGACGAGTGACACATCTACAAGCCAAGGGAACACTAACCATTGCCACAACGGCAGAAGCCAGGGATAGGCAAGAGAGGGTTCCCCGATGGCTTTCGGAGGGGGCATGCCCCTGTCGACCCCTTGACTATGGACTTCTGGCCTCCAGAGCCCGAACAGACAACACATTTCTCTTGTTTTAAGCCCCCCAGTTTGTGGTACGTTAAGACAGGACAGAAACACAGCTGCCATCCTCCAAAAGGAAAGGGGATAGCGCTTCGATGGAGATGGGGGGAATGCTGCCACGACAGGACATCACCTCCGGGGGGGGGGGGAGGCAGAGGCAAGCCACCATCCCTGTGGACGAAAGACCCAGGGGCTCCAAGCCGGGGGGCGCGTTACTCACTGGGACCAGAATCTAATCCGAGCTCTCCTTCCATCGAGTCGCGCGGGCCCCACGGGTACGGCTGCTCCTCCTGCTTGATCCACGACAGAATGTCATGCGCTGAGATCAGAGACTCTGCGGACGGAGAGAAGGCAGTCTGAGCCCTGTTCCCTTCCACCGAGCCTCCCCTCAGAGGGGAGAGAACAACCACGTGCAGAGGCCACGGCCGGCGCTCGCAGGACACGTGGCAGCTGTGGTTTGTTTCATACTGGCCGTCCTCACCCTCCCAGCTGCCCTTGGACACGGCGTCTCGCTTGTGCTCGCTCCTTCTGCAGCTGGCCTGGGAGGAGGAGGCCCGGCCCGAAGTCTGCACAGACGCAGATTGGAACCTGCATCTTCCAGCTCTGTCCACGGAGCCCCAGAGCAAACCGTGGGTCCAGAACAGGACCGAGGGCTAAGCAGTAGGATTTCAGAACCAGCAGTGGGAGAAGCAGTGAACCAAAGTCTCCGGAGAACGGAGGTGTGGACTGCTGACTCTACCAGGAAGGGCTGGCTTTGCCACCTGGCCGGGAGCCCTTCAGCTTCTCCACTGTGAAGTTGTACAGTGGAAACAACAAGGAACACTAGGTTTTATGTCTGCTCTTCTCTCCCTGGTAGGTGGGGGAGGATGAGACTCTGGGATCGTAACCAAACAAGAGGACACTGGACTTCTCTAGCTGTGAAATACAGGCATACGTACACGCACACACACACAGACACCCATGCAAGCATGCGTGCGCGCACACACACACACACACACACACAGGCCGCAGAAAATGGATCTTCTTCTTTTTTTTTTTTTTAAAGATTTTACCCATTCATTTGACAGAGAGAAATCACAAGCAGGCAGAGAGGCAGGCAGAGAGAGAGGAGGAAGCAGGCTCCCCGCTGAGCAGAAAGCCTGACGCGGGGCTCGAACCCAGGACCTGGGATCATGACCTGAGCCGAAGGCAGAGGCTTAACCCACTGAGCCACCCAGGCGCCCCGAAAATGGATCTTCTTTATTGTTCTATATGCCTGGACCCTACCCAGAAGTTTCTTGGAAGACATTTATTTAACTAGTGTTCACCCACAAAAACTTGCAGAAAATGTAAATTTCTTTCTTTCTGTCACAAAAATATACACAACTTTTAAAAGCTTTTCAGGTTATACTTACTGTTCTAAAACTGCCACTGCAGAAATAATTTTAGTTTTGGTTACGCTGACACGATAGATGATCCATTTAATGATTCGTTTCGAAAAGCCCTCTGCACTTTACCAATGGTTATATTCCAAAATCTGCTACCAGAGGAATACGCAGCATTTTATTCTCTGAGCCTTTCACTGGCCTTAACCAGAAGCGATCAGATTGATTTCCTGGGACACAAAACTCAGTAAGAATCTCCTTGTCCTTGATATCATCCCGGTATCTTGCTCACCTGAATTGGGGTCTGTTGGGATATCTCTCTCTGCCAGATCCTGCTGATCCCACACGCACGGGTGCTCCTCCTGTTTAATCCGGGACAAGAGGTCCTGGGCAGAGGCCGGTGAGTCTGTGGGAAGAGAGCAAAGGACGCGTCGGGGGACACGACAAGCCTGCCAGTTTCTGTGCTGGGTAAATCTCTCATTTCCTGCAATTACTTCTTTTCCCTAAAATTCAGTCATAATTAAAGGATGCTAATTAATTAAAAGCTTAAGTCGGCCTGGCCCCAATTAATGGAGCTTTTGCTGCCAATAAGGGTATCCTACAGGGGAGCCCATTCCTGCGGACTCCAGGCATTACACCGACACTCAGCTTGAAAGCAGAGCACCAGCACGGACACGGGCGTTCCTAAGGGGATTTTCCAGGAACATGATGCCTTCCAGGAAGCCACTTAGATCCAACGTTTCGTTGGGATTTTTCTTTCTTTTTCTATTTATGTACTTATTTTAGAGAGAGACAGAGAGTGATCACGTGAGCAGGGGAGAGGGACAGAGAGTCTCAAGCAGACTCCGTGCTGAACACAGAGACCCATGCGGGGCTTGATCTCATGACCCTGAGATCATGACCTGAGTTGAAACCAAGGGTCATACGTTTAACTGACTGCATTGCCCAGGCGCCCCCTTATTGGGATTTTTCTAAGATGTATGCTACGTCTTCTTTCTTCTGCGGTCTGTTAAACCTCATTTAACTTTATTGCCTTCTTATCTCTTACAGATTTCTTTGAAAAGACTAATACTGGGCCGCTGTCCAGGGGCAGCCTGAGGGAAAGGGACTGGCCTTTCCCCAACTCGGACGCCACTATCACTTACATGGGGGCGGTGGTGAGGCTCTGACCATGGGGGGGCTAAGGTTTGTGGGGTTCCAACCTGTGGATAAGTATGTTACTAGATCTTGTAATGGATAATTTTGTGACAGCCAGGGCACAGTACCCACATAGTTGCACAGACATTATTCCTTTCATTTTTTTTTTTAAGATTTTATTTATTTGTCAGAGAGTGAGAGCACAAGCAGGGGGTACAGGGGGCAGAAGGAGAAGCAGACTTCCTGCTGAGCAGGGAGCCTGATTCGGGGCTTGATCCCAGGACCCTGGAATCATGCCTTCATGCTGAAGGCAGACGCTTAACCGACTGAGCTACCCAGGCGCCCCCAGACATTATTCTAGATATTTCTGTAAATGGAGTTTTAGTTTTGTTTTGTGTGTGTGGGTTTTTTTTTTTTTTTTTTTAGAGAAGATTAATATTTCAATCAGTACCCCCTGTCTTCCATAATGGTTGGGGGAGCTCTTCCCAACAGGTGAAGGCTTCCACAGAAAACGATGGCTCAATCCTAGGGATGAAGGAGTCCGGGCAGAAGACTGTCCTGGGTCTCCAGACCACAGACTGTGGACATGGCAGCCTCTACAGTCCCTGAAGCCAGTTCCTTAAAATCAGTCTATCTGTCTCTCTCTCTCTCTCTCCACACGCAAACACACCCACACACACCCTGTGGAGTTTCTCTGGAGCATTCTAACACACATATGCTCTCAGAGGCTTCTCACAGAGTCCAGCTGGAACGTCATGTAAGAAGAACCCTCCAGCCTACCCCATGGGCGCAGAGGCAATAACCCATAAATACTTGTTGAAGACAACGAAAGCCCTTCCCAGTCAGGAGCAGGTGCTGCGGACGGACGGATATATTCCCCGACCACAGTGGCCATCACTCATTGTTACACTTAGTACTTCCGCCCTGATGCTCCTCTTCAAGGAGAGAAACAGTTAAGAACCGATACAAAAAAAGAGAGAGGAAACAGGACGAGCTAAGCCCAGATGTGCTGTTGGTGCCCCACGGGAAATCCCGTCTCTCGGCCCATCCCAGACCCCACTCCTCCACTTCTGGCTCTGGCCTCTGGTTGGCCACACGCAGCGGACGATGGCGGGGGCCTGCAGACCTGCTGGCCCTTTCCACTCCCTCCCTGGCTCAGGCAGCCGCTGGGCCCACTCACCAGTAATGGACTCCGTGGGGATGGCTCTTTCCTCCAGGCCCCGCTGCCCCCGGACACACAGTGCTTCCTCCCGCTTCACCTGCGAGGACGAATCCTGGGCAGGCACCAGCGGCTCTGCTCCTGGGGCGAGAGAAGCATGTCATTTGGTGTATTTTTTTGAACAGTCCTCACCCAGATGTTCTTGGTGTCAGGAATGCAGGAGACGGCACTCGTCAGCATGGGGGGCCTCAGGTTCCCGTGGACAACTGCGGGGAACCCCAAGAAGCAGAAGGTCTCGGGAGCAGAGAAATAATCAGTATTCAGGACGAAGGGGTAGGCCAAGCCACAGGATGAGATGTAATAAGGCCAGGAGAGAGTTCCAGAGAACGGCCCTACCTGGGTTTTGGGTTCATCAGGACAAGGCCAGAAGTTTGACCTCTGGGTACAGAGGCTCCTTTTCGTTTTTCACCCCAATCAGAGAGAGGCGGCCACACACACACACACACACACACACACACACACACAATCATTAGCAAGCCTTCCACCTGGTCACATCCTGCATGGATAACACACAGCGTCCTCACACATACAAGACAATGACATGTAGACCCCAAGGTGTGACAAACGGGGTGTGTCCTTCTGATGTTCCATGATGCAAGGTACGACCCCTGAGAGCAGGTAGCTCAGGTCGGGGGCAAGATCAGAGGAAAAACCGGAAGACCTGAGTCCTGGTTTCCACTGTGCCCCCAGCCCAGCAGGGGAGGCAGCCGACCTCTCTGGCTCAAGGCCTGCTCGTTCCACCTACAACACGGGCACAGCAGTCACCATCTCAGCTCATGCACGGGGATGGATGACAAGGTGACCCTGCTGAGGGCCAGGGCCCTGCTGAGCTCAGCACCTGCAGTGCTGGAAAATGGGGCGCAGGGCATTCAGATGAACTGTTTGCAACAGGCCAGGGAACAGAGACAGAGTCGATCAGTGGTGGCCGGGGGCTGGGGGCTGGGGGCCGGGGGAACGTGGGAGTGACTGCTCATGGGTCCAGGTTTCCCATAATGAAGAGGTTCTGTGCTGGTTACACAACTTTGTGAACCCCTAGGTTATACACTTTTAAGGGGTAACTTTATTTATGGCACATGGATTATATCCCAAGGAGGAGAACAGACTGGAAAGGAGGGGGCTTCCTCCGAGCGACCTTCTAAGGGACCTTCCTAAAGAAGGGCAGAGTCTGTATGATAAGGCAGAGAACACGGCTCAGGCTCAGCTGTGCCCGGGGCAGCCCCACTCCGGAGAGCAGAGGCCCTGACGAAAGGCCTCTGGGGCACAGCCAGGACCAGAGCCCTGGCATCTTCCATCTCGGTGAGAGCTGACCAGGGGCGGCGCTGTCTGGAATGAGGTCTCCTCCTCCCTGGACCTGGGGCTCTTGTCAGCTGCCATCACCTGTGTCTGGGTCCATTAGGATTTCTCTCTCTTCTGGGTCACGCTGCTCCCACACGCAAGGCTCTTCCCTGGGCTCCACCTGCGATGGGGCATCTGGCTTGGGCACTGCACCCTCTGTGTCTGGAATGAGTGGGAGGGGAAGGAAGGACATGGTGAAGTTGACCTGTGGACCCCGATCAAGGGTGGCGGCAGAAGTCTCCCCACTCCAGAGCCCCTCCCCCGCCGAGAGCCCCTCTAGGTGGTACCCTCACCTACGTCAGCTAATCTCTTGGGAGGAACCCTGAAAACAAGGCACCAGATTCCAAGTTCTGGTGCAAAAACAGCTGGACCCCGGCAGCCAGCTACAGACCGGCTGTGGCTCGTGCAAGGCTATGGGGAGGCAGCTCATGGTCTCAATGTGCCTATGACGCGGTCTGGCCATATTCCAGAATGAAAGCAGCTCAATGCTATAGTGACAGGCCCTGTTACTGGGTTTCTAACTGTCATCTGGTTATACTCGTTCTATCTCTATGGCCTCATGAGCAGACAGTCACTCGCATCTCCATCAGGGATGAACGTGAACGCTTTGCCCACCTCTGACAACCATTCCACTGTGTTCTGCCCAGACTGCTTGCCCCGGAGGAGGGAAGGAGCTCTTACCCAGGGACATCAGGGTTTTATAGTTCTCCTTAACGAGGTTGTTGTAAAGCTCCTTCTGCCACTCGTCCAAGTTCTTCCATTCATCCTCAGAGAAGTAAACGGCGATGTCGACAAACGTCACAGGAACCTTGGCCAAAAGGAGTCTTAGTCTGACACCTGCTTGCCCCCGCTCCATCGGCCACGGGGCCCCTTCCACCCCAGAGCCCGCTTCAGCTCACCCTGGCTCCCCATCCCCCAAATCCCAGCCCGGTCCCCTGGAGTGGAGTCAGCCCAACCTATTCTGGATCTTCTCATGCTCCCAAAACAAAGATGGTCAACACTGCTTTTTTTTTTTTTAAGGCATTTCACCATATCCTCTGTAATTTCACTTTCAGGGGAACTGGGTCTCTGAAGGTAAAGCCAAAGTCAATGCTGCTTTTGGCACTCAGGGTGAGAGCAGTGTGGAAGGTTCTGGGCAAGGGGACCAGTGAGCCGAGCGCAGTAAAACCCTGTTAGGAAACCTGTCTTTCCAGTCAGGTTACTACCTCAGCAAGGTACGCAGTTACATTTTTGTCATTAAAAACATGTAAATCTAAGGGCAGGCGCTGAAGCTCCAGGACCATGTTCTGTTTCGTTCATGGCGACATCCCAAGCCTCTAGAAGCAGAGTCTGGAGCCAGCAAATATTTGTTGACTATGTCGAGCGGCTGTTGCCAACACGAGGAAGAGCCCCCCGGCAGCCTGAGTCATCCGTCCCAGATGCCGGGCCCCTGTTCATCCAGGCAGTCTCGTCTGTTCCATGAGACTGTTACTCTGGTTTGACAAGGATCCTCGTCTGGACTCATCTCAGACGCTCACCAGTGTGGCCTCACCTTGGTCCCCATCGTTCAAAAGGGTTTCACTTCATGACTTTAACGTCTGAACTTCCCTTCTGGGACACGTAGCCCTGCCCCCTCCCAACCCCCACCCCCACAGGACCAGTCTTCCACTCACACTGGGAAATCCAACCCCCCCCTTCTCTCCAGCCCTAATTTGAGTCCACTGGTCTTCACACCTGCACACAGGGCCAAAGCTAGCCCAAGTGGCACCTCTGTCCCCATCAGGAAAGGACAGCCTTCTGGGCTCCAGGCCCTCTGGTGTCCAGCTCGGTGAGTGGGTAGCACCTTCCCATGAATTAGAAATGTCTGTTCTCACATCAGGTGCCCATAACCCCACAGGTATCCTGTGCGGGTGTGGTGGGCACACGTGTGTCACCTACTACTGATAGCTCACCCACCACCCGGCTTTAGAGACAGAACACAACTTTTAATTTCCTGGATCTTCCACCAGACTGGGGCATATCCCCAAGCCGCGAAAATGGATACAGACCACTTTCTTCATTTTCATTTCCTGCCCCTAGAAAAAAGTCATGGAATTCTGCAAGCGACACCCACCATACATTCATGCCACTCGTCCCAAGGCTGCTTCGGAAGCCTCTGGGGATCTTGCGGACGTCTCCTCTGCTCCCTGGGAGGCTTCTTTCCAACTCTTCTTTTCAACTCTTCAACTTTTCAACTCTTCTCGCCAGCCCCCCCCGCCCCTCCCTCATCTTCCCCATCCAGGAGCCTGATCCCAGGTGGCTGCTGGCAAGCTCCCTTCTCACCAAGCCAACCCCCTGCTAATGTGCCCTTCATTTCTCCTCCAGCACCTGCCTGTGGAACTGAAACACTCAAACTTTTCTCTTTGACATCTCAGGCTCTCCCTCCCCAATGGCTTTCCCTTGCAAGTCACCCAAACTAAGACGAACCACCTGCCACTCAACCCCACTGTCTCAAGCAAACTCTACTCTGCCTCTTCACTTGAAACACCCCAAGAGACACGTTTTGTGCATCCTTCTTCATAATCCATGCATCCTTTCCCACCTTAAAATCTGTCCGTGAACCAACCCCCATGCTCTGAAACCACACCCTGGAAGGCCACCAGTAGCCATTGTTAACCTTTACCCTTTCAGATCGCCTTTCTGGAATCCACTCTTGCCTGGTTTCCCCAACTATGCTTCCTCCTGCCCACCCAGCTTACTGCCTTCTCCTCCTCCCCCAACCCCCCGTCTCTGCCCTTCCCCGTCCCTCTGCTTTCTCCTTGGCAAGCTCGTTCTTCGCACAACTCCCGTGGTTACCTCTTTGCCAACAATACTCTTCTGTTTTCCTTGCTCCCTTTTGGGTTCAGATTTCAAGGGCCCTCTGAGCGGCTCCATTTAATCATCTCTGAAGTACCTCAACTAAATGTCTCCAACACCAAGTTCATCATCTTTTCCAACATGCCAACCCCTCTGCGTCACCCCACCATTTCTATGAAGTGTCACAATTCTGGAATCAGAGTCTCACAGTTGGAAGGAGACATCAGGACATAAAAACCTCCCTGGGCCAGGATACAGCAGAAGTCTGTCTGGCCAGAGACAGCAGGGAGCCTACCCATGAGTTATCTGTCAGCCAATTAACAGACATACTAGAATCCAAAAGGCGCGCGGGATCTGAGAGACAACAGCCTTCCCTGAATCCCACAAAGAGAACGCACTTAGCGTGGCTGACAGTACACAGTGAATTATAACTATTATTAGTAACATTAACTAACTCTTCTGTGTTGCTTCATGGTGGTGGGTTTTAAAATACATCCACAAATTCTTCAGCAGTCCCTTCAAAAAGGAGAGCCCAGTGTTCCTCCCCTCGAGTGTGGGCAGGATTTAGTGACTTGCTTCTAACAAACAGTGACGTGTACAATTTCTGAGACTAGGTCATAAAAAACAGGACAGCTCCATCCGGGTCTCTCTCTTGGCTCACCCACTCTGGGCGGAGCCAGCTGCCATGTTGTAAGGACACTCAAGGAGCCATGTTGGAATGTCCACACAGTGAGGACCTGAGGCTTTGCCAATGGCCAAGCGAGTGGGCCGTCCTTGAGGCAGAGCCTCAAGCCTCAGCCAAGCCTTCAGATGACCACAAACTCAGTCAACAGCTTCATTACAACTTCATGACACTCTGAGCCAGAATCATTGAGCCAAGCTGCTCCTGAATTCCTAACCCACAGAAAATGCAAAATGGCAAATAATTATATTTTTAGGCTCCAAGTTTTGGGGTAATTTGTTACCCAGCAATAGAAAACTAAGACAACAGTCTACATGGTTTTGCCCATCAACAAAATCGGTGACTCCTCACAACCCGGGTCATAAATGTGTTCTCATCTTCATCTTACAGATGAGAACACTGAAACTCAGAGTGCCCAGCCGGGTATTTACTGATGAAATTATGTACTTAACACTTCACTTCTTCAAAAAAATATGGAGACCTAGAAGACCCAGTCTCTCACGTGGAAGCCTGAGCTCTCCCGCTGGACAGAGTCACACGGCAAACACTTTCTGGATACCGACCGAAGCCGGTGCAGTTACAGGCAAGGAGACACAGGTGAACCAAGCAGAAATTACATTCCGGTCAGGGAAGACCAACCAAGACGACAAAAAAAGAAGTAAATATTTAAGGTGCTCGATGGCACATCGCTTTGGAGAAAATGGGAGCAGGGACAGGGAAAGTGGGTGCTAGGATTGGGGGGACAGGGTTCTTTGGTGTTGGGGGGCCCATGGAAGGGCAGACCCCTGACGGAAGCGACGGGCAGGGAGCTTTCCCATGGAGGGAAGTCCTGAGGTCAGACTGTGTGGGTGGAAAGGAGTGGACAAGAGGGGCAGAGGGGAGATGAGGTCAGAAAGGTGGGGCCGGACAGGGGGCCCCTGATGGAATGGGGGCTTTTAAGCTGCATGAGGTGGGAAGCCAGTTGGGGGTTTAAGCAGCGGTAACTGATTTATATTTTTAAAGGATCACTCTTGCTGCTCTGCTGGGAGCAGATTGTATAGGGGAAGGGACAAGGATGGAGACAAGGAGACCAGGCAGGAGGCCATGGCAACTCTCAGAGGCGAGGTGACAGTGGCTCTCCCCAGACAATGGTGGGAGCCGTGAAGGTGGAAAGGAGCGGTCAGCCTGATGATGGTATTTTGAAGAAAAGTCAGACGGCATTTACCAATACATCAGAAGGAGGGTTGAGAAAGAGAAGCAAACATGACCCCAGAGTTTTTGGCTCAAGCCACTGGAAGGGCAGAGCTATTTTCATGGAGACGAAGATGGGGCAGAAGAGGTTTCAGGCAGGAGACGGGAGTTTAGCTTAGTTGTGTTAAACCTAAGACATTTCCTGAGTCCTGCTGCAGTAGCAGGTAAGCACGTGCATCTGGCTTTCAAGAAGGAAGTCTGGGCAAGAGACGGGGAGAGAGTGGGCAGAGGAGACTGCCTTTGGCAGCCGACAGCACCCAGGCTGCACTTAAAACCTGAAACTGAGCGAAATCATGAGGGAGGGAATAGAGATAATGAGCCAAAGGCCAACAACACCTAGCCCTGGACCACCCCAAACCTAAGAGGTCAGGAAGAGGTGGGGAAGCCCGTGAAGGAAACTGAGCAGGAGCCACCAGGAGGAGATAGGAACAGAATCAAGAGAGGTCACCTGGAAGCCCCGGGAAAAGCTGTCTCAAGAAGGGGGCGGTAACCTGTGTGCAACGTCACCTCGAGGGCAGAGAAGATGATGGCAGAACGGACTGTGGGCATCAGGAGGATGGAGAGGTGGGAGCAGAAACCTGATGGGCAGATGCTCCAGAATGATCCAATCACCACCTTACGGGGATACTGAGAATAGAGAAACATGCGCAATGAGACTGTGGAGGACGCAGCGTCAGAATCCAGATAATCAGGAACTCAAGGGGATGCGTGGCCTAGTATCATCTGCAGACGGATTTCAAGGAAAGATGACAGATGGAGGAGGAACAGAAAGATTTAACTAGACTTAAAAGACACAGCCCCTTCTTACGTTCTCATTCAAACAAACCAATAGAAAACAAATTAAACTGCATTTGGAAGAAAAGAACATTTGAACACTGACTGGATAGTTGAGTAGGTGGAGGCTTTTGTGGTGGCGGAAGTAACGCTAGAGTCTTATTTCAGAAAAAGAGTCTCTACCTTTCAGAGCTACACACTGAAATATTACCAAAAAAACAAAAAACAAAAACAAAAACAAACCCAAAACCCAAAAACCTGATTCCTGAGATTGGCTTCAAAATAAAACAGGAGGGGAGGGGGGTCAGGAGAGAGGGGTGGGGTTATGGACATCGGGGAGAGTATGTGCTATGGTGAGTGCTGTGAAGTGTGTAAACCTGGCGATTCACAGACCTGTACCCCTGGGGCTAATAATACATTATATGATTATCAAAAAAATTTAAAAGTTGAAAAGAGATAAATAAATAAATAAATAAATAAAACAGGAGGGGATGTGGGTGGGGCCTTAGAGGAAACAAGACTGACAAGAGCTGACAGCTGTGGAGCTGGATGATGGGCCCGTGATGGTTCCTCACACTATTCTGTGTACTTGTGCGCATGTTTGTTTTCTATAATAAAAAGGCTAAAAAGGGGAGGGAGAGAAGGGACCAGAGATAGTAAATACGATACGTTTAAGGAATTCTGCTTAAAGAGGAGTAGAGAAATGAGGCACTAACTGGAGGGAGAGGCAAGGCCTAGGGAGGTTTTTATCACAGAGATGGGTGACGTCTAGGACATCTAGAATGGCCAGCAGGGGGGAGAGTGGATGACACAGAGGAGAATGGGGAGAAGGTGAGTGGGTGGGGTGAGTCAGTGAGGGGTGGAAGAGTGGGCCAGCAAGGCCGCAGGAACAGGGAAGCCAAAAGGCTCCAGGTGGCATCAGGTAGATGAGCATAGTGGCTGCTTCTTGGAGTGACTCTACGTTCTCAGTAGACCAGAAGGGTCATCGATGGACAGTGAAGTGTTGATGATCCAAGAGGTGGGGGGCGGGGGCGGGGGCAGTAGAGGGAATGGAAGGGGAAATGGAACATGAATTCTGAGCTGCGAGAAAGCCCACAGAGGGGATGGTCACAACTTCCTAGCAACTCCTGTGAGCATAGTTTGTCTTAGCTGCATTCAAATGTGCACGTGCAAAGATAATCAACGGCCAATTGTCCTCTGTATGTGCCAAGTGGAAAACCCAAGCATGAAGAGTGGCAGGAGTCTTCAGACAACCAGATACCTTGGGTTACTGGGAAAGGTGACAGGCAAGCCTGAGAGAAGCAGGCATAGTCCGTGGGGAACGGGTGGAGGGCAGCCTCACGGAGGTAGAACATTCGTGACTAAGTTAAGGAGAGGCAGGCTATAAGAGACACTGAAATCAGGGGTGCCTGGGTGGCTCAGTCGGTTAAGTGTCCAACTCTTGATTTTGGCTCAGGCCATGATCTTGGGGTCACGAGATCAAGCCTCACGTCCAGCTCCCTGCCCGCCCCTGCCCGCCCCCCCCAACACAAGAGGGAGCCACAAAGTGTTGTGAGAAGGACCAGCGAAATGAAATCAAGAGTTCTGTGCCGGTCCTCACTTCCATCTCTGCCCCTGGGGACCACCACATACCTTGGGCACCTCCCCCTTGCTGCCCGGGGGCAGCCTCAGGACCCAGAAATTTCGGTTCCTCAGTAGGTTCTCCATGTTCTCCAGCCTCCTCTGCAGCAGCCCGTACTCCTGTAGCAGGGTCCCCAGCACGGCCCACTTGCTCTCCATGTGGTTCCCGAACTCCACGGCCGTCTTCTCGCAGTCCGCCAGCTTCTTCTCGGCCGTCCCCGTCCGCCCCTCCAGATTTAGCAGCTGGCTGGCCTGGGCATCCACCTTCCTCTCCACAGCCTGAATGGCGGCCACCACAGTCCAGAGAGAGATCTCTGCCGTGGGCAGCTGGGGCTCTCGCATCATGCGGTCAGGGAAGACAGGTGCCCTATCTGGGAAGGGCGGGAACTGAAAAGGCATCGGTCGCCGAGCATCCATGTCCCACTCTTGAGCCTGTGTGCAGAGGGAGAAAGTGACAGCTTGGGCGGAGACCCTATGTGAGGCAGGGAGGGGAGCCTGAGAACAGAGAACAACGAATCAGATGCCACAGCTTCTCGCCCTTCTGCCATCCCCGTCCCCCAGGCTGGGGTGTTCATTCCTGTCCCCAGCAATAGCTCGACTAGTCCCCCAGTGAACCTTCCCATTTCCGGCCTGCAGGAGTTACGACGACGGTCACTGGTTTACCCACCTGACCCTTTGCAAGTCAAGGCTGTGGACCGCCACCCAGGATGTCACCTACCCCTTTCACAGCACAGCTTCTCTCTTCAGGGGCTAGGCCTGATGATGAACTCTCTCTAGAGTCGTCTAGTGCCTTCTGATTCAAAGTAAGAATTCCCCCATTGAAGTCATCTGACCCTAATCTCCCCTGCCATCTCTAAGCAGGTTAGGGCAAGAATGATTATCTCTGCTTTAAAGATGATGGGATTGAGGCAGAGAGACAGCGATGGCCATTCCACCGCCCCTGGTTTCACAGCCAGGCGGGGGGGGGGGGGGGGGGGGGGGGGGGGGGGGGGGAAGCGCGAGGTGTTGTGGGTAACAAAAGCATGGTTCGGGTAAGCTGCTGCCCCCCATCCTGGCAGCTGCGACCAAGGGAGACCCCAGAGAGCCCACAAGAGTGAGCGGATGAGCAGCGTTTTTTCCATACCCAACTCCTGATTCACATTTTCTAAAATGAAAATAGGTTTGCTAAAAAACGTCACTCACTGAGGAGGAGAGGAGGGGACGTGCCTGTGAGGACTTACCAGTCCCCTTCCTACCCCTCGAAGCTGAGGCCCCATGAGTCAACGTAGGGAGCTGAGCTATGACCAAGAGAGGGTGGTCCCAGATCACTGGTGACCTGGGAACTGGTCCCATACCGCACCAGGACCCAGGGCTTCCCGGCCAACAGCAGGGCTGATAACCAACTCCCCTTGCCATGTGGGATGGGAGGGGGTGTCATTTTCTTTCCTCCCTGTTGCTGCTGATGAGGCCCTCCGGCTGGGCAAAGCGGAGGCCTGCTGCTGAGAGGTGATGTGGGCTGGCCAGGGACAGGCATGCCAACTGCCCTCTCCAACTCAGAGCAGCTGTGAGAGCCACAGAGGAACACCGCACAGCTCCCAGGGAGTCCACCCGAGACATGGGATAGAGGGGAGCAGGGCCCCGGGTGCCAGACCCTGCTAAGTGAAGAGGCGAAGTTTCCATCAAAGCCATCCATCTGAGCTCATGCAGGCCTCGCTCTTGCCGGCCCAGAGAAGGAGAAAAGGGCTGATGGTGGAAGTTCAGGGGGTCACCAGGCCCAGATGACTTTTGGAAGGTTCGGGGCCCTGAGACCAAAAAACGATCCCACACAGCACAGCAACTCCTGGCTAACTGGTGACAGCCGGGTGGAGAAGCAGGCCCGGGCACGGGGGGGCTTCTGCTGGGTGAGCCCGGGGCGGCTCCCACACTGGCCCCGGGAACACTACTCAGCTCTCACGCTCTGCACAGTGCCGGGCTCCCAGACTCCAGCGCGCACTGAGATCCTTACGGGGCTTCCAGACCTGACGGGGGTCCACTCTCCACCCCGAGACGCCGATCGCACAGGCTGGGGACAAAGTTGGGCGTCGGGAGTCTGAAAAGCTGCTCAGGTGACTCCAGGGTGCAGCCAAGTTTGCCAACGGCTGCAAATGAGGCAAAGTCACCTCTCAACGGCCCCCTTCCTCCGCCACACCCGGTGCAACGGGAAAGTGAATTACTCGTTGCACTTGGCGAGAGACGGCAGTACAGCGCTCCTGCACACCTTTCTGTCCAGGTGGCTGGGGTGTGACCCCGCGGGGGCACTCTGGGGCGCACACGGCCGGTGGCTGGGGGACAAGCGCGGCGGGCCGAGCGCTCCAACGCCCAGCGTGAAGGGGAGCCCCGGCCGCGGTGGGGTGGGGTGGGGGCCGCGGTCACGGCTCCGCTGGGTCTCCGCCGCCTTCCCCGCGGGGCCTCCTCGGGGCGCCGGCACCGGGCCCGGCCAGCACGCGGCCTCGGGGCCTGCTGCTCGGCTACGCGCGCGCGCGGGCCAGGCCTGCTCGGGGCCGCTGCGCCCCGCCTGCCGCACGAGTCCGCCCGCGCCCCGGCCCGCGCCGGGCCTCGGATTCCGCCCCCAGCGCTTCGCCCCCACCCCGCTCCCCACGACCCCACCCCCCGCCGCGGCGCCCGCAGCCCCCAGCCCCGCAGCCCCCAGCCCCGCAGCCCCGCGCCCCGCCCCCACGGCCAGGCGGCGCGGCCATGGCGCTGGGCGGGGGCTGCACCCACCTGCATGGGCGGCATTCCCTCGGCCATTTCCCCGCGCAGCGCCGGCTCCTGGTGGCACACCTCGTCCGGGGGCAGAGCCTGGGCCCAGCTCCAGCTCCCGCTGTCCAGCCCCAGGCCCTGGATGCCCAGCTGCTGAGGCTGCGGCCGTGTTGACACAAACTGCATCCTGGGAGTGCTGTTCCCCGCTCGGGCCGGCCAGGGAGAAGAACGTTTTCCAGGCGCCTTCCCCCTCGCCGGGGCCGGACAGCTCCATCTACAGCCCGTAGGAGCAAACAGTCCCCTTCGGCGGCGCTCCCCGCCCCTGCGCAGCCAGCTCGCCAGCCAATGGTCTCCGAGCTCCTGCCCGCCTGCGGGGACGGCGGGGGCCACTGGGGGGGGGCCGCTCCCACCGTCGCCCCCAAAGTGGCCCTAGGAGGATCTGCTCCTGGGAGCCCTCCGTGTGGGACGGCCTGCCCTAAAGTCCCAAACAATGCCAGGTCCTGATTCCTGTTAATTCTGCAAATATGTATTGGGTATCCCAGAGGAAAATGGTGACTGACCCTTTTGAAATTTTTGCAAGACTAATCCTGGCCTTTGCCCTTCCCTCCTGCCTTTGCAGGCTTTACCTCCCACTCTCCCTCCCCAGTCCAAATTTACTGGGACCAATTCCAGGCCTTTGCATTGGTCTGGATGATACAGAAGGGATCTGGGCTAATGTGTCAGAAGAGGGTGGAACTCTCCCTTCCAAGTAAGGCGCAGGGCATTTTAACAGCAGGCTCTGCCGAAACCTTTAAATGTAGGTCAACATCACTTTGAAACATCAAGCCAAATCAGAGGAGGAACCAGGGGAAGGCCCAGGTAGGCCGCTGGAGAAGAGAGGGTGAGGGCGGGAAATTTACCTGTTCATTCCATAAATATTTATTGAGCAGCTACTATGCCCCAGGTACAGCTTAGGCAGAGGTGGGCTTTGCATTTGCATATACCTGAGTTTAACTTCCCAAATCACAGCTTTCTAGCTGTGACTGTGAGCAATTTCACTTCTCTGAGCTTCCCTCAGTCTCTTCAAATAGAAATGAAGCAAATAATGTCTACTTTGCAGCTGTACAGTCAAATGAGGTGAGATCAGTGCTTAGCCCATTTTAACAGGCACCCAGCAAGGGTAGTTACCCCCCAGAGATAAGTTTTACAATCATCCTTAAAATTGTGGCTACTCTGTTTTCCTAAATGACTGGTTCCTATTTTCTTAAGACAGAGATCTCCAGAGCTACTTACTGCCCTGTGTAGAGGCAGACCTACCACACAATCACCTCAGGCAGGTACCCTTTTGTCACACTGCACTTAGTAAAATAAAGGGCATTACCCGCCCAAGTGAGACGTGTGCTTAGAGCATCATATTCAGAACAATTACCAGGTGCTTTCTCTGTCAGGCATCCGGATGCAGAATGAGTATCTTGTGGACCCTCTTATCCTCAAGCAGTTTACAGGCTTGTGAAGGTTATGTTCCTAGAAGTCCGTGATCGCCTCCCCTTCATTCCCTGGCCACAGGCTGTGCCTTGATTGTAAAAACCATGTCCACTATTGTTAGGGGAACCAGACAAGCAGAGTCTGAAAAGTTCCAGGTAAATTCATTTCCACGAGTGAGACACATTTCAGAGTGCATATTCTGACCTACCAATCGACAATCATCTTCTCGCTTTCCTAAAGGTGGGAAAGAGAGGCTGGATTAGCCCCAATGGTTTAAGCCATCTTTTCAGTAAAAAGCAGTTAAAACTTCTCCCCTCAAGCATTAAACTAGTTATAACACTAGTTATAACTGACTTACACAGTAAGTCACCATCACAGGACATCCGCTGCGTGTTTTTCCTTCACGGAGGGCGGATTTTCACGAAGCCAGCCACACCCGAAACCCCTGCAGTCAGAGTGGCCGCCCAGGGCCAGAGGTTGCGTTCATTGCCATGACATACACAAAGCGACTCAAATCCAACAGAAGTTAAGTGCGTGGGTTTCGCTGTACTAGAGCGGTTCTATAACAGCCATGCCTACCGACTCAGGCCACAAAAAAAGTGGCTGCAGCAGGGGGGACGTGAAGCAGGGGGGATCAGGGGACATCTCCCAGAAGGAAAACAAGAAGGGCTTGAGGAAGGGGATCCTGTAGCTGCACTGGCCCATGGACCCTCTGTTGAGTACTCCAGTGACCAACGGACTGGCAGGGCTGGGAGCTGGGCTAGGATGGGAGAGATCCTGTCCTAGGAGAGCTGTCGGGTCACTAGGCTTGTTCCTCTGAATCACTGGGTAACTGTGAGGCAGTTGTCTAAATTACTGAGGAGCAGAGTCAGCGCCCCTCGGCAACGTGGATCATAAAATGTCAAGTGTCAGTGTTAATGAGCATCTCTCAGAGGGGAGGGACCCGGGACTGGCCCGTCCATCTCTCAGGTGGGAGCTGCTTTTCATCTCCTCACTAGGATTCTAGAGCTAGTGCTCTAGACAGGGAATTCGAAGTGATAGATGCTGAACCAGAGCATGTGGGAGAGGCCAAAGGAGAGGGGATACATAAATTCCTGAAGGTTTATGTGTCGTGATGGCTAATTTTATGCATCAATTTGACTGGGCCAATGATGACCAGATAGCTGATAAAACACTTTTCTGGGTGTGCCCGTGAGGGTGTTTCCTGAAGAAATTAGCATTTGAATCCAAAGACCAGAGAAGATGCGCTCACAAAAGTGACGTCCAATCTGTTGAGGGCTTGAGTAGAAAAAGGCAGAGGGGATGCAGATTAGCTGAGACATCCATCTCCTCCTGCCTCTGGACATTCACTGTCCTGGTTCTTGGGCCTTTGGACTCAGAATGAATTCCACCGCTGGCTTGCCCGGTCCCCCAGCCTGCAAATGGCAGATCATGGAACTTCTTGACCTCCATCATTACAAGAGCTAATTCCTAGAATAAATGTCAACTCATAGGCGGCTGCATATCCTTTTAGTTCCGTTTCTCTGGAGAACCCCAATACACGTGTCCGTCATTATCTAAGTCTTCCTGCTGCTCCCGAGCACTCCAAGCCCCACCGACAGCTCCAAGCTTCATTTGAGAAAGAAAACCTCCAGATTCACGCAGCTAAGTGAACAGCGTAACCAGATTTGCACTGCTGTCTTGCTGTCTCCCCAGGCCTAATTTAACAAGCAGGCTTAGTGACGACAGTGTAATCCATGGGAAGGGAAAAGGAGAGCAGCATCAGCTCCCCTCTCCCACTGACATATCTGTGGTTACAACTTGCTGTCTTCACCTGAGGATCTAGTTATGCCAACCTCCAAAGTAAGGGGAACCTGTAGGCGTCCAAGTCATCAGCATCCTAAGTGTGATTAAGAGTCAGAGGCAGGGCTTATGGAGGGGAGGGTACTATTTAGACAAGGGAGAAAGTGTTGATGTGGGGATCACAGTAAAATATTTTGTATCACACAGTTTTTAGGTCTGCTTGCTCTCACTGATGAGTTTTCAACATGCCTTTTCAGATCCGCCTTTTACCAACATTTTTTATTCAAACTTAAGTGTGCCCGTGCACGTGCACGTACACACACTTTTCCCCTCTTTCTCACTAACTTCTGAAAATTCCTGCTTTTCAGAAAGTTTAGAGAAAATACTTTTTCCCTCCTGAGTTTATTCTCAGCCTACTTCCAATAGGCATTTCATCACCTTTTTTTTTTTACAAGTCTTGACACAGTAGAGTGAAGTTTGTTGGCTTTTCTTCGGTTCTTAATGACTGTGTGGTACTTTGCTCCGTTGTAATAAACATGTAATTGTTCGGGTGACTAAGTGAGTTAGCTGCTCAAGGGTTCTATCCCAATGGTACCTAGGGCTTAGAAACCCTGCATAGGCAGGACACAGGTTTCATGTTGGGAATTAACAACTGTAGTATGTTCTCTTGAATCTTCTCAATGGTTATCTCTTCAATTTTTGAGTGTGGACTTGATTACTAAAAATGGCCAAAATTCATTCAAAATCAAGTCCGGAGCACATACGGAATAATACTGGTTTTTCTAAATGCAACAAAAAGGGTGTGAAACCACGTGTTATTGTTAAATCTGAGCTGGTAATGACATCACCATGGTCCTTCTTCATTCTTCAGCAATCTGCTAGCGTCACCACAACAGAAGGGTACAGCGCAGGCCCCCGGACAGTTCCCAGTTTCCGGTTCCCATGTGTGCTCATGTGGGATCCCACCGGTGTTTCATAGACCAGGTCTCCGGACAGCGCGAGCAGTGGGCACGGCCGAAGTGAATGCTACTTTTCCCATGGCCTCCAGAGGTCCTAACCTAACTATAGAGATCAGTCAGAACTTTTTCCACAGCAATTCTCATAGCCTGATCTCCTACTAAATTACAACGTCCCAAACTGGATTCATCTGCCCTTTATTAATCTGCAGTCCACAACCCCCCACAGTCCACAGCCTCCAGTAAAGTGCTAACTGGTCATTTCCAGTCCAAGAACTCACTTCTCTTTCTATGATCTTCTCAACTTGCAGGCACATTAGAATCATGTGGGGCAACTCAAACAAAACACTCAGGCTCTGTCCCAGGCAAATTAGATCCTGCCAGGGTGGGCCCTGACGTAAGTATTTTTCTTTAAGTTCCCCAATGATTCTAATGTTCAGCCAAGAACAAACCAGTGTAACAGTCTCCCTCCTCATGTGCTTGTCCCAGCCTCACGGGATCACCATGCAGAAACGAACATCCTGAATTATCACTTAGTGATAATTAAATGTAGGATTGATTTAATTATCATCCATTGTTTTTATCCTGCTGCTTACTCGGTGAGGTGGCTTGTAGATATTGTTTTTCTTACATAATTTTTTAAAACTATAATTCAAAGCCAAGAACTGACTTATATGTACTGCTTTCTGCACTTTCTGCTTGCTTAACCCAATCTCTCCAGTAACGTGCCTGCCTTCCTAACTCGTTATAATTCCTCAGGTACATAAAACCAGTGATCTTGCATAAGTTGCTGGTACAAGTCAACACGTTAAATAAGGCAACCCAACATTTTCTGGAGCACTTAGTTTTCAATCTCTCCTCACACGTACTGCTTTTGTTCCATTGCTCCCCAGACTGTAATCTCGGGCTAGCTTTTCCCCAGCACAGGCGAGCAAACTGGGAGTAAAGGAATGATCACTGCCCAGTCTTGAATGAAGAGAAGCATCTGAAACATCCACGAAATTGTTAAACTGCTCAAGTAATTCTGCATCGACTACATCCTCACTTTCACTGGCCTGGAATGTTTCAAAGCACTTCTGAAGACCTTTCCTCATTTGAGCGTCCCAACACCTACGTAAAGTTGGTTGAGTGGGTATTATCCTCACGCTAGGAATGAGAAAACGGATGCACGATTAAAACTCTGGCCTCCTGAGTTCGTTTCCAAGAACTTTTCCATTCCAATAATCCTTATTCTTGTAAAGTACTATAAATGCTGTATATAAAATATTTCACATTATAAACACAGGGAAAAACAACCACCGAATGACCCCAGTACCCTAGAACCATCATTATTATTTTGGTAGGTCTTTTTATTTTCCTATGCTTTAAACAAATGCAATGAAATGCATATTGCGTATTTAAAACAACATTTTATAGTTTCGCTAGAACTTTGTCAGTTTGTGTGGCTTTGGAGTACTTATAAGATTCTAGGGATCATAACTCTCCAAGGCGTTTATTCTGCTGCGTCAAAGCAATCTCTCAATAGGGCAGAAGGTGGGGAGAAACCAGACAAGGAACACAGGACCCAGACGTAAAATCTTAAATTCCGTGATTTTAGAGCTGGAAGGGATTGGATATTACCATCGTGTTCCATCTGAATTAGGAAAATGAGATCTACACAAATTCAGTGGCTTGCTTGGTATCAAGTAGGCAGTTAGTGTTCAACAAGGACCGGAACCCAGTTCTTCACTCCCACCCTGGGGGTCTTCCCACTGGGCGATCATGCGTTGAGCACCCACGTCCCTCCAGCACAGGGCCCACGAGGAATACAAAACAAGACACGGCCTCTGTTCTTGAGCAGCTTACTTTTCAGAATAAGATTTTATGGTAAATACTGGCTTCACTGATAAACAAACACAAAGCCACATGGCTCAATGAGATTTTGTCAGATATTTGAAATGGACCTGGCGATGTCTGAAAGCAGTGACATCACACTGCTTTTGAGGTCTCCTGGACTGTGCTCTGTCAATCTGCCTTCTTTAGCAGTTGATTGGTCCCAACGTGAATTACTTTTTTGTTTCAAAGAGGCAACTCGACCAAGTTGACGAAAGTCCTTGTGGATATGTGTATGATTATGACCAGAGAGTTACACGTTCAAAAAGAAAACTGGAGAAGGGTCATAAAGGGAGGAGGAATCCTCTAGAAAGTGAGAGATTGCTTTTTGCAAGATACATAAATAGTACCTTCCAGGTCCTTTACACTAAGGACAAGAAGCACTGGTCTCTGAGAGTCCGAATGAAGTAGAAGTCTTTGGAGGAACCCTGTCACAGGCGAAACAAAGATTCTCGCTGATCCTAGTAATACTAGAAGTGCAGTCTGGACCACCATTTGCCATTCCCAAGTGACTCTACCGGGCCCACGAACGCTGGTGGCGGGAACACAGGCCCTTTCCTCCTGACTATAGTGGACTGAACCAAGGTGCACCTGTAACCCGAGGGCAGCCAACCCAAGTATTGGCTGGAAACTTGTGTGACTTGGTAGAGGAGGAGGAGCTGGGCCAGCTCCCTGCTTCAGAATCTGAAGAACAAAAGAACCAGAGCCACATGGTGTCCCAGTACACAGGACCTTGTAGGAGCCAGCAGGCGCAGAGAAGACAGGGCACGAGGACAGGTTAAACACCAGAGAAGATGGCAGGCAGAAAGCGGAGACATCCGGCAATGGCGTACGCGCTTCGGTAGAGTGGCCCGGACCTGGCCGTCTGTCCGGTCGGTCCTGGACACCTTTGATGACAGCTGCCGTAGTGACACCTTCTGTGGCAGGCTCAGTGCTGAGGACTTCACACCGGCTTCCTTTCCCTCTGAGACACAGACCTCGTTTTCTCACTTTACAGATAAGGAAACTAGGCTCCTGACGGTTAAGTAACATATGTTACTTGTGATGATGCCAGGACCTGAGAACAGGTCTGACTCAGCGTCTAGGCCCATTTCGCTGTACTCGCCCACGTGTGTCCTCAAGTTAAGTGTCTGTGCACTCCCCCACCCTCCTCCACTCTCTGCCAGTCTGACCTCACTTGAGGTCTTTGAACTGCTAAGAGCCCGACACTTCCCTGGTCTAAAACTGTCTTGTACACAGACCCTGTGAGGAGTGAGTGCTTCCTTTGTAAAGTGAACAGAGCAGGGTCGAGAGATCCACCAAACACACAGGAAAAAACAAATCTGGTGGTAAGAGTTCCTCATCTGTAAGCCATTCGGGGAAAGGCTGGCTTTTAGGCATTGCCACTGAGCGGTGCCCAGATAGCTTTTTGTTGTCCAAGCAGCTGCGATAAGGGGTGACAGATGGGGAGCAGGCCTGAGGTACCTGACTCTCCTGAGACAAAATGTGAGCAGAAACTGGGTTTTCCATCCCGTTTGGAATGGCTAAAGGAACTGAGACCGTGAACATTTGTTATTCCTCAGCAAGCCATAGGGTCTGATCCTGGTTGAGCTAGGCATGGGTCATCCAAGTCTCTCCAAAATGCGCCAAAAAGAAGCCCAGCAGAGGCCCCCACCGGGAACTCTGCAGTTATTATTAATATTGAGAAAGTCATGTAAAGCACTGCTCTAGCCAGAGCCCAGCTATGGTGTTTCTAGTATCAAATATCCAGCAAAAAGGATCAGAGACTTCTCTCACTTTCTAGACAAGCAATCAACTTCCATTTATTTTCACATCTGTGGCTGAAACAGAGGCTCATGAAACATGTAGTAAGCAGAGTGAATCTGGTCATAGTGACATCTTGATCTACTCTGAGGAGAGAGGCCTATTGTGTGCGACGGGCTTCTTCACCCCGGGGGACACATGATGGGGGGCATGTTTCTGGGTTCTCCTCTCTCCTGTCTCGTCCTGACAACCAACCCTCAGTACTTCAACTACAATTAAGTGCACGTGTTCTCCCAGGAGCCCTTGACGGACCAAGCATCTCCACACACTGAAACCTTTCCATTGGACTTAACTTTCCCACCGAGCGCATTTTATGTATCTGCCCTTGAATCTTAAGCAAACAAATTCGCAAGCCGGCCTGGAGTTCTACGGGGTAGAGGATGGGTGCAGGGAAAGGAGACCGGAATGCACAGCTGAAAACCCCTGGGGTGCGTGGGGCTGAGGTCTAGAACGCCCACTTCCATCCTTCTGGCATGGCCCTGCCCATTCCCTTTCACTCAGCTTCACGGCTCTTGCCTCATTGGTATGTGAACCGTGTTCACAGCCTGCCGAAGTCTGGGTCCCTGCTGGCTACAGTTCCTTGCAGAAAGGACTGTGGGATCTATCTGCAGCATTTTAACCCACAGGTCTCTTTCATTAACAAGCTCCGTGTCCTCATTCAATCTTTGAGTAAAAAAGAATTTCTGATATTATCTAGACCAACATCACACCTAACACAGGAATCCTTTTCAAGCATACCCTGGCAAATGTTTACATGCCTCCAGAAAAGGGAGCTCACCACCTAAAGATAGCACTTTGATTCTTCTCCCTTTTAATTAGGAGACCAAGGTGCAAACCGGAGCTGGGTCGCACATCAAGTTCCTAGTGGGTCAGCAGTGAAGCTGGAACCCTGGCTTTGGGAGTCCCAGAACCCCCACATTTACACATGGCATGGGTCCGGATTCTAGCTAGAAAGCTCTTAATCCCAATATGCCAGAGTTCTGTTCATCAGTCATCTTCAGGGGGTATAGCTCAGGGAAGAGCATTTGACTGCATCAGTCATCTTGATTTGCTCTATATTGTTTTTTTTGTTTGTTTGTTTGTTTGTTTTTATCACCTTTAGACTATAAATTACAGCAGCAGACTAGGTCTCACACACATTTCTTAGGTCTCCCAGACCCCTGGTGTTGTGAATGTCCCAAGCAGATGTTCCCTAAGTACAGTCATTCTAAAGAGCAGCGTGTTCAGACAGAGCCTTCCCAGGAGCAAAGCTAGCTAGGGTAACACTTTTTCCTAGCGTGTTTCGGCAGAGGTAGGCCAGGTGAAGGCTGAGCTAGGTGATAAGGAAAAAATGGGTCTCTCCCTTATTATTTCATCAAGAAAGTGTTCTAAGTACTTGCAGACCTTGTTTCCAGGCATTTTGGAAGGATTCAGGGGAAACAGAGTGTAGGAATAAACAGCTTTACTGCCCAAGACTTAGGGCCGTCTCTGTCTCCCAACTCGGGCTCCCAGCAAGAGTAAAACAAATCGAATTCAATCAAGTTTCAACAAGAATGTCTCTGCTCTGATTTAGGGGGTCTTATTTGGCTTTGCCTGGATAGAAGCCAGAGACAGAGAATTTTGGCAGAAGAAATGTGTCACAAGTTTTATGATTTTTTTTTAAATTTCTAGCAGCTCACTTTAATCCTTCCACCGGCCTCATTGTACAGATGAAAATCTGCAGTCTCTAAAGGGAAAGGGACTTATGCCCCACTGCAAAGCCACTGAGGAGGACCACACTCAGACGCTCTCCTCTGACTGAACGTCCCCGACAAAATAACACATGGTCGCCAAGATCCCTAAAAGCAGAACAAGTAGCAAGAGGCTATCCTCGTCTGTATGTAGTGCTTAGTGCTCAGGGATCTAGAGAGTTCCTCAATCTGCCCACTGCCAATGGGGAGAGTCAGAAGGGGTGAACCCACGCCCTGCTGGCCCAGGAAAGCCGCATTATAACACCACCATCTCACAACCGGGGAAATGAAAACTGAGATCCACTGGCATTTTCTGAAGCTCCATCACGCTTCCGGAAAGTGCTGTGATCTTTTCTGCTGAGGACTGTCAAGAACACAAGACACCAGGAACGGAAAAATCAGCTTATTAGCTTGCAAATACAGAAAAATTGGACATAAATGACTCCTTATAAGAAACATGGTTCAGGCACACATTTTAGGCTCATCTGAAATTTCTCTGGGCTCCCTAGATTTTAAAGCTAGTTCGGAGAACACTGCTCCCACTTTTTAAACCAGGACCTCGGCAAATGTTCCCAGCAGTTTAAATGCCAGTAAAAGCCTGAATTCTGCAAATCAAACTATTCAAAGACCCGTTCTCCTTAAGAAGCTTTAAAAGTCAGACTTCTTGCCCCCCCCCCAAATTAAACAAAACGTATCAGAAGAATTAGTCTAGGAAACCTAGGAAGGCAGTCTTGAGTTACCATTCCGGGAGAGGCGGCGCATGAGCACAGGAGCCGACTTTAAGCTCCTACCAGGGAGAAGCGGTACCACTGGCCCGAAGGGTCCAACACTCTCTTCTAACAACTATCTTACCATCAGGGAATCAATGAGGTTCAATGAAACACCCTCATGCCTCATGATGGGCTTCCAAATCTGGAGGCTCCTCCCATGCACCTGTCTCTACCGAGAGCCACAGTCATTATCAACGTATCACCCTGGGATGGACTAACCCGGGCCAAATCTCGCTTTCCAACCTCTCTGCAACCCTCTTACATAACTTCTGCTTAGGTAATACTTCTGTAAAGATCGGGATGCTGGGCTCCCTTCCAGGTCTTTCCGGATTTCGAAATGTGTTCTTGGGATGTTGTGAAGTTCCAAACTTCCAGCATGTCTCTAGTCAAGTGTCTGCGATCCCCTGTCGCCCGCGAGCCGCAGAGCGATCGCTGCAGGGGGTGGAGGGCGTGGAGGGGCTCTCGGGCGCTGGAAACCGGGGAGCACAGACAGCCACCGGAGGAGCGAGGCTCAGAGAACGGCCCCTCCGCTCCCGTCCCCGTACCACTGACTGGCCTCCAGCCCCTCGGTGCTCGTGGCCAGGCCGGGGGCCTCGAGCGCCGGGAGGAGGGGCCCCGGGGGGCCAGGCGGCTGCCCGGAGGGGTCGCTGTCGGCCCCGCAGCCCCCGCCGTGGCCAGAGCGCAGGTGGTCCTTGAGCGTCTGCTTGTAGCGGAAGCTCTTGCCGCAGTCGGCGCAGGGGTAGGGCCGCTCGCCCGTGTGGATGCGCTGGTGCTTCATGAGGTGGTGCTTGCGGATGAAGCTCTTGCCGCAGTGCGCGCAGCTGAAGGGCCGCTCGCCGGTGTGCAGCCGCCGGTGGTTGAGCAGGTGCTCCTTGCGCATGAAGCTCTTGCTGCAGTCGGGGCACGGGTACGGCCGCTCGCCCGTGTGGATCATCTGGTGGCGGATCAGGGCCGAGTGGCCGTTGAAGTCAATGCCGCACTGCGGGCAGGAGAAGGGCCGCTCCTGCGCGTGGCCCCGCTGGTGCAGCAGGAGGCTGATCTTCAGGCTGAAGCTGCGGCCGCACTGCGCGCAGCGGAACGGCCTCTCGCTGGCGTGCGCGCGCCGGTGGCTGCTGAGCCGCGCCTGGTCGGCGAAGCGCTTGGGGCAGTCGGGGCAGGGGAAGGGGCGCTCAGCGCTGTTGTGGACGCGCAGGTGGTAGGTGAGTCTCGACGGGTGCGTGAACGTTCTGGCGCAGTGCGGGCAGGTGGGGGGCGTCTCGCTGGCGTGGGGCTGGGAGCTGCCACCGAGCTCGGCCTGCGGGGGAAAGTGCTTGGGGCAAGGGGCGCAGGCTAGGGGGTGCTCCCCGGCGTGGCCGCACTGGTGGGTCAGCAGCATGTCTTGGCTGAGGCTCTTGCCGCACTGGTGGCACGAGAACACCTGCTCCCCGGCGGGAGGGGGCAGGGGGTAGCTGCCCAGCTGAGTAAAGGTCACTTGGCCCTCAGAGGCTTCGGCCAGGTCCGTGGCCGGACGTCCAAAAGGCGCCATGGAGGCGGACGGCTGGCTTTTGAAAGCCACATCCGAAAAAGTATCCTTCGCGGCCGGTGGTGAAGAGAAGGTGACTGGGACCTCTGGGCACAAGGAGGCTCTGGCGAGGCTTTCGGCTTTGATGACGAGATCTTCATCTGAAAGAAAGGACTCAGAGTCACACCTGGCAGCAGCGGTCTGGGCCTCGTGGCGGCTCCCCGCGATGCTACCCGGCTGCCGCAGGCCGCTCTGAGCTCACGGCCCAGAGAGGAAGTCAGTGGCGATCTGAGACAAGCATCAAGGCCTGGACGGTCCCTGCGGCAAATCATCAGAGCTCTCCGCCGTGCCTGTTCCGCACCCCCCACCCCCTGCCCCGCTCCGAAAGGGAGAAACGCCCGCTTCCGCCCTGCCAGCGCTCCTCTCGCTAGGTTTCTCCTCTGCTCCCGGCCTTTGACTCTGTTCCCTTTTGTGACAAGGCCTAAAATTCCGCATTCACCCACTCCTACTCCTCTTCGGTCTGCCAGATAAATCCTTCCCGTGAGCGCTCCCTGCTTTCCCTGAAAACCGAGCCCCTGTTTCTGCCTCTGCATCTCTGCTCAGGCTGCCCTCCCTTTTGTAGCCCGCACCCCTATCTTCCCGACTTCCAGAAGTATGCCCAGCCTTATCACACCAATCTTGTGGGGCCCAATTCTGGCTTCGCAGCCTGCTGTGGGCCTTATCTGGACACCCAAACTAAAACTGACGTATGTTCTCCAAACTCCTCATTTCTTTTATAGAAGTCACCCGGCCCACTCACCGCGGACACTTAGCAGTAGGCATGCCCAGGACTGATGTGTGTGTGCCCGATATAAATACCCGAGGAGCAGTAACAGTTATTTATTTCTGTTTCCTAGAGTCTAAAAGAACATAGGGAATAGAAGATCTTTAAAAATAGCTTGCATTAAGTCATATAATGGGTTCCTTCTGGCCTCGAGAGTCTCTTCTACAATTCAGAAGGCAAAATTTCGCTGAAGTTCAGGCTCTTGGAAAGAAGCGATTTGCTGCTTCTGCCACCACCGTCTGTCCTGAGGGAGAGCGCTTCGGCGACATTCGCGCCTCTCCAAGGACACTCTTGTTGCTATGGCTAGTCTCCTCCCGGTTTTGTTCTATCCTTTTCTACATGATCCTCCCATGTTCTTGTGTCTTTCCCCATTCGCATGCTGTTGGTCCCTCTGAATGCACTTCTTTTTCTTCCTCTAACAGATCGACTTTGTTTTTATACTTAAAAGAGTGTGTTTTCTCATTTAAAATTCATCTTAGTTTGATTTCATTTTCATCTCTAACTTCCTTGAGCCTGTCTTCCCCCCACACCCCTTTCCCCATTCTTTTTCCACTTCCTGGCCTTCACAACCCCCTCCCATCTGCGGCTTCCCCGGCCAGTCCTGGCCTGAGCAGAAGTTGGGTGTGGGCATCTCGGATTCCTCACTCACCAGCATAGGCGCCCTTGTGCATGTCACTCTCCTTGGTCTCCTGTGGGGCCCCAACCTGGGGCTCTTCCTCTTGTTTGATCCAAGACAGAATATCTGATGTTGAAATGCCAGGCTCTGTTTGGGGGGAAGAGAATGGCCTTCAGGGCTCGACTCGGAAAGTGTAAATGATCATGTTGGCTTACTGAACACTGTCTTGCCCAAATATTTATCTCTGATTACAAAACCAAAACTGCACCAGCCTTTAAAAAAAAGGCATACAGCATCTGGAGAACCAGTTCGAAATGAAGCCACATTTATGTATTTTTACATGATATACTCAACTTCAGTGACTATTTTCAGTTTAAAACAAATCATAGGTTTTATTTTGGAGAGGACACCTTGATATACTTCTAGAATCAGCAGTGCCTTCCATTTTGTTAGCACTCTCCCTTCCAAAATGTTTTCACTTCCTCTCACAGCTTTGGTTATGAAATAATGAAGCAGGGTCTATTTTCTCCATTTTGGTAGAGAGGGCCCCTAGAGGTTAAATACATTGCCAGTAAGGTAGTATTTATGATGAAATGCCACATTATCAAAGGTTTGCTTTAAAATATACAGGAAAGGGATGGCTGGGTGGCTCAGTGGGTTAAAGCCTCTGCCTTCGGCTCAGGTCATGATCCCAAGGTCCTGGGATCGAACCTCGAATCAGGCTCTCTGCTCAGCAGGGAGCTTGCCTCCTCCTCTCTCTCTGCCTGCCTCTCTGTCTACTTGTGATCTCTGTCTGTCAAATAAATAAATAAAATCTTAAAAAATTATAAAAAAAATAAATAAAAATAAAATATACAGGAAAAAGGCAGAAGAAACCAAGATTGACCAAAAAGGTTTTCCTTAGATGTTAATTAAAAAAACAAAGGCATCCCCAGAATTACAAAGTCAGGTCTGTTTAAACACAGATCTGACTCCTTAGACATACTTTCCAGGTTTCCAATTCTGGGCTCTAAAAGATTGTATTACTTCTGCCTATTAAATGATACGCTCATTGTTTCCTGAACCCCCCGGAGAGAGGAGAATAGTCTCTGTGAGTCCCTCCAGCCTGGTGGGGGGAGAGGGGGCGTTCTTTTGGAAAGAAAAAAGAACAGCCTCTAAAAGCTTTGCACATGGGGCGCCTGGGTGGCTCAGTGGTTAGAGCCTCTGCCTTCGGCTCAGGTCATGATCTCGGGGTCCTGGGATCGAGTCCCGCGTTGGGCTCTCTGCTCGGCGGGGAGCCTGCCTCCTCCTCCTGTCTCTCTCTGCCTGCCTCTCTGCCTACTTGTGATCTGTCTGTCCAAAAAAAAAAAAAAAAAAAAAAAAAAAAAAAAATCTTTAAAAACTTTGCACATAACATGGCTCATTTGGTCAGTACAGAAACAGCTGTGCGTGTTACCCCAGCCAAGGCCTATATAGCCGTTTTTGGCCTGAGAGGACAAGCTGGCAAGCTGACAAGGTGCAGAGAGCAAATTCAAACTAGACTATTTCTCCAAAGAGCCTTGTAGGCAGGTTCTGGTTTTATGTGTAACAAATAGGCAGAACTCACTGTTTTTGCCCAATGCCTTTTAAACCAGAGATCACAGAAATCTAAAGGTGTGTCCAAAGCAGAAATACGAGGT
This sequence comes from Lutra lutra, assembly GCF_902655055.1. Classification (NCBI taxonomy): domain Eukaryota; kingdom Metazoa; phylum Chordata; class Mammalia; order Carnivora; family Mustelidae; genus Lutra; species Lutra lutra. The sequence continues at coordinate 102,150,265 of NC_062288.1, read as the reverse complement.
TGACGACACTGAGGCCCAAAAGACCGGCAGTTGTGCGGCGACACTGGGGGGATGCAGGTTTTGGCGCACGCAGCCAGGCTGCCCTTCCAGCTCCCTCTTTAAACTACAAGATGAAATGTATTAAACACAGTCCAACCTTATCTTTCTTTTCTCCCAGATTTTATACCCACACATGTAGAAAGAGAAAAGCAGGAGAGGACGGACAGGGTTTAAGGAAGAGGATCTTTTTGCAGCTATCCAGAGGAAGAACTTCTATTCATCAAACCTATAAGACTTTTAAAGTGCACAATTGTTTCTCTTCATCAATTTTCTGAATGAGCACGCTAAAAACCTTCCAATGTTGGGGTGCCTGGGTGGCTCAGTGGGTTAAAGCCTTTGCTTTCGGCTCAGGTCATGATCCCAGGGTTCTGGGATTGAGCCCCGCATCCGGCTCTCTGCTCCGAGGGGAGCCTGCTTCCTCCTCTCTCTGCCTGCCTCCCTGCCTACTTGTGATCTTTGTCTGTCGAATAAATAAACAAAATCTTAAAAAAAAAAAAAAGTAAAAACCTCCCAATGTCATTCAAATGGTTTTGACTTTTTTTCTTTTTTTGGTTTATCATTATGAACTTGTAGAATGTTATCTGTTTGATGAGTTTCAATTCATCGCTCCAATTGTCCCTTCTTTGGCCAGCAGGAGCCTCTTCAGAGCAGCTCTGTCTTTTCACATATCAAACATCTAGTTTCCTTCATTTATGATGTCACAGACTATCCCAGGTGCATCCTGTACATTTCCGGCTCCATCCACACAATCGCTGATCTGCGAAGTGGAATTTAGAGACTGCGATCTGGATGAGAAGGGTACTAACTGCTCATAGGTTGCTGTTGCTTCTAGCTCCTTTCCACAGACAGAGCTATTAAAATATGTTCTTGTAGAAAAAAGTTCATGAATTTATCTTAAAATTTATGATTCCTATTTACAATTACGGGGTTTTAATTAAGTCCTTTTACTTTGTTTTAATTAATTAATTTATTTAAAGATTTTCTTTATTTATTTGACAGAGAGAGAGGCAGCGAGAGAAGGAATACAAACAGGGGAAGTGGGAGCAGGAGAAGCAGGCTTCCCGCTGAGCGTGGAGGCTGATGTGGGGCTCGATCCCAGGACCCCGGGATCATGACCTGGGCTGAAGACAGTTGATTAACGACTGAGCCACCCAGGCACCCTTAGAAAAAAGTTCATGAATTTATGTTAAAATTTATGATTCATATTTAAGATTACAGGGTTTTAAGTCCTTTTACTTTATTTGAATTAATTAACTAACTTAAAGATTTTATTTATTTGACAGTGAGAGAGAGGCAGCGAGAGAGGGAACACAAGCAGGGGGCTTGGGGGAGGGAGAAGCAGGCTCTGCGCTGAGCAGGGAGCCCGATGCGGGGCTTGATTCCAAGTCTCTGGGATCATGACCGGAGCCAAAGGCAGACACTTAATGACTGAGCCACCCAGGTGCCCCAAGTCCTTTGATTTTATATTTGTATATTATCTCCCTTACCCTGAGAGTTTTGGTTTCTCATGACATTAACATAATCTTTGCTTTATCTGAATACTTGTGTCAAAATAATACCAATATATCAACAAAAATATGAACTCAATTTAAGATTATTTTGTGACCCTTAGTCTTCAGGATCTATCCCTCTAGGGATATAGTTAAAATATTGTTTTAGTCATTTGAAAGAAATCTGTTCTACATATGTATGTTATGCACATATCATACGGTAATTATTTCAGCCTGTGCCTGATTTTTTTTAATTTTTTAAAATTTTATAAAATATTTATAAGGTTCTGAAATCAAAACTATAAAATACAATCAGAGAGGACTAGCTTCCATCTCAAATCTCTCTCTCCTTGTATAGAAAGTCACTCTTACTGCTTTTTAATTTTCCATTGTTTCTTTATAAAAATATAAGCAAATATCTATACATCTTCATTTTTTCCCCCTCTTTCTATGACATACTACTCAAACTGTTCTGTACCCATTTTTTACTTGACAATATATTCTGGGCATCCGTGTGTAGCAGTACACAGAGATCTTTCTCATTCCTTTTACAGCCGCACTATGTAGCAGTCCCACTGTTTCTTCAAGAGTCCCTTATTGATGGGTATTTGGATTCCTTCCAATCTTTTGTTACATTAGTCAGCAGTCAACCATAAAAACTATGGAAGGGTAAAAAAAGTAACTCAGTTCTCCAGAAATGTAAATGGCTGTTGTTATTACAACCCACTGGCTAAGTATATCTTCACCGAACGTGAGAACCCCAGGAAGCTAACCCTTCCTGTTGAATAATGATGCTGAAAGTTCCTCTGCTCATTTAACTAGATCAGTACAGCTAAGGAAATACTGATTTGATAAAATAATTGGGGCTTGGCACTAGTGTCACAGAATGCACAGCATACTGTAGTGGCTCCTGTAATTTGGTGGGTGGATAGCGTGAGGATCTTTTGGAAGTGAGAAGAAAGGAGCAGAACTTGAGTACTGTGATGGCCTCCTACAGACACCTACATGGCGACAGGATATGGCAACTGCTGGTCAGGCCACCACAGCAGCTCTCAAAGCACAACCCTCACAGGCCTGAGGAACCTCAACAGTGGAGATGTACAGAAACATAGGACGAAAGTAAAATCATTGGTTCACGCCAGCAGCAGGCTTTGGAGAAAGCCAGAGAATAGAGAAAACTGAATACTAATCAGGTAGGAGGAAATGGAAAAATGCTGAGGTTCTAGTTTTGTGAGGAAGTTAATAGTAGAAAAGCTGAGGGGCGCTTGGGTGGCGCCATCGGTTGAGCTTCCACCTCTTGTTTTTGGCCCATGTCATGACCTCAGGGTCGAGAGATCAAGCCTTGTGTAGGGCTCTGCACTCAGTGGGGAGTCTGCTTGAGATTCTCTCCCTCTGCCGCTTCCCCTGCTCGTACACTTTCTCTAAAATAAATAAAACTAAAAAAATAATAATAAAAAATAAAAATAGAAAAGCTGATCACAAGAAAACATAAAAATTTAATGTCTATACTGTTTGAATGTCATTTTTACTATGAGAAAATCTGATGGTGTGTGCTTGTGCGTGTGTGTGTCTGTGTATGTGTGTGTAAGGACCCATGCTGTCTGCAAAGAAGCTAGAATCTTGAGGTTCTGGGGTATGGATAAAAGTATAAACCGGGTTAAAATGGTGCGGAGATCGGACTTTTTAAGCAGACAACAAACAATACTTGACCCGTGAAACAACCACTGGTTAAAAATACAACTTTCTTTTAAAACTTTCTGTGAAACAGATGTGGGACTGAAGCGCTGTCAGGTGAACGTGTTAAATGCTTGTGTAACAAGTTAAAACCTCTAAGTGCTCTCATCCCCAGAATGATTCTTGTTCTCCAATACGATAAACTAAAATAAAAGAATTATCTTATTGGGATGTGCCTTAATCACTGATTTTGTTTAGGAAAAGACAGCCTTGCTGGACCAGAATGAACAGATGCAGACGGGATAGACGGGATCATAGCAACGCACCCGAAACAATGACCCACAAAGTCTCCCCACAGCTGCAAGATTTAGAAATGAATTCACTCTCCTTTTGGGTCATGCTACAGTCTTGGCATGAGTTCATGGCTTCTGAACCAGAAGAAAGGCAAAGATAAAGGACTTTCAGTAATTATTCCGTTTAGCTTTTTTTTTTTTTTTTTTTTTTTTAATTTGAGAGACAGAGAGAGAGCATGAGAGGGGAGGTCAGAGGGAGAAGCAGACTCCCCATGGAGCTGGGAGCCCGATGTGGGACTCGATCCCAGGACTCCGGGATCATGACCTGAGCCGAAGGCAGTTGCTTAACCAACTGAGCCACCCAGGCGCCCCAGTAATTATTCCATTTGAACTTCCTGGGTCAAGTATTTCTCCAAAAAATTCTAAAAACTTGGTAGTTCAATATTCAAGTTATAAGTCACCAAATAATGGTCACACACACACAGCTGGTCTGCACGTGGCCTTAGTGATACATACAGTTAAAGAAGAATTGCAGAAAATCTCAAGATTATATTTTTCTGTGTCCTCCAACTCACTACTGTTCTCCACTAATTATATGCAATTTTATCCAAGACACCAGGCATCAATGACTATTCCTTAGGGAGATATAATTTTTCTTTCTCTTCATCAAATTCAGATGATGGGGACAGAGACAGAATGTAAAACTAATTCCAAGATATTTGGACATAAAAGGGAAGGGCTGTCACATTTTACCATCACTATAGTCAAATCCCTCCTACCATTCTACCTATAAACTTAATTATAATGCACAGCTCTTCTAAAGCTCCAAAATGAAATACAATAATAAATTATGGGCTTTATAAGAAATATGAATAAAATACAAATGTATTTTAGAAAATTAAGGCTTCTTTGTTTGTTTTAAATTAAGGTTTCTAGGGGCCCCCAGGTGGCTCAGTCGTTAAGTGGCTTCCTTCAGCTCAGGTCAGGATCCCAGGGTCCTAGGATCCAGCCCCGCACCAGGCTCCCTGCTCGGCAGGAAGCCTGCTTCTCCCTCTGCTCATATTCCCTCTCTCACTGTCTCTCTCTCTCTCTGTCAAATAAATAAAATCTGAGGGGCATCTGGGTGGCTCAGTGGGTTAAGCCTCTGCCTTCGGCTCAGGTCATGATCCCAGGGTCCTGGGATTGAGCCCCACATCGGGCTCTCTGCTCAGCGGTGAGCCTGCCTCCATGCCTACTTGTGATCTCTGTCAAATAAATACATAAAATCTTAAAAAAAAAAAAATAAGGTTTCTAAAAGTACATCAATATTCCAATATAAACACTCTGGTCTAACAACAAATTACACAGTATGTGAAAATTGATTTTTATTTTTATTTTTATTATTATTATTTTTTTAAAGATTTTATTTATTTATTTGACAGAGAGAAATCACAAGTAGGCAGAGAGGCAAGCAGAGAGAGAGGAGGAAGCAGGCTCCCCGCCGAGCGGAAAGCCCGATGTGGGGCTTGAACCCAGGACCTGGGATCATGACCTGAGCCGAAGGCAGCGGCCTAACCCACTGAGCCACCCAGGCGCCCCTATTATTATTTTTTTAAAGATTTTATTTATTTATTTGACAGAGAGAAATCACAAGTAGGCAGAGAGGCAGGCAGAGAGAGAGGAGGAAGCAGGCTCCCCACTGAGCAGAAAGCCTGATGTGGGGCTCGAACCCAGGACCTGGGATCATGACCTGAGCCGAAGGCAGCGGCTTAACCCACTGAGCCACCCAGGTGCCCCTGAAAATTGATTTTTAAAAACTATGATGCTTTAGAAAAGAGAGGCTACTTGCTGAAAAGCAAAAAAAAAAAAAAAAAAATTGATTCTTTGGGTAAAGCGATTACTTAAAAAAAAAGAACCCTAAATGGAGAACAATCTATCAAAAAGATATTTTATTAGTTATATCATTAAAGTGGCCTCGAATTAGTACCTCTACCTAGTATTTGTGTGGGACAATCTATTAGGAACCCTAATAAGCAGACAGTTTATTACTATTCTCCACGGAAAGGAATCGGGAGTTTTTTTGTGCGTTAGGAGAAAGAAAATCTGAAAGAGGCAGCCTGAGACTGCCTATTCTCAAAAGGGCCTGCCTGTAAGGTTTACATCCCCGTGCAGATAGAAAACTTGCCCGCAGTGTTAGGAGTGCTGCACCAGGCCTAACCTGTTTGTGCACTGTTGCCGATGCTGAGCATCTGTCTGCCTTCCGGGGTCTAGAATTCTGGCGTGAGGCAGAGGAGGCCTACATGACCAGCTCACGGTGAAACCCCCGGATGCCGAGGCTCTAATGAGCTTCTCTGGGAGAAAGCACTCCGCACATGTTGTCACAACTCATTGCTAGAGGGACAGCAAGTGTCCTGTGAGACTCTATGGCAAGAGGCCTCTGAAAGGTTGCCCTTGGTTCCCTCCAAACTTTGCCCTGTGCGCCTTTTATCTTTGCTGGTTTTCTCTGGGTCCTTTTGCTGTAATAAACCTTAACCCTAAGCATGACTTTATGCTGAACCCTGTGTGTCCTCCTAGTAAAGGACCGAATCTGGGGGTGGCCTTGGGGACCCCCAGCACAGCCTAGACCATGTATATTTAGATTTTATTTTTTTGAGAGAGAAAGAGGGATCATAAGCAGGGGGAGGGGCAGAGTTAGGAGGAGAAGCAGGCTCCCTGCTGAGTGCAGAGCCCAACTTGGGGCTCAGTTCCAGGACCCCAGGATCATGATCTGAGCCAAAGGCAGACGCTTAACTGACCAAGCCACCCAGGTGCCCCTGGAGCATATCTTCAAAGAAAACAAGTACTGAGGAGCCTGGGTAGCACAGTGCCTGACTCTTGATTTTGGCTCAGTTTGTGATTTCAGGGTCATGAGATCGAGCCCTGTGTCAGGCTCCCCGCTCAGCGGGGAGTCTGCTTGGGATTCTCTTTCTCCCTCTCCCCCTGCCCCTCACTTACACACACTTTCTCTCCCAAATAAATAAATAAATCTTTAAGAAAAAAAATAGGGGTGCCTGGGTGGCTCAGTCAGTTAAGCATCTGACTCTAGATTTTGGCTCAGGTCGTGATCTTGGAGTCATGGGATTGAGCCCCGCATTGGGCTCCCTGCTCAGTGCAGCGTCTGCTTGTCCCTCTGCTCCTCCCCCTGCTCTCTTTCTCTTTATCAAATAAGTAAATAAGTAAATAAAATCTTTTAAAAAATGCTATATATTGATCAGTCCAAATCATTTGAATCCTATCCTCAAGTTCTAGTAAATAACTAGATGGATAATCAGCAATGTAAGCTAAAACTGCACAGAATCTAACCAAAGCATTAAAGAAATCCAATGCTTACACTGATGGTTTAATTTTATGTAAATCTGTGCTAACATATTTGGTTGACCACCCAAATGGAGTCTTAACCACGGTAAAAATGAACTGGCAAGATGGCAGCTAACTAAAACTTTCACACATCATTACAAAACCAAGTTACACCTCTGCCATTTGTCCCCCAAAATAAAATGACACACTGATTTATACTAGCTGAAAACTGTCAGAGAACTAATAATGTAAACTAAGGAATAATTTCCAATAATTACTGTAATCAAGTCACCCATCTTTTTGATATGATTTCAGATTATTTATATCCATGACATAAAGTTAATCAAATTCAACCTGTTACATTGCTTAATATAATCACCCACACATTCTTTCCTGTTTGTTTTTTTTTTTTTTAAAGATTTTATTTATTCATTAAAGAGAAAGAGCACAAGCAGAGGGAGTAGCAGGCAGAGGAAGAGGGAGAAGCAGGTTCCCCATCCAGCAGGGAACCCCACACAGGGCTTGATCCCAAAACCCCAGGATCATGACCTAAGCTGAAGGCAGATGCTTAACCAACTAAACCACCCAAGCGCCCTCACCCATACATTCTTAAAGAGAATATGTGTGGCAGACACATGCATTCCTCAAAAATCAGAGAATGTTAAGATCTGAGCAGTTCATTGTATGTAAAATTTACCTTCAAAGGAAAAAAAACCTGAACTCTAGGTTAATGATATTCATCCTGAACTATTTATGGGGAAATGTATTAATGTCTTTATTGATTTGGAAATACATTGAAAATAGGATGGATTGACAGAGATGCAGAGATGGATAAACACTGCTAATGAAGAAGAGTAAAATATTAACGGCAGAATCTAGGTAGTAGGTATCTAGGTATACACTGCAAAATTATTTCAACTTTTCTATTTGGAAAGTCTCATAATAAGATGTTAGAGAAAAATAACAGTGTATGGGAGAGGGGGTAGGTGGTAAGAAAAGTTCATCTAATAGAGATGTCTGAAGGGTGAACTTTCTGTCAGCAAAGAACGAAACGATGAGCTTTTGCTGACAGCAGAGGTGAGACTTGAGAGAAGGAAAACCACTGGATTGGGCTGAGCAGTCCTTCCCACTCAGTGGCAGCCAGCGGCCGCCGAATAAACTAGGGAGCGTTGGGCAGCGCTAGCCGCCTCCCAAGCCAGGCGAAGTCCACTCGGCCCAGGTGGACATCCTCAGGCTCTGCTGGCTCAGTGCATCTCCCAGGGACCGTGCAGACGCCCAGCCCGCCCCCAGCATTTCTGAACAACTGGGTGTACACTCACTGAAGCCACATCCCCTCACATGAGCGCAACTACTTCCCCTGCCATCTAAGGACATGTTTATTTTACTAAATAATTAGGTCTCAGAACTTTGTCGTGGGATACCATTAACAGCCCCAGATTCGTGGTACTCATGGCAGAAGGCAAAGGTCCCGCAGTGCTCGCTTCTATTTAAATGCCTGAGGATCCATTCACGGACTAGCTGCTTTGGCATGGGAAGCCTCTGGAAGCCCCAAGCCCTGCTTACTCGGCTCTGAGCCACACTGTCTCTGACCAGAAAAGGCAGACAAGGAGGGGACAATCTCTTCTGCTACTTACCTTCACTGGGGTCTGTGGGAATCTCACTTTCCTCTGGTCCTGGCTGCTCCTCTGTGTTATGTTCTCCTTCTGGCTGAATCTGAGATAAGACATCAGGTTGATTCATGGCATAATCTAGGAGATGAAGAAGGTAAAGGGGGGATGACCAAGAGATCAATGAGGACGACAACGAATTGCCATTAAGCCTGAGCTACAGGCTCTGAGGTCCACAGTCCCAGGGGATTCCTCTCCCAATCTGTAGCACTTGGCCCCACTGATTTACCTCCTGTATGGACGCTATCTCTTTGGAAAGCACGTAAGAGGAGCGGTAATGTGTGGGAAGGTACGCATGCCACGTCAGCACTGGCCGCCTGCTGCTTTCACTGAGGGACAGGGACAATGTGCCTCAAGGCAGAGAACAAGGCCCTTTCAAAGTGAAGGACACCCAGGGAAACCACCTGCGGCCCAGCCGGAACCCTGAGCTGCACTCTCCATCCTGCAAATCAGCAGAAGGAGAGCTCATGATTTCCCACTTAGCAAGGGCAAACTGGAAATCTCTGGTTTTCTATAAAGCGTGAAGTGTGTGAAGACAGAGTGAAAATGAGGACTGCTGGGGACAAGGGCCTGTTCAAAGCCCCCTTGGAGCCACGGTCACCTCATTCAAAAGGTGACAGCTTGGCCTCACCCATGGAGATGAGAGACTCGTAGTTGCCCTTCATGATATTCTTGTAAAGTTCTTTTTGCCATTCTTCTAGTTTTTCCCACTCTGGAGTAGAGAAGTAGATGGAGATATCATCAAATGTCACCGGCACCTGGAATGATAATCACACTGGGCTTAGGTCTCCCTGCTGCAGTTCAGTCATTCGGTATCTCACTGAGTCCCTACTTGTCACAAAACACTGTGTGAGTTGCTGGAAGGATACAGGAAAAACGTAAGGCACAGATTCAGCCTCCAGAAGTCCAAGAGGTTTTCAGGGAGAAAGGTGATAAATTAGGGTTCCGAGTTTTGGGAGGCTGGAGGACATTACTTGTAAACAGCCCCTCACAGAGATAGGCACAAATGCAGAGCAGCTATTAAGTTCACACAATACAACATATTCTGAATATCCACTAAGTACAAGGCTTATCCTAATTATCAAGATCATAAAAACTGGTTTCTGCCCAAAATAAGCATAGGATTACATTCAAACTAAAGACATGGACCAGAAATTTTAGGTATTAAGCTACAATGGGTATGGGATGAGTCTAGAAGAGGTGGGGCTCTGGTTAGTCCTAAAAGACGGACAGGTATGGACAGGCCTGACGGGAACGGGAAAACACGGAAGCACAGAAGACTGCAGAGAACTTTCAGAGGAGAATTCTGAAGCCTGCCTGGCTGGAGTTCAGGCTTCATGTAGGGGATGGTCATCTGCAGAACAGAACCCCCCCATCTTCCAGCATAGTTTTTTTTTTTTTTTTTAAAGATTTTTAAATTTATTTATTTGACAGAGAGAGATCACAAGTAGACGGAGAGGCAGGCAGAGAGAGAGAGAGAGAGGGAAGCAGGCTCCCCGCTGAGCAGAGAGCCCGATGCGGGCCTCGACCCCAGGACCCTGAGATCACGACCTGAGCCGAAGGCAGTGGCCTAACCCACTGAGCCACCCAGGCGCCCTCCAGCATAGTTTTTTCTAAAGCGAGGCACTTTTGCCTGGGCAAAAAGTGGAAGGTTCTCCTGGAAAGAAACACAGGAGTTGCCTCCCCAGGTACCCGGTTTGGACACTATGACCTCACACAGCGCTTCCCGGTTCTGCTGTTTAGCTGCTGGTCACGAGGCGAGCTCACCCTCCCATCACTGGAGCTTCCTGTAATTAAATTCTGAAATACAAGCTAAGTACGAAGTCTCAAGGACCAGTTAGAACAGCCAGCCACACAAACAGCAAATGAGGGAGGAGGGATGCCTGGGTGGCTCAGGTCATGATCCCAGGGTCCAGGGTTCGAGTCCCACATCGGGCTCCTTGCTCAGCGGGGAGCCCGTTTCTCCCTCTGCCTGCCATGCCCCCTGCTCGTGCTCACGCTCTGACAAATAAATAAAATCTTAAAAATTAAAAAAAAGGGGGGGTAAAATGTGCAAAGAACAGAAATGCCTAGGCAACAGAATTTAAAAAACAAAACCACACTACTGCTACCTCCTAAGTAGTATCCCCACAAAGATCTGAGAGATATTACACCACCCATAAAATAAAACAGGATGCTATGAGAAAAGGAAAATCAGAGAACAAGAAACTACTGGTAACTACTACTACTACTACTACTACTACTACTACACACACACACACACACACACACACACACGTTTTCTCAAGATTAAAAAATCCAATAAAAAGAATACATACTCGGGGCACCTGGGTGGCTGGGTCAGTTACGCCTCTGCCTTCAGCTCAGGTCATGATCCCAAGGTCCTGGGATCGAGCCCCACAACAGGCTCCCTGCTCATTGGAGAGCCTGCTTCTCCCTCTCCTTATACTGCTCCCCCTGCTTGTTCTGTCTCACTCTCTCTAATAAACAAAATCTTAAAAAAAAAAAAAAAAGCATACATACTCATCTTCATAAACTTAACATACCCATTAAGAAACAAAGGTCTTAGGGGCATCTGGGTGGCTCAGTGGGTTAAGCCTCTGCCTTCAGCTCAGGTCATGATCCCAGGGTCCTGGGATGGAGCCCAGCATCGGGCTCTCTGCTCAGCGGGGAGCCTGCTTCCTCCTCTCTGTCTGCCTGTCTCTCTGCCTACTTGTGCTCTCTCTCTCTGTCAAATAAATAAAATCTTAAAAAAAAAAATAAAGAAACAAACAAAGGTCTATACAATACTATGAGGCAACTGGCTTTATTTTCCAATTGCTTTGTTTGTGGAATTATTCCCCCCAACTAGAAATTTTGTTCTTAGGGACTAGAACAATAATTCGTCATTTTATACTTTGCTCAGCATCTAAAGCCAGAGTGGGGACAAGTATAGATACTCAAAAGTGTATTTTCATCTAACATCACTACACAAGAGATTTGATGGTACAAGAGAAACATATATGATAAAATCATGATAAAAATAAAGGGTCAGGATGGGCTTCTGGTTCAAGACTATGAACTAAGCCCGTACACATTTCCCTTCCCTCCCAGAGCGCTCCTGAAATGCCGGTAAATTAGCTCAGCAGGGCCGAAATCTAAAGCAGTGCCAAGAATGGGGAGAAGCTGTCGTCAGGCCAGAGTTTTTGAAGAGCTTCTCACTGTGACACAGAGGACAGGCATGTGCTAGGCCCCAAGGTGCTTGAGGGAGCTGCCGCTCTGACCACGCACAGGAAGGCCTACAGTTGAGGAATCCAGAGAATTCCAAGCTCAAAGCTCGCAGAAACATGGAGCAGGAATAAAGGTGATTAGAGACTGCAGTCTGAAGGTCTGTCTTCAGAATAGCAGGGACCCTTCCCCTGTCATCTCGGCAGGCCTAGCAGAGCGACCAAGCAGCAGCACTGACCCCGAAGCCGACACCAGGAAATGGAACAGCACGTATGAAGTCAGCACGCGGTCTCAGGGTGGGTGTTGACAACACGGCACTGCCTTACTCCTGGCTTCTGGGTGGTCCCTGCACTCCCTATCCGCTCCTTGACACAGCACCTCAAAGTCAAGTCCACTGAGATCTAGCATCAGTGGAGATAGCTCTCTCCTGTAAAAGAAAGATCTTTTGGCTAAAGAGACTCACATGGGGGTGGGTGGGTGGCTCAGTTGGTTAAGTGTCTGCCTTTGGCTCAGGTCATGATCCCAGGGTCCTGGGACTGAGCCCCAAATCAAGCTCCCTACTCAGCGGAAAGTCTGCTTCTCCCTCTCCCATTCCCCCTGCTTGTGCTCTCTGCCTGATAAATAAATAAATAAAATCTTTACAAAAATAAAACCTTTTAAACAGACTCACGTGGTGGCAGAGAAAACAGGCCAGCTTCCTATAATTAACCTATTAATCAGTCAAATCCTTACACATATACAACCTAGCATCATTCAATATTTTAAAAAAAAATTACAGCACAAGGGTGAACAAATACTAAGAACTATCCTAGAAGAAAAAAAAACACCAACAAATCAAACAAACCTCTAACACGTATTTCCAGGGAAATTCATATATTGCGTCCATTTAAAAAAATTCAGGTTGGGGCGCCTGGGTGGCTCAGTTGTTAAGTGTCTGCCTTAGGCTCAGGTCATGATCCTGGGGTCCTGGGATCGAGCCCCGCATCAGGCTCCCTGCTCAGCAGGAAGTCTGCTTCTCCCTCTCCCTGTCCCCTTGCTTGTGTTCCCTCTCTCACTGTCTCTCTCTGTCAAATTAAAAAAAAAAAAAAAAAAAATTCAGGTTGCTTCCCAAAAAGAAGCTAGAAATAAATATCCTTGAAAATTAAGTTGTTAATGGGGCGCCTGGGTGGCTCAGTGGGTTAAGCCGCTGCCTTCGGCTCAGGTCATAATCTCAGGGTCCTGGGATCAAGCCCCGAATCAGGCTCTCTGCTCAGCGGGGAGCCTGCTTCCTCCTCTCTCTCTGCCTGCCTCTCTGCCTGCTTGTGATCTCTCTCTGTCAAATAAATAAATAAAATCTTAAAAAAAAAAAAAAGAAAATTAAGTTGTTAAAATAAAAATGAGAAAGGCTGGAAAGAATGGTCAGGGAATTCCACTAATCATGAATAACAAGAAGGGAAACTTAGAGACAAAGATGATGATCCACCTTTCCTGAAAGAACAGGAGAAATGGGGATGAGATATTATAAAAACAGAATTATGGAAGAAAAGTTCCCAGAGCTGGAAAGACACCCATTTTCTGACTGAAAGCTCATACCAAGTGCCTGACACAAATATTAAAAGACCCACCTCAGACACAATTCCAACACATTATAGAAAAACAAGTACAAATGGAAGATGAAAACTTCTATTTATTTATTTGACAGAGAGAGATCACAAGTAGGCAGAGAGGCAGGCAGAGAGAGAGGAACGGAAGCAGGCTTCCTGCTGAGCAGCGAGCCCGATGCGGGACTCGATCCCAGGACTCTGGGATCATGACCTGAGCCGAAGGCAGTGGCTTAACCCACTGAGCCACCCAGGCGCCCTGGAAGATGAAAACTTCTAGAGAGAAGAAAATACATTTCTTACACATGGATTTTGTATTTATTCCGAATACCAAAACACTAATTTGGAATTGATTTGACACTATAGTTTTCATCACTGGCATTTGATGTTGAGACAAAGGACCAATGCCTTTAAAGTTCTGAGAGAAATGGAGTATTACTCAGCCTTAAAAAGCAAATGCTGGGGCGCCTGGGTGGCTCAGTTTGTTAAGCGACTGCCTTCGGCTCAGGTCATGATCCCAGGCTCCTGGGGTCGAGCCCCGCATCGGGCTCCCTGCTCATTGGGGAGCCTGCTTCTCCTTCTCCCTCTGCTGCTCTACCTGCTTGTGCTCTCTCACTTTCTCTGTCAAACAAATAAATTTTAAAATCTTAAAAAAAAAAAAAAGGGAAACGCTGACACAGTACAACACGGGTGAACCCGGAGGGTGTTACATGCGTGAAATAAGCCAGTCACGAAAGGACAAAGAGTGGATGATTTCACTCATATGAGGTCCCCAGAATAGTCAAATTCACAGAGACAGAAAGCAGAATGGTGGGTGCCAGGGGTAGGACAGGAGGGCTGGGGTGTTTAATGGGGATAGAGTTCCAGTTTGGAAGATTCTGGAGATGGATGGTAGCAAAGATCACACAGTAATGTGAATGTACTTAATGCCACTAAACTACATTAAACATGGTTAAAATGGTAAATTTTATGTTGTATTTATTTCATCATGAATTTTTTAAGATTTTATTTATTTTTTTGACAGAGAGGTAGAGAGCACAAAAAGACAGCGGCAGACAGAGGGAGAGGGAGAGGGAGAAGCAGGCTCTCTGCTGAGCAGGGAGCCCAATGTGGGACCTGATCCCAGGACTCTGGGATCATGACCTGAGCCAAAGGCAGCCACTTAACCGACTGAGCCACCAAGGCACCCTATTCACAAATTTTTTTAAAGCTTTTATTTACTTGAGAGAGAGAAAGAGGAGCAGCAGAAGGGGGGTGGTGGTAGGCAGAGGGAGAGGGAGAAGCAGACTCCTCACTCAGCAGGGAGCCTGATATGGGGCTCAATTCCAGGACCCTGGGATCATGACCTGAGCGGAAGGCAGACACTAAACCAATGGAGTCACCTAGGTGCCCCTATTTAACCACAATTTAAAAAATTGAAACTAAGAAGAACACTGTGGGAAAATTATTCTGAACTTGGCCCTCAAAAGTAAGGACAGAATAAGAGCATTTTCAACAAAGACAGATTTTACTTCCCATATTTAAAGCTAGTAAATCACCAGTATATTCTAATTTCATGAAGAAATCTTTAAGAAAAATCCCATTATTTTATATATGATTTTGGAGTTTAAGATGGAGAGTTCACATTTTTTTTTTAAGATTTTATTTATTTGGGGATGGAGGGGGAGAGAGGAGGGAACTCAAGCAGACTCCCTGCTGAGCACGGACCCTGACATGGGGCTCCACCTCACAACCCTGAGATCATGACCTAAGCCAAAGCCAAGTCATGTGCCACCCAAGCACCCTAAGAGTTTAACTGTTACCCATTTCTTCAGGTAAGACAATGGATACACACTTTAACTTAGCTTTTCTGCTAATCTCCAGGAGAGGCTGTAGACACACATGTGAACCACAGTGGGGAAGGCTGTCAGATGTGGACTGATGTCCCTCTCTGCAAGCTTGCACAGAGGCATCAGTCATCATTCTCTCTTCCCCACTCACTCTTTAACCCGTCCCCTTTCAGATTTCTATCCCTCCCCCCCACCCCCACCCCCAACACATGCACGGGGCCAAGAGAACTCTTGGCAAGGCCACGGGTTAGGTCTGTGTTGCCAAAGCATACTCTGTCATGGTCTTGACCTCTCAGTCACATGCAACCCAAAGGACAAGTCTCTCCTGGAATGCCTGTTCTCCTTGTCCTGTGACCCCACATACTTTCCCCTCTTGTTCCCACCTCACTGGCCACTCCTCTTCAGCCTCCTCTGCTGGCTCTGCTGCTCCTGGATATAATCCTGGGACTCTTCCCCCTGCTTCTCCACTTTCTCTCCTGAGGCAATGACCTCCAGCCTCATGACTTACAGTGTGATCTATGCACCAGTGACTGCCAAATACTCATCTTTGAGCCGCGGAGACCACTTAACATCGCTCCTGAATGTGTCATGAGCATCTCAAACCCAGTACTGCCAGAAGAGAAGTCCTCATTCCTTCCCACCCCTCAAGACAGTCCCCAACTTAGTAAATGCCACCACCTCCCATCTGGGAGCCTACGGGTCAGTCAACCTACAGTGGGTCAGAGCATGTGTTCTGGAGCCAACCAGGTTACGATATCACTCTAGTATTTGTATTTCCCACCTATGTGATCTTGAGCAAGTTAGGGTTGTTCTAAGTGCTTCAATAATTTTCATAAGAACCCTAGGGGCTTCTGGGTGGCTCAGTCAGTTAAGCGGCTGCCTTCGGTTCAGGTCATGAACCCAGGGTCCTGGGATTGAGCCCCCCATCAGGCTCCCCGCACACTGGGGAGTCTGCTTCTCCCTCTGCCTCTCCCTGGCCACGTGTGTGCACTCTCCCTTTTTCTCTCTCTTGCAAAAATAAATAAAATCTTTAAAATAAAAAACTCCAAGTTCTAAGTGCATTATCACACAGCAAATTTATAATGATCACTGTTCTTCGTTCCTCATTCCCTAATTCCCATCAGTGACCCCCACCCATCAATTCCACCAAACATCCTGTCTGTCCACTGTCCATCTCTCCGACTGCTACCTTTGCCCAAGCCATGCTCATCGCCCCCACCCCTTACAGCCGCCTACTGTGTTTCTCCCTGCTTCTGTTCCTACACCTTGACCCGTCCCCCACAGAGGAGCCAAAGCGATTCATTCAAAATATAAACCAGATATAACTCCTCTGCTTAAAACCCTCAATTTCGGGCGCCTGGGTGGCTCAGTGGGTTAAGCCGCTGCCTTCGGCTCAGGTCATGGTCTCGGAGTCCTGGGATCGAGTCCCGAGTCGGGCTCTCTGCTCAGCAGGGAGCCTGCTTCCCTTCCTCTCTCTCTCTGCCTGCCTCTCTGCCTACTTGTGATCTCTCTCTCTGTCAAATAAATAAATAAATAAATAAAAATCTTTAAAAAAAAAAAACAAAAAAACCTCAATTTCTTTCCATTACACCCAACATAAAACCAATTCCTTACCTTGGTCTCCAGACCCCTATGTCAGTGATTCACAGTCCCAGTCGCATATTGGACTCCACTAGTGGAGCTGTAAGAATTATTAATGTCGGGGCACTTGGGTGGCTCAGTTGGTTAAATGTCTGCCTTCAGCTCAGGTCATGATCCCGGAGTCCTGGGATCCAGCCCTGCATCAGGCTCCCTGCTCAGAGGGGAGTCTCTCTCTGCCCCCTCCACCCATGCCTCATGCTTGGGGCGCTCGCTCTCTGAAATCAATCAATCAGTTAAAAAAAAAAAAAAGCAAGCAAGCATTATTAATGTTTAGGCCCTATCTGAGACCCACTCAATCAGAATCTCTAGCTGTGGTGTCCACAAAATGTAAGAAGTCAGAGCTGAAAAACTGCCCTGCATGACCTGACTGACCCCTACCACCCCCCCACAGTCACCACACACCAGCTGATGGGCCTTTCCCCTCGCCTCGAGTGCTCCGCGTTTGTCCGTGTCTCTGGGACTCTGAACTTAGCACCCTCTCTGCCTAGATAGCGCTTCCTCAGACCTTCACAGCCAGGTCCTTCCTGTCGTTCAGTCTCAGCCTAAACATCAACACCTTTATGAGGACTTCTCTGAAAATCCCATCTAAAGTAAGTCACCAATGGGGCGCCTCAGTGGGTTAAGCCTCTGCCATCGGCTCAGGTCATGATCTCAGGGTCCTGGAATCAAGCCCCACATTGGGCTCTCTGCTCGGCAGGGAGCCTGCTTCCTCTCTCTCTCTCTGCCTACTTGTGATCTCTGTCTGTCAAATAAATAAATAAAATCTTTAAAAATAAATAAGTAAATATATAAATAAATAAGTCACCAAACAGCACTTTTATTTTTATCTATGGACTTAAATTGATTTATTTTCTTGTTTGTTTATATTATCTTTCTTTCTCCACTAATATTTAAGCTCCAGGGACCCTTACATGAATTGTTCAATGCTGTGCCTTCAGGATATAGATATGGAGCAAACAGTTCTCGCTCCAGGAAACTAGCCGCCTCAAGGCTGCAGTCCATGGCTTATTAAGAAGGATGTTCGTCTTCTATTGGTTTATGGGCTACTCCCTCCAGCAGGGCTGGTCCTAACACAGCACACTTCTGTAAAGGATGCTGAAGGTCCAAGCTCTATAGGCCCAGACCTATAGGGCCCCAAACCCTTATATTAACCATTTACCCTACAGCTCTTCCCTCGTCCTCTTTTTCGCCAGAACCACCAACAGATTCAAACAGGCTGATTTAAATATTTAATTAATTAATTTAAAAAAAAAGATTTTATTTATTTATGTATTTGTCAGAGAGGAAGAAAGAGAGAGAGCCCAAGCAGGCAGAGGCAGAGAGAGAAGCAGACGCTCTGCTGAGCAAGGAGCCTGATGTGGGACTTGATCCCAGGACCCTGGGATCATGACCTGAGCCAAAGGCAGTGGCTTAACCAACTGAGCCACCAGGCATCCCTTAAATATTTAATTTAGTTTCCATACCAAGATTGAGGCAAGCAAGTTAACAAAAAGAAAAGAAAAGAAAAGGAAAGAAAAGAAAGGAAAAGAAAAGAAAGTGAGTCGGAGAGAGAGGGTAGGAAAAAGCATAAGAGAAAAAAAATCTATCTGCCAAGTAGTCAACTGTGAACTGGAAAGAGTTTGCCAGTCTTAAGTTTGACACTTCAAATCACTGCTAAATGGGACATAAAATGCTTCCCAAAGGGATAAACAAAAAAATCTTCATCTTTCCTTTAGCCTGATTGGCCAACAGGCTTCCTCCTCGTCTACGGACAGGGGCCCCACTTTCCATCTAGAAGGGAGGGCATTACCTTTGGGATATCTCCTTTAATGCCCGGGGGGAGCCGCAGGATCCAGAAGTTCCTGTTCCTCAGCAGGTTCTCCAGGTTCTCCAGCCGCCTCTGCAGCAGCCCGTACTCCTGCAGCAGGGTCCCCAGCACGGCCCACTTGCCCTCCAGCTGGTTCCCAAGGTCAGCCACTGTCTTTTCACAGCTGGCTAGCTTCTTCTCGGCCGTCCCTGTCCGTCCTTCTAGGTGTAGGAGTCGCCGGCTGTGGACCTCCACCTTTCTCTCGATGGCCTGCACGGCTGCCACCACCGTCCACAGGGAGATGGCTGCGGTCTGCAGGTGCGCCTCATTTGCTGCTGGGGGCGTGGGAAGAGGAAGGGGCTGCAGGGATGTAAGGCATTCAGAGTCCCATTCAGAAGTCTACATGCAGTGGAGAGACGAGACAAGACATTGAGTGTTGGAAGGAGCCCTACGCCAAACTAAAATCAAAGGGGTACTGGTTAACTGGTTGAGCAGCTGAGATGAATCTAGATCTCGTTTTCACGCTACCTGCATAAGCCTCATCTTTGTGGAGCTCATCAGCATCAAAAGCCAAGAGAATTGCTTTGGTGGGTCAGAGATGAATTAAGGAAGACAGTGAATGAGTGAAACGGGGTGTGGAACCAACCTGGCATATTACCTGGGACATTAGGCCCTAGAGCCAACCGTCCAGAGGCTCAGGTTGCTGATGTACCCTCTATTTCTGGAAAAGGCCTAAGTGCATCAGATCTTTCCCGCTTTCACTGAACTCACTGCCTTCTGATAAACCCTTTACTGACATGCTCTGGCCCTGTCCACCACCCCGCTTACAAACCACAACTATACCATTCAGTAATAGTTCATTAAAGCTGAGAATGTTGAGCATGGAGAAAACATGACGGCTATTGTCAAATATTTGATGGCTATAAAACAGAAGGCAGAACACACTTGTTCAGTATTATACTGCGTTCACTCCAGAGGGCAGAACTAGAACCAACGTGGAATTCTTAGGCAGGCGAACCCTGGCCTGTATGAATAATTTTTGAAACTAGATCTCTCCAAGAAAATAACAGGCTGCCTAGTCACTGAAAATGCTGCAAGACAAAAAGTGTCTTAAAAAAAAAATTCTGACAACAAATAGGAGTGGACCAGAACGACCTCTACAAAGCCCTCCAACTCCATGAATCTGATAATGCCCTCCCCGGCCACAACCTCCCAACTCTCCAGCTCACTGGCTACTTGCGCTTCAATCCTACTAACCCCCTGACCATGCCTTTTGCTCCTGGCTTACTAGCCTGTTCCTGCCTTTGTTTTTTTCCTCGGTTGATCATTTCAACCACCTCCAACCCCTTCTCTGCCTCACCGGCTCCAGCTCTGAATCTGTCTAATTGTTCCTTCTCTCTTCCTATAAGCAAGCTGGTAAACCCGACTAAAGGAAGTCACACACCAGGGAAAACTGGTGTCACCACACACCAATGGTCTCTAAGCAAAGCAGCAGGAATTCAGCGCTGCCTGGTGCCCTCCCTCACCCCCCAGGGCTTCTCTTCCCATTCCATAAAGTGGCCACGGCAAACACGGCCCCCCCACGCTCCTGAAACTAATGTGCGGAAGAATCATTTGGAGAGCTTGTTACAATGCAGACTTTGATTCAGGAGGTCTGGGAGGAAAACCCCGATTCTGCATTTTGATTCTGATGCTGATGCCGCTGGTGCTAGTGCAGGGAGAATGTGACCAGCACTAAGACTCTGGTCCCCTGCAGGCCCCCTCAATCTCAGGCGACAACATGGCCTCCTACTTTGAAAAGAAAATTAGAGTAATGACACTGAAACTCTCTTAACTTTCTCCTTTTTTTCCACATCCCTTCCCACTTCAAACTCCTCAGTAGCTTAACCCATGCTTTCTCCATTCCCACAGGAAAAGTGTCATCCTCTTTAAAACTAATCACTCCACTTAGGCTCTAAAAGCCAAACTCTTGCCATATTTTGAGGGACATTGTTCTTTTCTCTCTTTTTTTTTAATGGTCAGTATTTCAATCTCTCCTGATTCTTTTCTCTGAAAGACAGACCTGCACTATTCAGTACAGTAGCCACATGTGGCTACTGAGCCCTTGAAACGTGGTTATTGTGACTGGGATGTGCCGTAAGTATAAAATACACACCAGATTTTGCACACTCAGTGTGGGGGTAAAATGTAAAACTTAATTAAGTTGTTAATATTGGTTATGCACTGAAATATTCTGTAGGCCCTGGGTTAAATAAAATATATTAAAATTAATTTCATTGATTTGTTACTTTTTGAATGTGACTACTAGAAAATGTAATGTTAAATTTGTAGTTTCCATCATATTTCTTAGATAGGGTTGGCCTTAGAGACATAATCATCTCTACCACATTAAAAATATATATATATATATATCGGAAAAAGGAAAATGGGTCTCAGGGCCGAAACTGCATTCTCATTTGCGCTACTCCCCACCCCACTGCTACTGTTCCCTCTTTTCCTTCCCGTCTCACTTTCCAGGTACTCCTCGATTGCTCATTCTGGCCCCTGGCCCATAAAACGGCGCTCCTTGGGGGTGACCAAAGGCTTCTTAGCTGACAAACCTAAGGCATATTTCAGTGCTATGCCACTGAACCCGTCCCCGTTCATCCTACGTGGCTCTTGTGCGCAAGGACTCTCTTGGTCATCTCTGCAGCTATAGCAACCGGGAGACGGCTTGGCACGCCGCGCGCCTGCGGTAAACACCCGCGGAATGAATAAACACGTAAAAGCTTATCCCGTCTGTCCTCGGAACCCGCACCAGCCAGTCCGTCATTGAGCAGTCCTGACCGAGGGCCTCCTGCGCGGCGGGCATTGTCAGATACTGGGCACTGGGGGTCCCGGTGTCACGCAGACCTTCCTCCCGCCTAGCAGCTCCCGTCGCCGCCGCATCTGCGGCTGTGCGAGGCTCAGGTGGCCTGCACGAAGGTGATTTTGTGCCGACGGCTCCCGAAGCTGAACGGCTGATGGCCCCCAAGTCTGGCGGGCTGTAGGGGGGCTGACACCAAGCGGGAGAAGCCCCTCTTCACTCATCCCTCTTTCACTAGCGGAAGAGGCGCTCTCCGCCACCAACGTCCAAATGGGAAGGGGGAGCCCTGGGCCCGGGGGGGCTTCGCCATGGGGGAGGGGGCGCGCCCTCCCAGCCCGGAGCTCGGCGTCGGCGTCTCACCCGGCCCCTCCGGCCTCTCCCCGCCAGCGGGACGCCGGGAGCGCCTGTGCTCCGGGGCCCGGAGCCTGACAGGCCGGCCGCCCCGTCCTGCTCCCCTCCCTCGGGTCTGCGGCGCAGAGCCCTAGGCGCCCAGACCGTCCCGGGCTCGAGCGCTCGGCGCGCGGACCGCCCTTACCGGAGCCGGCGCCGCCTCGGCCATGGCCCTGCGCTGGTGTCCGGCCCGGCCCGCGGTCGCCGGAGTCGTCGCCGCCGCGCGGTCCCACGCAGGCCGGCCCCCGGCCTCTCCGCAGGCAGCGCCCGCCCGGCCCTGCCTTCCCCGCCCGGGCTCGCGCAGCTGCTTGGGGCGCGAGGACGCAGCGGAGGCGGTGCGGCCGGCCGGCGAGGCTGGGAGGCGGCGGGCAGGCTCAGCGGCGCTCGGCCCGCAGCGGCCCCTCAGCTGGCGCTTTGTGGACACCGAGCGCACCCTGGGAACGGCTCCGGCCTAGACGCGCCGCCCGCCCTTCGCCGCAGCGCGCCCCCTGCCGGCCCCGGCGGCCACTTCCGTCCCCGCGGCGGCGGAGCGGCGCCCGCGGGTGGTTTGCTCGCTTACCCCTGGAGGCTTTCGCACTGAAGAGTCAGGGCCCAGCCCCAAACCCGGGCTCTCTCTGGGGCGCGCTTTTCTTCCCGAAGCCCCACTTAGCGGGCACCGCCCGAAGGGAGGCGGGAGGGCGGGAGGGCAGCCCAACTTGGAACGGCGGCGGTGGGCGGGGTGCGAGAGCGAAACCCGCCGGAGGGAGCCGGTGAGTTGCACCGAGTAGCCCAAATCCGTGATGGGCGGACGTTCCTCGTTTGCAGAAACAGCAAATGCGTCGAGCGCGGGGTGGCGGCTCGCGTCGCACGCGGCCCCTGTTCGGGCCCAAACTGAAGTCTACAGTCGTCTTGACCTCTCGGATTATTGAGGTTGTCGTTTGCGGGGTCTGTACTAGTGAATGGGGAGAGCACGGTGTTGTCTGCGGAGGCTGTGTGTTTCGGGTTGACAGAGTGTGAGTCGCGGTTAGGATAAACCCTGAGTTTCCAGCTCAGTCCTCCTTTCAAACATGCCCAGAATGATTGAAGATCTTCCCAAACTCGGATTTCTACAAATGAATCAAGTCAATGTCCATAACAAAGTACCAGATCACTAAAGTGTGAGACCGTCCCGTTGGGACACGGGCTCTTGAGCGCACGAGCTATTTTCACAGTGTAGTCACACCTGCAGTGTGAAGTCGGCCGGAAATATATTTTGGTCAAATGGTGAATGTTTGATAGTTAAAAATCACTATTCTCTCTATGAGAATGTCGCCATAACAGAGTGAACTTGTAGAAAGTAAAGAAAAAATGCGAACTTTCTTGTAAAGGAAATTCATTTTTCTGATCATTAAAAACGTAGAGGTTGGGCTCCTGGGTGGCTCGGTTGAGCGACTGCCTCTAGCTCAGGTCATGATCCTGCAGTCCCAGAATTGCGTCCCGCATGGGGCTTCCAGCTCAGCAGGGAGTCAGCTTCTCCCTCTGACCCTCACCCCTCTCATGCTCTCTCTCTCTCTCTCAAATAAATAAATAAAATCTGTTTTTTAAAAAGTGGTAGCTAAAATGTTAAAGTTTGACCCTGTAAGGCAAGAACAGTCATTTCTCAGCCCTGGAGACAGCTGGATGTTCTTATGGCCAACAAAGAGGAACATTTGCATTACTAAGACCCTTCTAACTGAGCTTCATGGAGTAACAAAGGCTACTCGCCAGTAATATGGTAATACTGCCACCAGTTTATTTTGTTTCTTCCTCTAATAGGAAATTATTATGGTAAAGACTTTGGTCCTTTTTAATTCTTGGCCTTGATAATTTCTTGGGCAATGACCTGATTCCATGGAAACAATTTCACAGACTGCAGTTTTGTGTATTTTCAAGAAGATGCATGATATTTTCAGAAGCAGATTTAAGATGGTCGCATTCATATTTTAATGTCTAATTTCTAATATTCTTGTCCGTTCTTGCCGCTGTGCACAATCACTAGAGAAAAATTTGTCCATAAAGTTTGGGTGGATCTAGAAATATGACAATGAAGCAATTTAATTACTCTCAAGAAAATAATCAAAGTTTCCATTTGTATCTTGGCTTTCCTTTCATGCACACCGATTTCAGCTTCTTCCCTGGAGTAGAATCAAAGAAAGATCTTTTCAGCAGGTAATCATCATGCAGGAAATACACTCTTAAGGCACATCAATTTATTCAGCAAGTTACAATAAACTGCTTCCTATGTAACCAATCATTGGTTATTAGTATGTTGGTAATATTGGTAATGTTCCTTGGGAAATACAAAATTAAGGCCTTATTGATTAGCCTTTGAAAGACATAATAGCTGCTGTTCCACCTTGGTTAAATATCTTGTATATATATGTGACAAGACAATTTCACAATCTCTTTTGTATTGTATAATTTGTTATGGGGTGAAGAAAAATTATGGAAGGGGTCTAAAATCTTTCTGCTTGCAGCCAGTCACCTTTTATTATGTCTTTTAAAGCTATAACGATTTTTCTGAATATAAAACTGAAAGGTGTGAACAAATTACAGAATGTTTGTGCTCAGAGCCTTTACCAAATTTGTTGTATAGTCAATGATAATTTTGTATACTTGTCTTTACTGATTTATATTCCAAAAATATTTCTCAAAGTCAGGTTCACTGTGAGACACAAAAATCTTCCATAAAGTGAGGAATGTAATCCTCTATGTTGTCAAATCTAAAAATAAATTAAACCTTGTGTCCAGATGTCACACCATATAATTTGGGAGCACATTCAGCGTTTTCATTAACCTTTTTGTGCATAACAAAATATAAACCAGGAAAAGGTTTTTAGGAATGTTTTCTAAAATGAAACAATATTTGGAATCCATAGCTTAAGGTAACCCTTTCGGATTCCTTCCCTCTTTGGGAGCTTTGTACTATCACTCAATAAACTTTGCTTTACTATCACTCAATAAACCTTGCTTTGATACCCACCAAAAAAGAAAAAAAAGAAAAAAGAAAAAAATAGAACCCATAGCTTCAGCAAATCTCAAATATCCTTTCTCTTCCACTGCTGAAATGTTTTGTTTGGATTTTGTTCTTTTGGGTTTTTTTTTTTTTTAAGATTTCATTTGGGTGGCTCAGTCGGTTAAGTGTCTACCTTCGGCTCAGGTCATGATCCCAGGATCCTGGGATCAAGCCCCACGTTGTCTCCCTGCTCAGTGGGGAGCCTGCTTCTCCTTCTTGCTCTGGCCTGCCCAACCATACCCCTCATTCCCTCTCTCCTCTGTCTCAAATAAATAAGCAAAATATTTATTTACTTACTTGCTTAAATTTTATTTATTTATTTGTTTGTTAGAGACACCGAGAGGGAACACAAGCTTGGGGAGTGGGACAGGAAGAAGCAGGCTTCCTGCAGATCAGGGGGCCTAATGCAGGGCTCGATCCCAGGACCCTGGGACAACGATCTGAGCCGAAGGCAGACACCCAACGGCTGAGCCACCCAGGCACCCTTAAATAACTCTTTAAAAAAAATAAAGATTTTATTTATTTATGAGCGAGAGAGAACGTGATGGTGGGAGAGAGAAAGTATGAACAGGGGGAGGGGCAGAGAGAGAAGCAGGGAATCATGGTGAGCAGCGAGCCCTTGTAGAGCTCGATCCCAGGACCCCAGGATCATGACCTGAACCAAAGGTGGACAGTTAAGTAACAGAGTCACCCAGGCGCCCCAGCTGAAATGGTTATTAATCCATTGCAACTATTTCTACAAGCCTTGAAAAGGCTTCACAGATACCATTAGGTATTGTCTTATTAAAAGCATTCTCGGGGTGCCTGGGTGTCTCAGTGGGTTAAAGCCTCTGCCTTCGGCTCAGGTCATGGTCTCAGGGTCCTGGGATTGAGCCCTGCATCAGGCTCTCTGCTCAGCAGGGAGCCTGCTTCCCCTTTCTCTCTGCCTACTTGTGATCTTGTTAGGGTCCGTGTTCAAAGGAGCGAGACTGATACAAAGCGAAGGTCAAGCAAAGCTTTATTTCGCGCCAAGCATCCAGAATCAAACCCACAGGTTGGGGCCGCCTCTTACAGAGAGGGTGACCACTCCCAGCCTTACAGACTAACTTTTATAGAGCAAAGGCCATGTGGTTGAGCCTGGCCACACACAAGTGGCCAATGAGATTGTAACACACAGAGAAAGTTGTGTAGTCATGCTAGGTCACACACGGGTGGCCAATTGAATTACAATTCACCCTGTAGTAGCTATTTGAACTAGCCTATCACCTTGGTCAGAATTGGTACCCAAAAGGCGCCCAAAAGGCGGGGCCCACATTCTTTACGGAGAGAGTGATTGGATGTCTCCACCTGGCCTGACTCATCCTTGCATTTGGGCTCTGTTTTCTCCACCTGACCTGACCCGCCCTTGTATTTGGGCTCTGTTATCAGGGACTGGTCGACCATATTTTACTGCATAAACAACAAAATGGCTGTTTAATCCGAGATGGAATCGTTCTGGCTAAGTAGGCCCTTAGAATCTCTCTCTGTCAAATAAATAAATAAAATCTTACAAAAAAAAGCATTCTTAAAAAGTACATTGTTTCGAGAGAACAAATGTATTTTGGGTGTCTGATTTTATCTACATGTGCTTCTTTTTTTTTTTTTTTTTTTAAGATTTTATTTATTTGACAGAGAGAAATCACAAGTAGGCAGAGAAGCAGGCAGAGAGAGAGAGGAGGAGGCAGACTCCCTGCTGAGCAGTAAGCCCGATATGGGGCTCAAACCCAGGACCTGGGATCATGACCTGAGCCGAAGGCAGCGGCTTAACCCACTGAGCCACCCAGGCGCCCCGACATGTGCTTCTTTTTAAATACTGTCTCTATACTTTTAATCATGACTCAAAGATGATTTATCACATATGTGTTGTACATGAGTGTTTTTATCTTTGTGAAATTTTGGGGTAGCCAAGTTGACATTTTGCTGTTAATTTATCCTCCTAATATGTGAAAAATTATGAAATAGGGCTTTTTAAGATTCACAGACTAAATGGAATTAAGTAACTAAAAAATAAGATAAATATTTTATACAAAATACATAGAAACTAAATGTTTAAATAAGCTGTATGCCAACGTGGGCTCGACCTCATGACTCTGAGATCAAGAGTCACATGCTCTACCTACCCAGCCAGCCCAGCGCCCCCGTACAGAGTTTATTTAGTGTTATGAATGTGATTGTATCAGAGAATTCTATGGTAATTAAAGTTATGATATAATCTAATCTTTATTATTTTGCCCCAGTATTTATATGTTTATAAATATAGTATTTAGTATTTATATGTTTATATGTTTTTATATGTTTTTAAATGTTTTTATTTATATGTATTTATATTTTTATATGTTTTTATATGTTTATATGTTTTTATATGCTTATAAATATCTGAAGGCTCAAAAAATATTCTTTCTGAAGTTATCTGGGGCATCTGAGTGGCCCAGTTTGTTAAGCCTCTGCTGTTGACTTCCCTGCTAAGAGGGAGTCTGCCCCTCCCACTCCCTCACCCCTCTCTCTGGCTTATGCTCTCTCTTGCGCATTCTCTGTCTCAAATAAATAAATAAATAAATAATTTAAAAAAAAGTTATTTGGATAGTATTCTTTCAATATTCACATTAACTGCATTAACATATTTATTTAATAATTTGAAAGTTTTATTACATAGAACCACCATCTTTCATAATCTTCAATAATTATTGCAGCATTTTACTTTTTTTTTCTTTAAAGATTTTATTTATCCATTTGAGAGAGAGAGATGAGAGAGAGCATGAGAGGGGAGAAGGTCAGAGGAAAAAGCAGATTCCCCGTGGAGATTCCGGGCTCATGACCTGAGCTGAAGGCAGTGGCTTAACCAACTCAGCCACCCAGGTGTCCCCAGCATTTTACTTTTGCAATATTTTTTAAAAAGATTTTATTTATGTATTTGAGAGAGAGAGAGAGACAGACAGAGAGTGAGAGAGCATGAGAGGGGAGGTCAGAGGGAGAAGCAGACTTCTCATGGAGCTGGGAGCCTAATGTAGGGCTCCCAGGATCATGACCTGAGTTGAAGGCAGTCACTTAACCAACTGAGACACCCAGGCACCCCTTACTTTTGTGATATTAAACATACAATCATATATACTTCAACCGACTGTTAGCAGTTCAACAGAGAAAGCACATCGTCAAATTTAACATTTCAAGTTCCCAAGTTATCTGGAATTTAGAATACCTACACTTGAAAGTAGATATTCAGATATTAACTATGTAGATATTCTAAGTAGATTTAACTAAGTAGATATTCAGATAAGAACTATGAATGACATGCTATGTTTATGTTGTTGAAGATTGATGCACCGATGGGACGCAATAGAAATCTACCCAACCGCACAGCCATCACTCTTGGACAGGATTAAGAACACCAGCAATGACACTGAGCGAGCATCCAGCTATTCCACTTTGCAACGGCAGTGCGATCTTAAAATGTGGAAACGTGGGGCGGAGAGCACAGGTGCACAGGATTAGAGAGGTTGGCAAGCTAAATGAATTCACAGAAGCTTGACAAAAGGGGTTTTGAAAGAATTAAAAACAACAAGTACCAGTCAGTAAACTAACATTGAATTGGTGGTTAACATTTATCGAGCACTTCATACTATCATCTAATTGAATCCCTACATCAGCTACATCAGGTGGATGTCACCAGTTTTTTTGTGGGTTTTTTTTTTTTTTTTTTACACTTTAGTTAATGTGAAATTTTGCTGGGCAATTCTCTATGGTGTTTCTACATGTGTTGTGACAGCTTTTATCTTGGACAAGCTTTACAAGGATATTTGTTTGGCAAACAGCCTGAGGAAACAGAGGTAGTGTCTCCCTCTGGGGGAGAAGGCAGATTGTTTCTTCACCGGGATAATAAAGATACCGCCTTCCTCCAGGTCAGAGGTTGCACATGTATGCTATCATCACCCTAATAAGATCGGGACAGGACTGCCAGATTAAATATTGGATACCTAGTTAAATTTGAATTTCAGATAAACAAGTATGCCCTATACAATACTTATTTAAAAATTTTATTTACTGGGGCACCTGGGTGGCTCAGTCGGTTAAGCAGCTGCCTTTGGCTCAGGTCATGATCCCGGGATCCTGGGATCGAGCCCTGCATCAGGCTCTCTGCTGAGCAGGGGGCCTGCTTCTCCCTCTCCCTCTGCCTGCTACTCTGCCTACTTGTGTTCTTTAAAAAAAAAAAAAAAAGTATTTATTTATTTATTTGAGAGAGAAAATGAGTGAGCAAAAGCAGGGGGAGCGGCAGAGGGACAGAGAGAGAGGGAAAAGCATGCTCTCCGCTTAGCAGGGACCCAGAGGCAGGACTTGATCCCAGGACCCCCAAATCATGACCTGAGCTGAAAGCAGCCGCTTAACTGACTAAGCCACCCAGGCGCCCCTTCCCTATACAATACTTAACACTAAAAATTATTTCTTGTCTATTTGAAATTCAAATTTAACTCAGTATTTAATTTTTAAATTTGAGCTAAACTCAAATTTAACATCAGTATTTCTACTTGCTAAATCTGGCAACTCCATATCGGGAGTTTCCTAAGCTTGCTGTCCCTTTATTGTAACACAGATCCATTGTATGTGAAACAGACACCTGGGCCATATTACATTGTCCTTATGAGTGAATTGATGGGAACATGAAGTTCATGCTGCCTGCTGGTCTGGGAGTAATAAAGTCCTTTGTCTCTGACCCAGGAGTCTCCTGCCTTCTCCAGCATCTCTAGAAACTATGGCAGGCTAACTAGTGAAATTTTTTTTTAAGATTTTATTTATTTATTTATTTTTTTGACAGAGATCACAAGTAGGCAGAGAGGCAGGCAGAGAGAGAGGAGGAAGCAGGCTCCCTGTCGAGCAGAGAGCCCAATTCGGGGCTTGATCCCAGGACCCTGGGATCATGACCTGAGCTGAAGGCAGAGGCTTTAACCCACTGAGCCATCCAGGCGCCCCTAACTAGTGACTTTTTAAGTAGAGTAAAACTTCAGAGCCCATAGTTCCTTACTTGAAACTAACCCCAGAGGAACACTGAGATTATTTCTAATCTAATTAGATAATATTACTATTATAAGCAATATTGTTATAAGTATCCTGGAACAAACTTCTCTGTACAAAGGTACAAAAACATCTATCGGAAAATTTCCTGGAAGTGGAAATGCTGGGTCAAAAGGTATGTACACTTAAAATGTTGAAACATATCAACAAACAGTTCTTCATAGAGGTTATACCCGTAAACCCTCACCAACAATGCCTTAGAGTATCTGTTTCATTTCCCACTTGAGGGGACTATATTCTCAAGTTGTTTGATCTTTGGCAACTTAATAAGTAAAAAGTGAGAATTCATTTAGTTTTACTTTGTATTTCTCTTATTATGAGTCAAGCTGAACATCTTAAGCTTAAAAGTCTTGTGAATTTCCTTTTCTGTGAACTGTTCACATTTTAAGCATTTTTCTGATGAGTTGTTGATATATTCTTTTAAGTTTTTATTTTATTTTTAAGATTTTATTTATTTGGGGCGCCTGGGTGGCTCAGTGGGTTAAGCCGCTGCCTTCGGCTCAGGTCATGATCTCAGGGTCCTGGGATCGAGTCCCGCATCGGGCTCTCTGCTCAGCAAGAAGCCTGCTTCCCTCTCTCTCTCTCTGCCTTCCTCTCCGTCTACTTGTGATCTCTCTCTGTCAAATAAATAAATAAAATCTTAAAAAAAAAAGATTTTATTTATTTATTTGCGAGAGAGACAGTGAGAGAGAGCATGAGAGAGGAGAGGGTCAGAGGGAGAAGCAGACTCCCCATGGAGCTGGGAGCCTGATGCAGGACTTGATCCTGGGACTCTGGGATCATGACCTAAGCCGAAGGCAGCTGCTTAACCAACTGAGCCACCCAGGCGCCCCTAAGTTTTTATTTTAATCACCCAGTGCTCATCATGACAAGTACCTTTCTTAATCCCCATCACCTATTTTACCCATCTTCCCGCCGTTCCCCACCCACCCACCCAACGCGCCAATAACTCCCATCTGATAACCATCATTTTGTTTTCTATAGTTAGGACTCTGTTTCTTGGTTTGTATCTCTCTCTCTCTTTTTTCCCTACTTCACTTGATTGTTTTGTTTCTTAAATCCCATGTGAGTGAAGAGAAAAAACAACAACAACACAAGAAACAACAGGTGTTGGCAAATATATGGAGAAAAAGGAACCCTCTTGGTCTGTTGTTGGAAATGCGAGCTGGTGCAGCCACTCTGGAAAACAGTATGGAGGTTCCTCAGAAAGTTAAAAATTGCATTGTATTGCTATAAATTTTCCTCTTAGAACTGCTTCTGGTGCATCCCAGAGGTTTTAAACCATTGTTTTCATTTTCATTTGTTTCCGTGTACTTTTTTATTTCTTCTTTTATTTCCTGCTTGATCCATTCATTGTTTAACAGCGTGTTATTTAATCTCATGTATTTGTGGTCTTTCCAGATTTTTTCTTGTGGTTGATTTCTAGTTTCATAGCATTGTGGTCAGAAAAGATACATGGTATGACTTTGATCTTTATTTAATTTGTTGAGGCATGGTTTGTGGCCTAATATGTGATATGATCTATTCAGGAGAATGTTCCATGTGCACCTGAAAATAATATGTATTCTGTTTTAGGATGGAATTTTCTGAATACATCTGTTTAAAACATCTGTTTCAGTGTGTCATTCAAAGCCATTGTTCCCGTGTTGATTTTCTGTTTGGATAATCTGTCCATTGCTGTAAGATGGGTGGTAAAGTCCCCTACTACTGAATTATTTTTGATTAAATTCCTTATGTTTGTTAACTTTTAGTGTATTTTGGTGCTTCCAAGTTGGGTGCATAAATATTTATAATTGTTATATCTTCTTATTGGAGTTTTCCCTTCATTATTGTATAGTGTCCTTCTTTGTCTCTTATCGTAGTTTTTGTTTTATTTATTTGTTTATTTATTATTATTATTTTTAAAGATTTCATTTATTTATTTGACAGAGAGAGACACAGTGAGAGAGAGAGAGAGAACACAAACAGGGAGAGTGGGGAAGGGAGAAACAAGTTTCCACCAAGTGGGGAGCCCAGTGTGGGGTTCAATCCCAGGACACTGGGATCTTGACCCAAGCCAAATGCAGATACTTAACAACTGGGCCACCCAGGCGCCCCTATTTTTATTTTTAAAGTAGGCTCCATGCCCCATGTGGAGCCACAGAGGGCTTGAACTCACAACTGTGAGATCAAGACCTGAGCTGATATCAAGAGTTGGGACACTTAACTGACTGAGCCACAAAGGCACCCCTTTAGTCTTCGTTTTTTTTTTTTTTTTAAAGATTTTATTTATTTATTTGACAGAGAGAGATCACAAGTAGACGGAGAAGCAGGCAGAGAGAGAGAGAGAGAGGGAAGCAGGCTCCCTGCTGAGCAGAGAGCCCGATGCGGGGCTCGATCCCAGGACCCTGAGATCATGACCTGAGCCGAAGGCAGCGGCTTAACCCACTGAGCCACCCAGGCGCCCCTAGTCTTCGTTTTAAAGTCTATTTCATCCAATAAAAATATTGCTACTCCAGCTTTCTTTTGACATCCACTTGCATGAAAAATATTTCTCCATCCCCTCACTTTCAATCTGCAGGTATCGTTAGGTCTAAAATGATCTCTTGCAGGCGGCATATAGATGGATCTTTTTTTTTTTTCTTTTCCATTCTGTCATCCCATGTCTCTTGATCCAAGTATTTAGTCCATTTATACTCAAAGTAATGATTGATAGATAAGTATTTATTACCTTTTTATTACTGGTTTTATGGCTGCTTTTGAAGATTTTCTTTGATCCCTTCTTGTCTCTCTTTCGTGGTTTGCTGGTTTTCCTTAGTGATAAATTTGGATTTCTTTCTCTTTATTCTTTGCATATTTATTAGTGGTTTTTGACTTGTGGTTACCATTAGGTTTGTATATAACATCTTCTGCATGTAACAATCTACATTAAATTGATGGTCACTTAAGTTTAAACCCATTCTTTACTCCTCTTCTCCCCACATCTTAGGTGTATGGTGTCATATATTATATCCTTTTATATTGTGAGTTCCCTGAATGATTTTTTACAGAAATTCATATTTACCACTTTTGTGTTTCTACCTTCCTTCCTATCATTTTTTGGTCTTTCCTCTCCACTCAGAGTCCCCTTTAATATTTCTGGCAGGGTTGGTATAATTCATGAACTCCTTTAGTGTTTGCTTGTATGGGAAACCCTTTATCTGTCCATTTATTCTGAATGATAACCTTGTTAGATAGAGTATTGCTGGCTGCAGATTTTTCTTATTCAGCACTTCGAATATACCATGCCACTCCTTTCTGGCTTGGAAAGTTTCCACTGAAAAATCTGCTGATATTCTTACATGGTTTTTGTTCATGTAACTGTCTTTTGTCTTGTTGCTTTTACTATTTTTTCTTTATCACTATATTTTGCCATTTTAATTACAACGTGTTTTGGCATGGATCTGCTTTTGTCGATTTTGTTGGGGATTCTCTATGCCTCCTGAATCTGGATATCTGTTTCCTGCCCTAGATTAGGGAAATTTTCAGCTATTATTTCTTCAGATAAATTCTGTGCTCCTTTTTCTCTTCTTCTTCTGGGTCTCCTATAATATGAATGTTTTTACATTTGATGGAATCACTAAATTCCCTAAGTCTATTCCCATTTTACATAATTCTTTTTTCTGTCTTTTGTTCAGCTTGATTACTTTCCATTACACTGTCTTCTAGGTCATTAATTCATTCCTCTCTTTCTTCCAGACTGCTGTTCATTCCATCAAGTGTGTATCTCATTTTGTTTATTGAGCCCCTTATCTCCACTATGTTATTCCTTATCTCTGTGTTAACGGTCTCACTGATGTCCTCCACTCTTTTCTCAAGTCCAGTGATCAAGCACGTTACTTATATCTGTTTTGGTTAGATCTCCTGCCATGGTCTTGTTTTATTCTTTCATCTGGGACAAATTCCTCAGTCTTCTCATTTTGTCTAAGTCTTCATGCCGGGTTCTCTGTGTTAGGAAAGTCAGCTATGTCTCCTGTTCTTAAGGGTAATTACTTTATGAAGAAGAGGTCCTGTAGTGTCCTGCTAGGTAGTGTCCTCTGTTCCCCAGGGCCTGGCATGTCTGGGAGCATCTCCAAAGTGTGCTGTGTGGGCTCTGCTGTTGTGTCCTGGCTGCTTTATCATTCAGGCCGGTCATCTGCAGAGGCTCTCTTTGCCTGTGGTGGGCAGTGTTTTGTCCTTGGCCGAAATGTTCCATGTTTTGCACTAGGTGTGCTTGTGAAATGAGACTTATTGCCACCGCCACCAGAACCAAGGCACTGCAAAACTCCCTGGGTGGGAGACACAGTGTTGGCAGGGGGTTTGGGCTGGTCCTCTGAGGAAAGTGGCCACTGTAATGGGCCTGGGAAGGGTGGTTCCACCAGAGCATGGGTGGATGCGGGGGTTGGTATAAGCAAGTTAAGTAGTGAGTGTTGGCTCTGTGCCTTGTGTTTATAATGAGGGCTGGGGAGGGAAATGGCTCCTGACAGTTTCTTTGTTCCTGGAGGGGTTTCTCATGAATGCTGCCTCTTTGGGGCATGCTTTGAGAAGAGCAACTAACCTCCCCACTGTGTGCCCCCATGCGATCTTCAGATTGCTGTTTCCATACTGTAGGTCTGTGGGCTGTTTGCCCTGCCTTCTCTCTAAAAGTAGCCCCAATGTCTTCCAAGTTCTCCCAGAGTCAAGCAGGCTGACCTTTAAAACTCCAGGTTCTAAGGCCCTCTTGCTTTCCAAGCCAATTGCTGTGGGGATTCATTTTCCCCACGGGCTCCCCTGTGCACTAGCCCATCTCTTGGGCTTCTTTCTCAAAGACTGCAGCTCCCTCCTCACCTCAGCAACCAGGATCCATTTCTTTCCCAAGTCAGTCCCTGTATTTCCTACCTTCTATGTGGCCTCTGGTCTACCTTCAGTTGTGGAGTTTGTTCTGACAGTCTTCAGATCAATTCCTAGGGTATCTGGGATGATTTGATACTTATCTAGTTGCATTGGTGGGACAAGATGAGCCTAGGGTCCCCCCACTCCACCACCATCTTCCCCTCCACTATGCATTGATATTTTCAAGTTGCATGAGCTCTTAATACAGTACATAAATTAAACACTTGTTTTTCATGTCATATATACTTTACCTAGTAAAGACAGCTGCCATTTGGCATCTTGCCAAGTAGAAATTTAAAATTTTTATGTGAACATTTTCAGTGTTTTATGACTTTTGGTTTTGGCACCTTGCTTAGAAAGGCCTTCCCCTCTCTCAGTTTTTTGGTTTTTTTAAATCCTTCTCAGTTTTTGAAGAAGTCTTCATGAATGAAGCAATGACTCAAAACTTCAGCCTGGCTTTGGAAGCATTTTGTATCTCTCTAAGATACTTTTCGTTCACTGGCATTTTGACAGCACAAGGTACTTATTAATAAATCGGCACACTTGGATTTCTCAGCATTGGCACAGCAGAGGCTGTTTTGAGATTTATCAGAGGAAACTCTTGACCATGTCTGGGGTGTTAAAGTCCCAAGGAAGCCCTCTCTGTTACTTCCAAAATGAGACTTTGACACTGGATTTTTCCAAGTTTCACTATGCGAGAAATAGAAATGTTCATACCATGAAAGCAAAATATAGCCAGAACAACAAACATCACTTAATTTGATGAGATGATGAGGCAACAACAGGGTGCCAAGGCTTCCAATGACCAGTTTCTCCAAAACCACATTTTATAAATTCATATATGTCCCTGGAGGAGTTATTTCAGGAACTCCCTATCTGTATTATTGTTACAGTTTCTCCAACAGTTACAGGCAGAGAGCTTTGAATTAAAGTATTTTTTTCTTATGTTCACTATAACTGGAAAAGCTTCCTCGACTAAGAATAAGAGTACCAGATCTTCAGAAAGGAAAGGGTAATTTGACTACCAGGTGATGCACTTTTGCCTGTTATGGCACGTAGGTGTGGCTAACATGGTTTCCAAAGAAAACGCTATGATAGGGTTCTGATACGTGCAACTGGGGACCAGACAGCTACATTCTTACCAAATTTCTGCATTCAATACAGACTCCCCCATTCGTTCCTGTTTGGAAAACAAGATTTTGCTTCTTGCTTATTAAGAAGAAAATATCAATGTTTGCCTATAAATAGCAATTCAAATCAGACTTCAAACTTGACAAATATAACCATGACAGTCTTAGCCGCAGGTTACAGTGTGTTTTCTCTTTGGGGGTTAATGTACACCTACCCCCTCATTTCTAGCACCTACAGTGAACAGGGAATCCTAGTAACTTAAACAGATCCTGGCTTAGTAAGTCCCCAGAGAGAAAAAGTAGAAATAAAATATTATAGAGTACCAAAGGTAATTTTGGGTGAGATTCTTCCTCCTTGTATGAGTATAGGTTTGATTTTTCAGAATCTCAGGTTTCTCTTAACCACATATTTAAAAAGGACTAGTCATATATTTTCTTTTATTTTTATTTTTTTTTAAAGATTTTATTTATTTGACAGAGATCACAAGTGGGCAGAGAGGCAAGCAGAGAGAGAGAGGAGGAAGCAGGCTCCCTGCAGAGCAGAGAGCCCGATGTGGGACTCGATCCCAGGACCCCGAGATCATGACCTGAGCCGAAGGCAGAGGCTCAACCGACTGAGCCACCCAGGTGCCCCTAGTCATATATTTTCATTGAAGTGTATATGATGCTTCTTTGGGAGATGAGAAAGGCAGTTTTCCATCTGGTTCTGGGATTTTTTAAAAAATATTTTATTTATTTATTTGACAGACAGAGATCACAAGTAGGCAGAGAGGCAGGCAGAGAGAGAGGAAGCAGGCTCCCAGCTGAGCAGACAGCCTGATGCGGGGCTCGATCCCAAGACCCTGGGATCATGACCTGAGCCAAAGGCAGAGGCTTCAACTGAGACACCCAGGCACTCCAACAATGTAGCTTTTAGTCCTCATAGTCGCCCCATGTGATAGATACTTCTGAAGTCACATCCTGTGTGGTTAGTGGAGTAACCCTTTCACTAAAAAAGTCTATTTACTATGTTAAGGTTATAAGATTTAATATTAATGTGGAATGGAGGACATCCAATAGGCCTGCAGCAACACTTTCAATTTCTCCATCTGTTGCTTCACTACCTCCAAAGACCTAATGACTATCTTAGAGGCAGAATGGTTTGAATGCATAGACATCTATCAATGGACTTCCATTTTCTTCTTCCTTTGATCCAAGCAAGTAGTTCTAAAACATAAATGCATGTAAGAATTGCTGTACAGAGTTGCATCAAACCATTTTTACTGTAGTTTATATGTTAGGAGCAATTTAAGAGATGTTTTTGAGTATTTAAGCTGATTTTGAGTATAAATGATTTTTGCCTAATATGTTGGCTTTAGGCTGAATCATCTGCAGGGAAATGACACAGGACCGAGAGATTCAGGCTAGAGAGAAAAGAAGAGTTGAGAGAAGAGAAGGAAGAGACTTCTAGGTAAGGTGAGAGAGTGCCTATCAGGATAATGGACAATCTGAGGTCGAGGGAGGTGGGAAGGAAGCAAGGCCAGGAGGAATGAATGCCAGATACTGTGGTGAAAGTAATTTATCTGTGCGGTCTCAATTATTATAGTAACCCTTTGAATATGGAAACTAAAGTGATGGGTGTTCAAATGACTTGCCTGGTGCCACAAAGATGGCAGATGGTAGAGCCAACATCCAAACCCAGGTCTTTCTCACTCTAATGTTCAAGGTCTTCCTACCATTGCTGGCTTCCTTATAGGTTAGGACCCCTGAAGTCAGTCAGAAAGAACTCTCGGGAATGGAGATATGTTGGGTTGGGATGACCTAAAGCTTGGGGCAAGATTCCTGTAAGGCCGTGTAGGGAAATAATCTTCATTCCTCATGGAGAACAGACAGGCTCACCTGGTATGGATAATTTAGGAAACTGAACAGAATTTTACAAAAATAGCTGCACCCTTGCCTATTCATGATTTCTTTCCTTCTGAAAACATAGAAGAGGCATCCAGACAGTGGGCTCTCATGTACACAGCAAGTGTGTAACACGTGGTGGTGTCCTTCAGGTGCTAACTTCTCTGGTCCCCTGGAAATATAATTTTAGAGTCCCAGTAAAAGACATTGTAAACCCAGAAGCCAGACCTTAATTAGGCTGAAAACTGTAATCACTCTACAAAAAATCATGTCCCCCAACTTTGAGGACCTGCTAGCAGCTTTAGAAGAAATAGCCATAGGCTACAAGGACAACAGTGGAGATGTGTAGCTAATTCTGCCATGCTCGTTGGCAGCAGGAGAAGGCAGAACACTAGAGAAATACAAGAACCAATAAAGAAGGGGTGCGTGGGTGGCTCAGTGGGTTGAAGCCTCTGCCTTCGGTCAGGTCACGGTCTCAGGGTCCTGGGATCTAGCCCTGCATCGGGCTCTCTGCTCAGCGAGGAACCTGCTTCCTCCTCTCTCTCTGCCTGCCTCTCTGCCTACTTGTAATCTCTATCAAATAAATAAATAAAATCTTAAAAAAAAAAAGAACCACTAAAGAAGTCAGGGAGTGCCGCAGACACTCATCAAAAAGAAGGGGCTCCATTGGCTTTGTAGGCTCATGAACACTACTAGCTAAGGGTGTAAAGTGAATTTCACTGTAATAGAACAAAGGCTGTCCATGCAGTAAAACTGGATATTAGAATAGCTAAGAACTACTTTGCATTCACAACTAACACCATATACTGCGATAATTTTACATAGCCAGTGGCTTTACTCAAAGAAAATAAATGTGATATGAAATTTATATAAATATGTAAGTCCATTTTCTAGGATCCATCAGCGAATTATCAAATAGGAAATAAATAAAGAGTTTATGATGAAGGAAAAAGAATTAATGTATGGAAAATCTATAACTTCATAAAACTACACACACACACACACACACACACACACACACAAGTACCAGTAAAACATGGGCTCTCTCTGTATTATTTCTTATAATTCCAGTTGAATCTACAATTATATGAATAAATTTTTCTATTTAGAAAAGTCTACAGCCTCAATAGTAATTAAGTGAATGCAAATCAAAACAAAATTAAGTTCTGGTTATATAACATGGATGCTAGAGCAAATGAAAAATGTTGGTAGGGCCTCCTGGCTGGCTCCTGATCTTGGGGTTGTGAGTTCAAGCCCCATGTTGGGTGTAGAGATTAATTAAAAATAAAATATTTTGCGGGCACCTGGGTGGCTCAGATGGGTAAGCGTCTGCCTTTGGCTCAGGTCATGATCCCCAGCTCCTGGATTGAGTCCCATGTTGGGCTCCCAGGTCAGCTGGGAGTCTGCTTCTCCCCCTGCTTGTGCTCTCTCTGTCTCTGTATCTCTCTCAAGTGAATTTTTAAAAATCTAAAAAAAAAATTATATATATATATTATTTATTTAAAGATTATTTATTTATTCATTTGGCAGACAGAGATCACAAGTAGGCAAAGAGCCAGGCAGAGAGGGTGGGGGAAGCAGGCTCCCCGCTGAGCAGAGAGCCGGATGCGGGGCTCGATCCCAGTACTGGAGATCATGACCTGAGCCGAAGGCAGAGGCTTAACTCACTGAGCCACCCAGGTGTCCCTCAAATATAATTTTTAAATGTTTCAAAAAAGATGGGAGACATGTTACCCTCTTACATTGTTAATAACATTGCAAGTCAGTTCAATCAGTTCTGAAACAATCAGAGTTTAGCATTTTCTATAGTTAGAATTTTATACAGGTCATTGTGTAGTTCTTTTTCCTTGGATTTTTAAATTTTGAAAATCCTGCATGCTTCTTTTAATATGGGTAAGAAAGGGAAGATAAAGGAGTAATGAGAACTCTCCAAACTTAACACACATTTTTCTGTAAATTTAAAACTGATCAAAATAAGCCTATTAATTAAAAAAGAAAGAGGGATGCCTGGGTGGCTCAGTCGTTCGAGTATCTACCTTCAGCTCAGGTCATGATCCCGGGATCCTGGGATAGAGTCCTGCTCCGCGGGGAGCCTGCTTCTCTTCCTCGTCATGCCACTCCCTCTGCTTGTGCTCTCTCCCTCTCTGACAAATAAATAAATAAAATCTTTAAAAAAAGGAAAAGAAAAAAGAAAAAAAAAGAAGGCGAAATACACGAAAAGTTATTAAACTGTATGCTTTAAATCGGGGAATTGTTTGGTATATTAATTACATCCCAATAAAGCTGCTTTCTTTAAAAAGTAAAAGAAAATGAAGTATGTATTTTGTAGTTCCTAAAGCAACCACACAAAAAAATAAAAAGATATAGTGAAAATTATAATAAGTGAATTAAAATGTAATACTAAAACAGGTTCAAATAACCCAGAAAAGGGAACAGAGAAATGAAAAACAGAGAGGAAAAGCAGATGATTAATAATAAAATGATAGATGTAAATCCAGATCTACCAATAACTACACTTTTTGTAAATGACTTACATATAAAATAAAAGAGACTATCAGAGTAGTTGAGCAGATTGCTAGCAGCTCTATTGTATAAGAGTGGGAATTCTAAGCTTTGGGCTCCTCATCTGTGACACAAACCCATCACAGGTGTAGTGCACACCTGGTCACCCCATATCATTCCCATGGGACTTGGGAAATGACGTGAACTTAAAGCTCATGCTACTTATGACCCACGAGCCTTGTGTTTTGCCAAAATGAATGAAACTATGGCAGGTGGATCTGTTAGCTTGTTTGAGGGGTGGCATTTCAGACGCTCCACAGTTTTTTACTGTGAGGTTTAGGGCAGGAATGCAAGGCTGGTTCAATGCTCAGAAATCAATCCTTCTAATCGACCATATTAATCGCTTAAGGGAGAAAAACTACACAATAATAGAAATTTATGCATTAAAAGCATTGGGCAACGAAAGATCCCACTCACAATACACAAACCCAGCAAACTAGGAATAGAAGAGAACGTCCTCAACCTGCGAAGACGTATCTACAAAAACCTACAGTTAAATATCAGCTCGGCCTGTGTCCAAGGTAGACCAGAAGTGCCCTCGCTGAAGCAGGGCCGGGTTGGGCGGATAGATTCCCAGCCTCCCGGGCCCTGGCCCCTGGCGGGAGGATTGGGCAGATCCGCACACTCTCAGAGTGCCCGGCACCACAGACTCCGCATTTGCCTACGGCGGGGACCGACTCCCTGACCCCGTTGGCTGGCTTAGGTCCCTCACAGTGATCCTGCCCTCGCCTGGGGTCCGCTTCGGGGAGGAACCAATCCCCGCACCCCCTTTCCGTCCAGGGCTCAGTGAAGAGCGAGTCTCCTCCCTACTTGCAGCTCACTCTGCACGTCCACCTCTCCGTCTCCCTCTCTCCAGCGCCTTTTAGCGCGTCTGGGTCTCGGTCCTCGTTGTTTGGAGACCCCCGGCAGAGCGAGATGACCTGCCACCCACGGTGCCACAGCCGCTGCGGCCAGCTCTGCCCATGCGGCTCACGCGGACGACTTTGTCTCCTCCGACCCGCAGGGGGCGCTGTGGGCGGGGATCAGGCTCGAGTCCCAGCGTGCACCGCGCGGGGGCTGGGCCTGCGGGGCTGGGCGGGGCAGGAGGCCGCGCGCGGAAGTGGGTGCTGTGGGGCCGCCTAGGGTCTCGGCGTCTGTCTGGCGGAGGACTTGGCGGGGTCTCCAGGGGCAATGGCGCAGCCGGGTCCGGTAAGCGGGGTCGTGGAGGGTGCGGGCCGTATCGAAATTCGTCCCGTTCGCGGTCTGGAGGGGGGTCCCGAGCCGGGGAGTGAGGTAGCGGGGGACTGTCCGTGACCCAGGACTGAGCTCCTAGATCGCGGCCGGCGAAGGCGCGGTGGAGGTGCCGGAGTTGCTCTGCTTTGGGGCCGGAAGAGAGGGGCCGAGTGGAGAAATCCAGGGTCTTACCGGTCGTCCCCTCAGGTCACCCGTCTTTTCCCGCCGTGTGTCGGGGCTCTTTGCACGTCGGGGTTTTTCTCGGGCTCTTGTTCCGTGCTCTGCTGGTGGAGGTAGCCTCTGCGGCTACGTCTGTATAAACGGATGAAAAAAGTTGCGGGAAGGAAGAGTGGGCATGAGAGGACCTGCAGACTGGTGGCTCTAGGAGAGGCGAGAAAATGTGAAACCAGTGGGGCTGTTAATGGAAAATGTGAACACTGGTTTTAGAGTTTAAAACGCATATCCTGAGCTTAATCTATGAAACTGTTAAGTTCAATTAAGTATAGTCTGCCTACCTATGCAAGTTTTCCTTCTACCCTTCCTGAAATTTCTTATCTAATAATCTTACTAATGTAATGCATTTTCTTCCCTTCTGCTTCTCACCCCTTCCCGCAACAGGTGCGGGATACAGGGAACCTTTCTGGACTAGTATCTTTGCAACTTCCTATGAGTCTGTAATTATTTCAAAATAAAAAGTTTTTTAAAAGTCTTGCATAGCAGTAATTGCTTGTTGCTAAGTAAAGGATTCCCCTCTAGAGGGTACACGTCCTCAAAGGTCTGCTAGTCATTCATTCACTCTGTGGGTCCCGTGGACTTCTGTGACCCCTCTATTACATCGTTCATGGCACCAACCAGAGCGAAGGAGACTTTAGCGTAGTTTCCTCTTGTCTGTTAAAGACACCGACATCGAAAGACAGTAGCTTGAACATGAAAACGTATGCATGTATTGTTTGTGATTCCAGGTAACAATGACATTTGATGATGTGGCCTTATACTTTTCGGAGCAAGAGTGGGAGATCCTGGAGAAGTGGCAGAAGGAAATGTATCAGCAAGTGATGAAGACCAATTATGAGACTCTTGATTCCCTGGGTAAGATGGCTTCAAAGGAATCATTTTTGGGGAAGCTGCCTGCTCTCAATAGGCTTTCTGTTCTGTATGAGCTGTTGCTGGATGAACGTGATTCTTTGCCTATTTTACACTCGGAATATGTCATTAGCTTCTATTACGGCCTGGGAATATTTAACTTGTCCCTTTTTAATCTAGTGGCATCTGCACTCCTCAGTCTTATTAATTCTGCAGTTTCTTTCATCCAAACACTCCCTTGTTTCTCCCACAGTTAGAATTACTAAATAATGTAACCATCTCTCTCTCTTTTTAAGTGTACTCTTTTATTTTTTTTAACTGATACTTTGATGCCTACTTATGTTGCCTAGATATGATGAATTTTCTATCCTCATAAGAACTGGGAAAATAGCTCTCTGGTAGAGGGAGAAAGAGCAGTGGGATGGGACATATAGGTATCCCTAGAGAAATACTGAGGGGGCAGATTTGAAGAGAAATTTGTGGAGATTTATACCTTGCTCTTTATCCAGCTTGCTCTAATTCATTCATGTATCATTAAAACCATTTCTACTGTTTTCACTTTAATAGGTGATCTCAGTATAACCTGTAGCATTCTCTCCCTCCTTTGGGGTTTATAACCTCTTCCATCTGAGACACAAAGGACAAGATGAGTCAATTGTGTGAAATCAGGGGGAAGAGAATTTAAGCAGAGGAAGGACTAGTGCAGAAATTTGAGGGTTGGAATATATGTGGTCAGTGTGTGGTGGGAGCCACAGGGAGGCTCCTGGAGCACATGTGTAGAAGGCTAGGAGAAGGGGACAGTGGTATACCAAATGAGGAAGGGGCCTCTAGGATTTTATTCTAGACAAAGGGAAGGTAAGATGATGAGAGGATTTACACAGCAGTAATATGTCAACATTTGTTTAAATGTTGAGTAATTTGAGTAATTAACTCAAGTTAATTACTTGAGTT
This sequence comes from Lutra lutra, assembly GCF_902655055.1. Taxonomy (NCBI): domain Eukaryota; kingdom Metazoa; phylum Chordata; class Mammalia; order Carnivora; family Mustelidae; genus Lutra; species Lutra lutra. Next base: position 102,106,723 of record NC_062288.1, on the reverse strand, counting down.
GCTATGTGGAGAATGAAAGGCAGTGCACAGCAATGAAAAGAAAGACACCAGGGGCGCCTGGGTGGCTCAGTGGGTTAAAGCCTGTGCCTTCGGCTCAGGTCATAATACCAGGGTCCTGGGATTGAGCCCCGCTTGGGCTCTCTGCTCAGCAGGGAGCCTACTTCCTCCTCTCTCTCTGCCTGCCTCTCTGCCTACTTGTGATCTCTGTCTGTCAGCTAAATAAATAAAATCTTAAAAAAAAAAAAGTGTTTAGTGATTGGTCTCCCTCCCTGACCCCCTGTGATTTTGCTTTTTATTTTTCTCATAATGATCATTTATTTGTTAATGGTTTCTGCCTTGATCTGTTGGCCTTTTAAAAATCATCGCTCTTCACTTCTCTTTCCTTTAATTTTGTGAAATATTGCAGAGGACATCTAAGCTAAACAGTTTCGCTTAGGCTAAAATTTATTGTCATTCACGTAATTTCAAGGGTTTTGATCTTTTTAACCTAACTTTGATGATGTATTACTGGAATCAAACTTAACTGTGAAAATCACTTTTAGTAAAGGACTCAGGTAGACCCAGACTGAGTCTGCGTGTACTCTCCCTGCAGGTGGCATATTCTCCAAGCCGAATTTGATCACCTGGATAGAACAAGGGAGAATGCTGTTAATCAGAGACCGGGGACCCTTGGAGAAAAACATGACACTTAGCCCTTCTACTGATGAGCAGCAGGACTTGCAGAAGACTGGAAAGTTGCTGTATTTTGGTGAGTATGATGGATTTAGGGTCATGACTCATTTCATTTTCCTGAATCTTTCTGGGTAGGCAGCTGGACATAGTGACTAAGAAACATTGTTTTGGTGGAGAATATTAGGTTTTTTTACTTAAGTGGGAAACAAACACAAGAATGTATTACTTTTTATAAAGAGGGACGTTGTGTATGTTTCATTCAAATAAAAGAAAAAAATTACGACCCTGGAAAGAAGTACCCGTAAAAGAGCAAGTAAAGGACACACTTGCCGAGCCCTGAGGAACAACCACCTTCTCCATCACATCGTTGTGTCCATTTGAATATAGAGAAATGGAAAACTCTCCAATTTGGTATAATGTATTATTTTTTATTATGCACAGTTTTAGAACTTGGGTTTTTTTTTTTAAGTTCCTTTTGAAGGATTCCTTTTTTAATTCCTTGTAAGAAAAACATTGGAAATACTTTATAACACTTTAAATGCTTAAGGGAATATGTCATTTTTTAGACTATGCTAATTTTTTTTTTTTTTAAGATTTTATTTATTTATTTGACAGAGAGAGATCACAAGTAGACAAAGAGGCAGGCAGAGAGGGAGAGAGGGAAGCAGGCTCCCTGCTGAGCAAAGAGCCCGATGCGGGACTCGATCCCAGGACCCTGAGATCATGACCTGAGCCGAAGGCAGTGGCTTAACCCACTGAGCCACCCAGGCGCCCAGACTATGCTAATGTTTTATTAAATGGAGACCTTCTAAGTCCCTGGTAGTCAAGGGATTCTCTTGAAGAGAAGGGGATTTGAACCCAGGAAATGTATGATGAGGTCCATCAAAAGAATAAAAGAATGCCCGAGGACGTTATTTCATTGCCACCGTCTCTTATTTCATTCATCTAACGAGTATATAGTCCCTACCATGTTCATAGGACTGTCAGTTATTACTTAGGCTGGGTGGGACAGAGAGATATACGTATCTGTATGTATATTCTGTAGGAGTTTACTGTCTTCCTGACTTGACGTTAAGTGGCAGTTAAATTAGTCGATTCTGTTGAACTGTTGGACTAGTCCTCTATGAAATAGGACTGTATACAAGTTAATAAAATAAGTGGCAGTGATAGTAGAGTTAAAGGGATTTAGGGGAGAATGAGTGGAGTAGAAATAGCAGTTTCCCAAGAGGACTTCTAAGGAATTAGGATTTAAAAAACAATGTATAGATTCGGTCAGACAGAGAAGATCAGCAAGGATGATACATGAGCTGAGACTCAGAGGTGGGAACAAGTGCATTGTATTTAGAAAACGTATAGCCGAATGTTATTCTTGGGATGGTATGGGACATGGAGACAGGGAAACATAAAGTAATGTCAGATTATCTGAGGCTAGGAAAGCCGAGGCAGAAGTTTGACTTCATTCTATAGAAAGGTAGGACCTAGAAAGTTTTCTGAGTACCAAAGAATGAACAACTTTAGTGGCTGTCCCTAAAAACTAATGTTCCCTTCGTGCCAAGTGGCACTCGTCCAATAATCAGAACTGCTCCTCTGCCTGGAATAAGTAGTAAAGTGGTAAGAAATAGAGGAGTCAAGGAGGTAGGGAAGAATGATCTAGACGTCACCTGTGGAGTGCTTGCTAAATGACATCACCCAGTTGGAAGCATTACCTATGTTGTTGTTAAGATGACCACAGAGCATAATCAGAGTCCTTTTCAGGGGGCAGGCCCACCCTTCCTGACAGGTGGATTTTCCTCCTGTGTTGAGAGACTTAAAAAAGAAGAGCCCCAGGACTCAGTTCAACAGGTGGGAGAAAAAGCAGTTCTGAAATATATACAGGCTGCAGTTGTTCTCTCTGGTTTTTGTGGATGAAAATAAGGTGCCAGCTCGTTAGCTCTCTGATTCTTGTCATCGTGGCTTTTCCCTTGGGAACAGCACTGACTGTGCTCATATTAATACCTTTCTGATAACGAGGTGTTCCTTGAAAAAGGAAATTATTTCTATAGTGTTCTTTGTAAATTTAATCACTTGCCATTTGACATTCCTAAAAAAGATGCTTTCTGTGAGCATTTCTTCCAGAAAGCTTTTCCTGAAATCTGTGGTAGAAGGGGCAAGAATATGACCCAAAGCCTTATTTCACAAATTTTAGGAAATAGAATGGTCCTATTCTCAGACTTTTTATTTTCTCTCAACTTCTGCTTACCCTCTGAGGGTCATCCATAAGCTCACAAGATATAGTTCCCTGGTTTTTCCCCCCCCACATGAAGCCATTTCTTAACACATAATGGAAGGATTTGCATATCACAGTTAACCTTAAATGTAATTTACTTGTGAAGGCAGATGCACAGTCATCAATCAATGAGATTCCTTTTCCCGTGCTGTGAGAGATGTGAAGACAATTCTTGAGGCCACCAGTTAACCCAGGGACATTACTGGTAAGGGCGGGTCTTCTTTTTTTCTCTCCAGGTGACCAAGGAACTCTCGGGGCAAAAGAGGAGGAAGGCCATTTAAATGGTCTAAAGCAGGGTTCATGTGCTACCTTAACAGGGCAGGAAAGAAAGATCTTATCAGATCAAAGAGCTGCGTTACAGCATCCAAGTCTCCAAGAAATAAGGATTGTACATAAAAACCTCGACCTCGGAGCATCTGGTCAGGATAAGAACAATCCAGGGCATAACCTGACAGGTACTCCAGACCACCTGGAAGTTCCACCAGGACCAAGATTTTATTCCTGCTTTGTCTGTGGAAAGGTCTTTCAGCTAAAGAGGGACTTGGTAAAGCACAAAAGAAGCCACTCTAAGAGCCAGCCCTGTAAATACTCAAAGTACAAAAACAAATCCAGAGGGAACCCCGAGCTCAGGTGGCACCGGATGATCCCACGTAAGAAGCCGCGTTTCCAGTGTGGCAGGTGCGAGAAGAGCTACTGTCTCAGATGCAGCCTGGTCACTCACCACCGGGTCGTTCACTCGGGGCTGCAGCGCTATCCATGCCCCGAGTGTGACAAGACCTTCCGGTGTGAAGCCACTTTGAAGAAGCATCTGCGTTTGCACAAAAGGGAGAAGCCATTTTCCTGTGAGCAGTGTGGCAAGGGTTTCATCCAGCGATGCAAGCTCAAGGAGCACTGCAGGATGCACACCGGGGAGAAGCCTTTCCAGTGTCCAGAGTGCCACAGAAGCTTCCGCCTGCAGAGGAGTTTGAAGGCCCATCTTTGCCAACACAACGAGAAGAAGCCCTTCCATTGTCCCGAATGTGGCAGAAGCTTCTCCCGGAAGGCTGCCCTGAAGGCCCACCAGAGAACGCACAGTGGAGAGAAGCCGTTCTCTTGTGACGAGTGTGGTAGGAAGTTCACACACAAGACGAAACTCACTGAACATATCAGAGTCCACACCGGAGAGAAGCCCTTCCAGTGTCCCGAGTGTAAGAAAAGTTTTCGCCTGAAGAGAAGCCTAAAAGCCCATCTGTTTCAGCACAGTGGGAAGAAGCCCTTCCAGTGTCCCGAGTGTGACCGGAGCTTCTCTTGGAAGAATGCCATGAAGGCCCATCAGCGTTTACATAGTGAGGAGAAGCCATTCTCCTGTGGCGAGTGTGGCAAGAGGTTTACCCGGCCCTCTAAGCTCACTCGCCACGGCAGAGTCCACAGCAGGCAAAAGGAATTCTCCTGTGGTGAGTGCAAAAAGACCTTTCCTCGGCAGTCGAGGCTCACGGAGCACCTCAAAGTCCACACCAGAGAAAAGCCCTTCTCCTGTCCTGAGTGCCCCCGGAGCTTTAGCCGACACTCGCACCTCGCTGAGCACATGAGACTTCACAGTGGGGAGGACCCTTTCCAGTGTCCCGAGTGTGACAAGAGCTTCTTCTGGAAGGCCTCCATGAAATTCCACCAGCGGATACACAGGGGCGAGAAGCCCTTTGCTTGTGGTGAGTGCGGTAAGACCTACACTCAGCAGTCTCAGCTCACGGAACACAAGAGAATCCACAGTGGAGAGAAACCCTTCCAGTGTCCTGAGTGCCACAAAAGTTTCCGTCTCAAAGGAAATTTGAAAAGCCATCTGCTCCAGCACAGTGACAAAAAGCCATTCTCCTGCGTTAAATGTGGCAAAAGTTTCACTCAGCAGTACAGGCTTACCGAACACATTCGAGTCCATAGTGGGGAGAAGCCCTTCCAGTGTCCCGAGTGTGACAAGAGCTACTGCATAAGGGGAAGCTTGAAGGTCCATTTGCATACGCATAGTGGAGAGAAGCCCTTCAGGTGCTCGGAATGTGGCAAGGGGTTCCTCCAGAAGAGAAGTCTGAAGACCCATCTGCACCATCACAGAGGGGAGAGGCCTTTTTCTTGTGATGAATGTGGAAGGAGCTTTACGTACATGGGGGCACTGAACACCCATGTTGCAGTACACGCCAAGGAGGAGCCCTTCAGTGTCTAGGTCAGGCGGTGCAGAAAGGAGGCGACAGCTTTCAGGTGGAACTAGCAGCTCGTGGGTCCACAGCATGTGCTGGATGAGGAATTCACAACGTGTGGGCCTCACATACGCTGGCCAGCTGCACAGCAGGCAGGGTGTGATGGTTGCTTGACAGAGACTCCCGATAGTCCAGACATCTCTGCTCTGTAATCCCCATGGGCAAGGCCTGCCAGTCAGGGAAGGAGCATTTTCTTTCCGCTTCCTGTTCCCAGGCCTCCTTACTTAAATTTGTGTTGAGATTTTCAGTGTTCTCATAGTGAATTTTCATTTTCTCCCGCGTGGTGAGAGAGCATCTGTGTTTCGGCAGGATTTCTCTCTATTGCCAAAAATAAATGTCATCTCCCATCTCCTTTGTTAACAGTGGCGAACATACCTGTCATTTCCCCTCTGGATTAATTTAAATCACCTAAAAGTCCACAATTGCAAGCCACAGAGTCTTGTATCTAACCCCTCTGCATTTTCAATAGTGTATGTCAATTCGCCAAGAAACAGACTTGCCTTAATATTGGAGTCTCTTAGGTAAATACCAAAGGGAAAAATACTGCCAGTCCAGGACATCTCTCCATTTTTTTGTTCTGTGGCTTAATCTATCATAAGGTGATTTTCCATCCTGTTCTAGCAAACCTTTGTCTGTCTTTTGGACTGTCTTTTAATATCATTCCTACAAAAATGTATAGATTAGCTTCCTTAGGGAATCCTTGGGGCCTATGTAAATTTTCCATTTTTGTAGTACATGGTGGTCGTGGATTACCTGAATCGGCCGGAACCAAGGGCACCCCACAAATCAGCATTTATACAAAAAGGAGAGATGCCACCTCCAGTTGGTCCATCCTTGTAGGTGCAAGTATCTCGTGAATCAGTGGTGCCTTTGTGCAAAGAAAAAGACACTTTCCCTAACCCATGCCAGGGCGTGTGTGGGCTGGATGTCAACCTTGGCTGGCCTCTTCACCAGCGTACCTCAGGACAACTCTATGCCTGCCTGGGGGACATGTTGAAAATACAGGCCCTGCGGACCCTCCCCAGATGTACTGAGTGACAGTCTTTTCAAGTGAAGTTGTTTGAAAAGTTTCAGAACATGTGATGTAGTGAGTGGCGAAACTGGAAGAAGGAAGGCTCTGTTTGAAAGCATTTTAGTCATCCTGTGAAGTTAAGGTTAGGCCTTTTCCTTTAAGCCTTTTCTCTCCTCTGTTTTGTATTAAAGCTGCTCATAATGAAAGTTTCTTACCTTATGGATGTATTAGCTCAGGCTATAACAAAATGCTACAGACTGGGGGGCTTAAACCACAGAGACCTATTTTCTTACAGTTCTGAAGGCTAGAAGTCCAAGATCAAGGTGCCAGCAGGGTTCTGATGAGAACTGGCTTCCCAGGTCCTCATATGGCTTTTTCTTTGGGTACAGGCAAATCTCAGGTGTTCCTTCCTCTTATTAGGAGGACACCAATCCTATTGGATTAGGGCCTCTTAGCCTTAACTAATTGATATTGGAGAACCTAATGATGTGCACTAGACCTGAACAAAGTGAATGAGGAGGCACAGAGATTAGGAGTGCTGTGCTTTCCTAAATGGGAAAAAAATACCAAGAATGGTGAAGAAGCACCCCCTCCCCCCAAAAAACCCTCAAACTAACAGCTAGCTCTGTGTGTCTGCCCATCTCTCTTCTGAGCCACAGCTTGGGTAGTGATGTCATGATTTCTATCTTAGGTGCTGATGACTTTCAAGTCTACAGGTCCATATCCATAGTTGACCTTCCTCCTGGGTATTTCTGACTTCCATAGGCATCTCGCACACAAATGCCCAGGATAGGACTCCTCGTCCGTATCAGCCCTCTGCACCTCCTCGTATACTCTCTTGTGTTTCCCACCTCCAAAGTCACACTAACTAGTTCCCAGATCTGATAATGATCTAGGTTTTCCTACACCCAACCTGTCTCCTAAGTTCCTCCCAAACGCCCTCCTTTATCTCTACCATCACCCCTAACTGAAGCCAACTTTTAAAAAAATTGTTTAGTGTTAAAAAAAAAAATTGTTTAGTGTTTATATTAACAGTTTTTTCGGGTAGTGCATTCATCCCCCTAGTAACAGGTTGGTTTTCCTAAAATGCAACTCAAATGTTATTCTCCAAATAATATTTTTAGAAGTTTGTGATTTTATTATAAATGCAAACTCTAACATGACATTAGGAAAAAACCTCCAAGCTAACCCAGACCTGCCTTTTCAGCTGAAGCTCGTTACCTCTTCACCATGTGAACTTCACTCTTACCCAACGACTGCTCTCTCTCCCAAGTGCATCCTGTCCTCATAACTGCTCCCTCATCTTCCTAACTCCTTTCTCCAGCATTCAGTCTCAACACCAGAAACATTTGGGATATGTGCACAGTGTCAGCACATCCTCTAAACTCCTTTCTCTAATAGCACTCTTCACATCCACCTGTAACCTGCCTGCTTCCCTCGTACTCCCTCGTACACTGAACCCCTGCCAGGGCTGGAATTTGATCTCGTTTTGCATTTTCTCCATCCAGATCAAGCCGTTCTGTGGCATAATACTTAGATCTATATATACTACACCCACTAACACAGGGCGGGGTGGGGTGAAGGAGCACCAAACCACGTAGGACTTGATTATGGACTTGAGGGTTCTAGGGAATCAGGTAGACACAACTACAAAGCAGCTAGCAGGAATAGTTGGATGTGCACATGTTCTCACATATACACAGAAACTCTACCAACCCCCTTCTGAATGATCTTGTAGACTAATTTCAGAACCCATAAAGAGATCTAAGTTTAAGTGGCCCAACAAGACAAAATCAGAAGATGAATTCACTCCATATAAATTTAAGTAATAGAGAATTCTGGAAGATACCTTAAAATCAGTACACTTCATTCACCAAAATATAAATGGATTCTAACATTTAAAAATACTAGTAAATAAAAAGTGAAGAAGTGATATACAAACAAGTGGATATGAAAAAGAGCCTTGGAAATGAGAAGGTAAAGTTACTGACTCACCTGAGACCCTGAATAGAGCAAGCTTTAGGAATCTACCCAGAATGAATTAGAGAGAGAAATGTGAAAAAGTATGAAAGCAGTGAAGATACACAGAGAATTGAGAGCTTCTGATCCATAACTAACAGTTCCAGAAGGAAAAAAAATAATAATAATAAAGGGGAGTGGCTGAGTAGCAATACCTGAAAATGGCGGAGAGGTTTCCAAAGTTATCAACTGAGAAGTGCACTTCCATTTCATAGGAGGATGGTAAAAATTAATCCATACCCGTAGTGATGGTGAAACTAGCTTCAGGAATAAGGAGAAAAATCAGGGCATTTGGGTGCCTCAGTGAGTTAGGTATCTGTCTTCAGCTGAGGTCATGATCTCAGGATCCTGGGATCAAGCCCCAAGTCAGGCTCCCTGCTCAGCAGGGAGTCTGCTCCTTCCCCCTGTTCATGCTTGCTCTCTTGCTCTCTCTCAAATAAATAAATCTTTGAAAAGAATAAAGAAAAACATGAAGGGCATGGAGAATTGGGGGGATTATAGGTATGTTTATTATCGTGATTCTGAGGATGTTTCGTGAACTTACACATATGGCAAAACTTAGCAAATTACAAGTTTTAAATATATGCAGTACATGGTATATCGATTGTACCTCAATGAAGCTGTTAAAAAAATCAAGATCAATCACTAATATGTTTATATATAGTTTCCGAGGGGTGCCTGGGTGGCTTAGCGGGTTAAAACCTCTGCCTTCAGCTCAGGTCATGATCTCAGGGTCCTGGGATCGAGCCCCGCATCAGGGTCTCTGCTCAGCAGGGAGCCTGCTTCCTCCTCTCTCTCTCTGCCTGCCTCTGCCTACTTATGATCTATGTCTGTCAAGTAAATAAATAAAATCTTTAAAAATATATATATATATATAGCTTCTGAAACAGCTGAAGAAAAAAGGAATACAGAAAAGTTTCAGTCCACCTGAAGGCAGGAAAAGAAGAAAATAATTTCCAGCGTGATGAAAATAATAATGAGTTAAGTACACAGAAGACTGTCATATATTTTAAAACTTCATACTTACTATACAAAGTTTACAAGAGTGATGACTACAGACAATAAAAAATGAAAATAAAATGATAGAAAAAAATTTACTGAATGAAGTCCAGTGAAACTATGAGAACAAGTTAGAATTCACGGCAAAATCCGTAAAAATCCACGAAGAAGATCTAAGAATCACGAACTTGTTTGGAAAAAAAAAAAAAGAATCATGAACTGTAAACACTTAACAATGTGGATTTGTAATATGAAAAGCAAAAGTTATGGGGTGCCCGGATGGCTTAGTCAGTTAGGTGTCTGCTCTCCACTCAGTGCTCTCTACTCAGAGCTGAATCTGCTTCTTTCTCTTCCTCTGTGAGCTCTCTCACTTTCACTCACTCCCAAATACTTAACATCTTAAAAAAAAAAAAAAGCAAAAGTTAACAAAATGACCAAAATAAAGGTACTATAATTTTAGTTGGATAGTTAGCATAGCTTTCATAAATGTGTGCATCAGACAATAAACTTAAGAAGTATTAATAATCTGATATGAACAGCAAAAAATTTACGAGTTTTGCCCAACTGAAAGCCCTGTATAGGAAATAACATCGGTTTTAAACACATAGAGAGGACTTATGAAAATTAACTATGTAGTAGGTTACAGTGAAGTCTCAACATATTTTTAAAAGACCATCTCATGGAGGGGCGCCTGGGTGGCTCAGTGGGTTAGGGCCTCTGCCTTCGGCTCAGGCCATGATCCCAGGGTCCTGGGATCGAGCCCCGCATCAGGGTCTCTGCTCAGCAGGGAGCCTGCTTCCTCCTCTCTCTCTGCCTGCCTCTCTGCCTAGTTGTGATTTCTTTCTGTCAAATAAATAAAATATATATATAAAAAAAGACCATTTCATGGTGGTCAAATTTCTCCTACCATGAAGTGTTAATTTAGGAATAAGAACAAAAACTTTAAAAACAAAACTTGCTAGGCTTAGAAACTTTAAAAATACCCCTCCTAAGGAACTAATAGGTTAAAGAGGAAATCACAATGCAACTTTAGAATAAATGTTAGAAGTTATATATTACCGTATTTGTGAACTGAAGTTAGAATGACAGATAAATCGTGATTTGTACACATATGTATTGTAAAATTTGGTGAAAATAGTTTCATAGTCAAAAAGCAGGACAAAGGGAGTTTTCAATGAACTCTTCCTCTGGAGATAGCTAATCCCTTCTTTAATGTTCCCATAGCGCTTCATACTTCCCTCTGTTAATAGTATTACTGAATATTGTTTTGACATTGTTTTTTCACAAGCCTGAGATGAGATGGTAAAACTCAGTGATGACTTGATTAATTTATTTACATGTACCTTGCAATGTTAAAGATATTTCGAAGGTGTAGGGCATCTGGGTGGCTCAGTCGGTTAAGTGTCTGCCTTCAGCTCAGGTCCTGATCCTGGGATCGAAGCCCACTGTTGGGATCCCTGCTCAGCAGCGAGCTTCTTCTCCCTTTGTCTCCTCCTTCTGCTTGTGCTCCCTCCCTCTCTCTCTCTCTCTCTCAAATAAATAAATAAATAAAATATTTTTGTTTAAAAAGATATTCAGATGATTCAGATGGTATAAAGAATGTTCACCTGTGAGCCATTGGCTCAGCTTGAGTAATAAGTCCTTAGCAGTACAGATCTGTGCCTTACAATGGGGTTATGTCGCAGTAAACCCGTCATAAGTTGAAAATACTGTTTAAAACACCTGAACCTACTGAGCATCATAGCTTAACCCAGCCTTCCTTGAATGTGCTCAAAGCACATTAACCTACAGTGTAAACCACTGGACACAAAGTCTATTTTATAATAGTGTCAACTATCTCATGTAATGTACTGAATAGTGTATTGGAAGTGACAGACAACGGCTGTGTAGGTACCGATGGTTGTAAGCTTGTTGGATTTTGCCCCTTGTGATCGCATGGCTGATTGGGAGCCGCAGCTGCCCACCATCACGAGAGAGGATCCTCCAGCATTCACTAGCCAGGAAAAGATCAAAATTCAAAATATAGTTTCTACTGAATTCATATTGCTTTCACACCATTGTAAAGCTGAGAAATTGTAAGTGGTACCATCACAAATCAGGGGACCATCTGTACTGATGGAGCACCTGTGTAACCTTGGTTTTGGTCCTCTCCTCACCACCCCTTTCTCATCCCAGCTCCCAGAGGTAGCTACTATCCCATCGAGTATTCATGTACATGTCTGTACGCTTTTCCTACATGTGTATTACTCCTAAATCATATATAGTGCTATTTTATATGTTCTAAAGTTTCTGTAAGTACCATATTGTATGTAATTTGTAGCATGCCTTTTCACTCATTATGTTAATGCTATGCATGTATGCTGTTTTTAGCTATAGTTCATTAGTTTTTGTTGCTAGATATTTAAATTGCTTACCTGTTTTTGCTCTTAAAACAATGCTGCTAGAGATTCTTAAATATAGCTCCTATGTAAATGGCCAAAAATAGCACCAAGGTAAGACTTGCTGGGCGATAGGATATGCACATATTCATAAGCAGATACTGCATTTCCCTGACTAACAAGATGGAACATTTTTGTGTTTTTATTGCCATTTCATTTTTTTCACCTTTCTGTGAATTCACTGTTCATAATTTTGCACATTTTCCTCCCGGGCAGTCTTGATTTTTAGAAGTTATTTCTATTCTCTGGATGCTTTTCCTTGTTGTAAATATCTTTTCCCAGTCTGACCTAATTTTGGCTGTGCTATTATGCTTTTTGATGTAAAAAAAAGTTTTAAATCCTAATCTAATTTAATGTATTGGTCTATCCTTTGCACTTTGTACTTTCTATATTTGAAGACTGTGTATATGAAAATACTCAAGCAGCATTATTTATGGCCACATTTTTTTTAACTGCCCCTGAATATTTAATACTACCCTACCTTCTGTGGGCTGAATTGTATTCTCCAAAAATCCCTGTGTTGAAGTTCTAATCCCCAGTACATCAGAACAGATCTGTATTTGGACACAGGGCCTTTAAAGAGGCAATTAAGGTAGAATGAGGTCATTGTGGGTGGGCCCTAGTCCAATATGAAGAGATTAGGACACCCACTGAGGAACAACCTTGGCAGGACACAGCAGGGACGTGCCCATCTGCAAACCAAGGAGTGTTGAGGGGAAAGCAACCCTGCTGACACCTTGATCTCAGACTTCTGGCTTCCCGAACTGTGAGAACAGTTAATTTCGTTAAACTGCCCAGTCTGTGGTACTTTGTTATGGCAACGCTAGCAAATTAATATATTGCCTTGAATTACATCCATTTAAGAGTATAATTAATAAGATTATGAGGAACATGGGAAAACTTCGATGTGGTAACAAAAAAAAGATACGTATCTCAGAACCATAAAAAAGTACATGTCTGTGGACAGAGACTGGAAATTTATATGAAGAAATAGAGCATTTACATGAGACCATCAGAATTATAAACAACTTTTACTTACTAAGTTTATTGTTAAATTTCATATATTTTTAATTTTTTTTTTTTTTTTTAAGATTTTATTTATTTATTTGTCAGAGAGAGAGAGGGAGAGAGAGCGAGCACAGGCAGACAGAATGGCAGGCAGAGGCAGAGGGAGAAGCAGGCTCCCTGACGAGCAAGGAGCCCGATGTGGGACTCGATCCCAGGACGCTGGGATCATGACCTGAGCCGAAGGCAGCTGCTTAACCAACTGAGCCACCCAGGCGTCCCAAATTTTTTTTTTTTTTTTTTTTTTTTTTTTTTTTTTTTTTTAAGAAAACCTTTAAGGTGGGGATAGCAATTACATGTATCGCAACACTTCAACCACGCTGGGTGGTTAAGAGTGAAAGACTCTTTTTTTTTTTTTTTTAAAGATTTTATTTATTTATTTGACAGACAGAGATCACAAGTAGGTAGAGAGGCAGGCAGAGAGAGAGAGAAAGCAGGTGCCCCGCTGAGCAGAGAGCCCGATGCGGGACTTGATCCCAGGACCCTGAGATCATGACCTGAGCCGAAGGCAGTGGCTTAAACCACTGAGCCACCCAGGCGCCCCATGAGTGAAAGACTCTTAAATTTAAGGTCCATTTCATATTAGGTTATAAGACAGTTTTTTTTTTTTGTTTTGTAGACTGTAAGTCATGTTCCTAATCTAAGTCCATGGGGTCAGCGATGCTATATGTTTGCCTGACTCCCCGTTAATGAATTCCCACCACCTCTCTCGCCCTCTCCAGCGCCTTTCAGCGCGTCTGGGTCTCGGTCCTCGTCGTTTGGAGACCCCCGGCAGAGCGAGATGACCCGCCACCGATAGCGCGGCGGCCAGTGTGCCCAGTTCTGGGAGGGCGGCTCCTGCGGCCGACGCTGTCTCCTCCGGGCCCGCAGGGGGCGCTGTGGGGAGGATGGGGGGTGGGGAAATCGGGCTCGAGTCCCAGCGCGCACCGCGCAGGGGCTGGGCCTGCAGGGCTGGGCGGGGCGGGAAGCCTTGAGCCGAGGTAGGTTCCGCGCGGCTCCCAAGAACTCGGCGTCTACCGGGCCGCCGACCGGCGGGCGGGCGAGGGCCATGGCCGAACCGGCTCCGGTAAGAAAGGCTCTCCCCGCGGACGGACGGGGGCGAGGCTCGGGGCGGGCTCCGGGCTGCGGCTTGGCGGGTACCCATCCGGGTTTCATTCGGGGCGGCTGCAGAGGACGGGTGGAGCGGAGTCCGGGGGTCGCTCGAGGCTCGGAGTGGCCGGTGACCGCCACTTCTGGGACTCGTCCGTGGCCGCCCTCGCGAACAGACCGAGCGTGGACCAGGCCTCCTCAGCAGCGGGCCCAGCCTGGGCCGGCACGTCCGGGAGTGGCGGAGGCGGGCAAGGGAAAGCAGAGAAATGGGTCTGGAGCTGGCGGTGCGTGTTCGAGCTCAGCCGGTTTTACGTCAGTTACTGAGTTCAGAACAAGAGTTTTAAAAGACTTAAGATTTTGAGGGTTGAAGCGATTGTCTGGCAGCGGCTTGAATGAGGTAATTTAGCCGCTAGGGCGTTAGAGGTTGTGTTGAGTGTAAGGAAGGAAGGAAGACAAGTTGGAAGGAATAGAATAGAATATAAAAACTTAGAATATACATTATTTAATTATTTAATGTTTTGTTGTAATCGAAGTTTAGAGGGAATGGCCATTATGTTTTTTCAAAATAGCATATAAGTTTTCATTCTGACCATTTTTCCTGATGACTAAACGAATTCATGAGGTTATTATTGATTTCCAAATAACGTTAGCAGTCTCCGCTAAGAAAATGTAATTTCTAGGATTAAATATTTAAGATAGGCAACACCTTTATGGAGAAACTATAAATAAATGGGAGATAACCAGGCCTATAAAAGGAAGACTAAATACAGTAAAAATGATACTTTTCTTCCAAACTCATATATACATTTACTGCAGTTGTATTAAAATGGTAGTAAGTTTTTTGTGAATTTAGACAGTTTCTAAATTTCATATGAAAAAATAAAGGTCAAAATATCATTCTGAGAAAAGAACAACGAAAGGGGAATTGCACTAGCAGACAAAACTTATTATAAGCCCATCGAATTACTACCGTGCTGTTTTGTGTAGGGACAGACAGAACAGTGGAAATGGAAAGAGAACCCAGATGCAGACTGTACTGTGTTGAATAGTGTCTCCCCCAAATTCATGTCCTTTCTGGAACCTCAAGATTGTGTGACCTTACTTGGAAGTAAGTTGATGCAGATTTAATTGGTTAAAATGAGATCATAAGGGAATAGGGTAGGTTCTTAATCCACCATGACTAGTATCTTTATAAGAAGAGGTACAGAGACCCAGACACAGAAAGGGAGAACACCCTGTTACAGTGGAGACAGAGATTGAAGTTAATGCACCCTTAAGAAGTACCAGGGATCGCCAGCCACTGCCAGAAGCTAAGGGAAAGGCATGGAAAGGATTCTCCCCTGGAGGCTTCAGAGATAGCATGGCCCTGCTGACACTTGATATCAGACTTCTAGCCACTGGAACTATAAGAGAATACATTTTTATTGTTTTAAACCACTCAGGGTACTTCGTTACAGCAGTTTTAGGAAAGTAATACAGAGACCTTCAAAAGCAGTATTGGGACAATTGCCTTTTTCAGTTGGAAAATAACATTGAGGTAAATCACGACTGTATATAGTATATAAAATATACATTGAGGTAAATCACTGTATATAATATATAAAATAAATTTTTAAAAAAATGCGTTCTAGATAAATTTAAAATCTAAATATGAAAAGTAAAACTTAAGCCGTTTGGAAGAAATTTTAGTGTATCTTTCCAACCTACATATAGAAATTTTTTTTAAAACAGAGAAAGCAGGGGCGCCTGGGTGGCTCAGGTGTTAAGCATCTGCCTTCGGCTTGGGTCATGATCCCAGAGTCCTGCGATCGAGTCCCATGTCAGGCTCCCTGCTTGGCGGGAAGCCTGCTTCTCCCTCTGCCACTCCCCCTGTTTGTGTGCTTTCTCTCTCTGTCAAATAAATAAATAAAATCTTAAAAAAAAAACAAAAACAGAGAAAGCAAAATGACCTAAGACTGATACATTTGCATTGAAACTGAAAATATATGTACAATATAAGCTTAAATAAAATTAAAAGATAAGACATACATGAAGATAAAGTTTTTTGTTGTTGTTGTTGTTTTAAGAGTTTATTTATTGGGAGCCTGGGTGGCTCAGTGGGTTAAGCCGCTGCCTTCAGCTCAGGTCATGATCTCAGGGTCCTGGGATCGAGTCCCGCATCGGGCTCTCTGCTCAGCAGGGAGCCTGCTTCTCTCTCTCTCTCTCTCTCTCTCTCTCTGCCTGCCTCTCTGTCTACTTGTGGTCTCTCTCTGTCAAATAAACAAATAAAATCTTTAAAAAAAAAAAAAAAAGAGTTTATTTATTTATTTGACAGTGAGAGAGACAGCAAGAGAGGGAACACAAGCAGGGGGAGTGGGAGGGGGGCAGGCTTCCCACTGAGCAGGGGGCCTGATGTGGGACTGGATCCCAGGACCCCAAGATAATGACCTGAGCCAAAGGTGGATGCTTAACTGACCAGGCCACCCAGGCGCCCCTAAAAGAATGTATACTTAATGAAATTAGAGTACTTTAACAAATATATAACTTACATGCTTCTAGTTATACATCTTAGAAAGTGTTTGATTTATCCAAAGCGATCACAATAAAAAAAAAATGTTTTAAACACATTTGCTTGTGTTATTTTTCCTAATGCATTGTTTTAAAAAGAGGTGAAATTGAAAACCAGTTCTGGATAAACTCTTAGTATTCTAGGAACAGGTGGCATCTTAGTTAATAACTTAAAGGAAACAACAAATATTACGTGAGAAGCATTAGAAACATTTCCTTTAAAGAATAAAACAGTTGCATGCTATCGTCACTATTACTCAACATTGTTCCAGCCAGTACAGTAAGATGAAAATAAGAAATGATAGGCTTAGTCTTGTATGCAGGAGACTATAGACGTGTAATTTATAGAATTCTGTGGAAAACCTACTAGTTTAAAATAAACAACTTATCTTTTGCTTAAAAAAAAAAAAAGAGGGGCGCCTGGGTGGCTTGGTTGAGTGGCTGCCTCTGGCTTAGGTCATGATCCCAGGGGCCTAGGATTGAGCCCCGCATTGGGCTCCCTGCTCAACGGGGAGCCTGCTTCTCCCTCTGACTCTCTCCCCCCTATCATACTCCCTCTCATTCTTTCTCTCTCTCAAGTAAATAAATTCTTAAAAAAAAAAAAAAAATTACAGGCTTAAATCATTAAAAGAAATGTTAATTTGCAGATCTCATTCTCTGTGTAGACACTCCAAGGCCATCAACTGACAGTGTTAGTCAACAAGGAAATTTGTTTCCAAAATAAACATAAAAATGATCTTCCCAAGCTTTCATAATTAGAAAATTTAATGGGAGGGGTGCCTGAATGGCACAGTCTGTTGGGCGGCTGCCTTCTGTTAGGTCATGATCCTGGAATCGTGGGATCGAGCCCCACATTGGGCTCCCTGCTCGGCGGGGAGTCTGCTACTCCCTTTGCCTGCTGTTCCTGGAGCTTGTGTGCCCTCTATCTCTCTCTAACTCTCGTTCCATGTCAAATAAATAAATAAAATATTTTTTTTATAAAAGAAGAAAATTTAATGGGCCAAACCCCTCAAACATGGTAGCAATAAAAACTCTACAGTTTGTAGGAATGAACCTATCAAGAATTATATAAGGTCTATATGAAGGAAACTAAATTTTACTAAAACACATAGAAATGTCTAGATAAATGAGAGATGTTTCTGGAAGGAAAGATCCCCTGTTTTAGAGATCCAGTTCTCTCAAAATTAGTATATTCCTATCAGAATCCCAATAGAATTTGTGTAAATTTAGCGAAGTATCTTTCCTATGTATGTAGATGAGAAAACAGATAAGAAAAATCAAGATAGGGACGCCTGGGTGGCTCAGTTGGTTAAGCGGCTGCCTTCGGCTCAGGTCATGGTCCCGGCGTCCTGGGATCGAGTCCCATATCGGGTTCCTTGCTCGGCAGGGAACCTGCTTCTCCCTCTGTCTCTGCCTGCCTCTCTGCCTACTTGTGATCTCTCTCTCTCTGACAAATAAATAAATAAAATCTTAAAAAAAAAAAAAAAGAAAAATCAAGATAATTTCCTGTGGAAAATAATGGAGGTGGTGGTGGATGACCACGTCCTCTTAAATAGCAAAATATCTGATAAAGCCAAGAACCCAAAGAACAAATAATCCAGTCAAGAAATGGGCAGAGGACATGAACAGACATTTCTGCAAAGAAGACATCCAGATGGCCAACAGACACATGAAAAAATGCTCCACATCACTCGGCATCAGGGAAATACAAATCAAAACCACAATGAAATACCACCTCACACCAGTCAGAATGGCTAAAATTAACAAGTCAGGAAATGACAGATGCTGGTGAGGATGCGGAGAAAGGGGAACCCTCCTACACTGTTGGTGGGAATGCAAGCTAGTGAAACCACTCTGGAAAACAGCATGGAGTTTCCTCCAAAAGTTGAAAATAGAGCTACCCTACGACCCAGCAATCGCACTACTGGGTATTTACCCTAAAGCTACAAATGTAGTGATCCGAAGGGAGAGGGTGATGGGGTTATGGACATTCAGGAAGGTATGTGCTATGGTGAGTGCTGTGAAGTGTGTAAACCTGGCGATATATACATTATATGTTAATAAAAAATTAAAAAGTATAAAAAAAAACTAAGAATTAAGCAGTGCAGTACTGTAGCAAAAAAGACACATTCACCAATGAAACAAAAATATACCCAAGTATAAATGGAAACCTAGTTAATGAAAAGTGATCCCAAATCAATGGTAAAAGAATGGACTGTTTAAGAAACTTTGTGATGAGTGAATATCCACTTAAAAAAGGAATTATATTCCTTTTGGTTATGATATGCAGAAATAAATTCCAGATGAAGAACGTCTAATTCGGATAAAAGTTATAAGAATGTTATGAAGAATTTAGGAGAGTATTTTATAATCTTAGGAAGTCTCCAAATCAACATACTAAACCCTGAAGCCACAAAAGACGTTCTTCTGCAAAGTATAATAATATAAAAAGAAAAAAGAGGGGCGCCTGGGTGGCTCAGTGGGTTAAGTGTCTGCCTTCAGCTCAGGTCATCATCCCGAGGTCCTGGGATCAAGTCCCACATCCCACATTGTCCCACATTGGGCTCTCTTCTCAGTGGGGAGCCTGCTTCTCCCTCTGCATCTCCTTGCTCATGCTTGCACTCACTTTCTCTGAAATAAATAAAATCTTTTTTAAAAAAGCATTTGCTAGTCAATCAAAGGATTATTAACCCTAATATGAGAAATTAATAGAGCCCACAAGAATGTTGAGCAAAGGATGAGAACAGACCTGCACAAAGTTATGTGGAATGTTCCCCTCCCCAGAAAAGTATGAAAAGGATGCTAAGCTCACAAATTAATGCAAATTAAAACAATGAAATACAATTTTTTTTTTTTTACCCATTACAGTGGCAGAATAAAAAATAAAAAGGTTTAAGAACCAACCTGTGCTGGCAAAGGTGTACAGAAGTAAGGGGCGTCTGGGTGGCTCAGTGGGGTAAGCCTCTGCCTTCTGGTCAGGTCATGATCCCAGGCCCCGAATCGGAGCCTGCTTCCCTTTCTCTCTCTGCCTGTTGCTCTGCCTACTAGTGATTTCTCCCTCTCTGTCAAATAAATAAAATCTTTTTTTAAAAATGAGAAAGAAGTCTTATTAGCAAAGGCTGATTCTTTTTGGAAGGCAATGTAATGGTATTTGTTAAACTGAACATGTTTATAACTTTTGATTTAGTAGTTTTCCTTTTTAGGCTTTATCTTACAGAGGTAAAAGTGCGAATATATTGGGAAGCATATCAGAGCATTGTTTATAAAGGAAATGGAGACAATGTATGTCCCATCAGTGGGGTTTATGTACCCATGGCATGAAATATACTACAATTTACAAAAACCTGGTTTTGCCTCTACACATTGACCTGGAGAGGTATCTTTAATATATTAAGTGAATGAAGTTACCCAGTGATTTATTTCCACTGTTTTATTTTTTTTTTAAAGATTTTATTTATTTATTTGACAGAGAAAGAGAGAGAGGTCATAATTAGGCAGAGGCAGGCAGAGGGGGCTGGGGAGTAGGCTCCCCGCTGAGCAGAGAGCTGGACATGGGCCTCAATCCAGGACACTGAGATCATGACCTGAGCCAAAGGCAGAGGCTCAACCCACTTAGCCACCCAGGTGCCCTATTTCCACTGTTTCAAAAGAAAATAAATTCCTTACTATCCGTATGCATATGGAGTTTGAACAAGCATAAAGAACTGTGGACGGTGTAGTGGGTAACAGCAGAACCACATGACTGGAGTAGGGGAAGGAGTATTTCCCAAGGAGGAAGCTGCTGAATAGACAAAAGCAGTGTCCACTACAAAATTTTTTTAACCTGATGACAAGGAGGGGCACCTGGCTGGCCCAGTGGGGAGAGCATGTGACTCTGGATCTTAGGGTTGTGAGTTTGAGCCCCACCTTGGGGATAAAGTTTACTTTAAAAAAAAGAATTGATGAGAAGGAGCTGAAATCCTTTTGAAGCACTAATGCCTGTGAATGTATTATGTCTGTCATTTCAGTTGCCTCTGACTTTTGAGGATGTGGCCATTTATTTCTCTGAGCAAGAATGGCAGAACCTAGAGGCATGGCAGAAGGAGCTTTACAAGCATGTTATGAGAACCAATTACGAGATTCTTGCTTCTCTAGGTAAGAAGTACTCAATTTTGTGGGGAAGTCATGGATCTGGGTCTAGAAGAGGTCCTGTTTGTTAGGTCAGATTTCTCAGAAATTAACTCAGAATGGTATTTTTTAGCCCAGAGTCGTCTTCGTTAATACTTCCTTAAGCAGGGCTAATCCTTACTCAAGGGTAGACACTGAGAAAGGAAAATATTTAAGACTTTGATATGTGGTGGTCAGCGGTGACTTAGGGTTTGTAGTCACTACACGCTCACAGATTGCTGTGATTTCCATATGGGAGCACTCCCAGCTCATGTCCATAATGTATATCTTTACCCTAGGATGTCGCTACCTGTCGGTTTTTACTGTGGGGTTTGCATAACTTAGAAAAGCTAAAATATTTCCCTCCAGTGAGATTTTGTAAGGCTATACCCTGAGACGGTTAACAGCAGCAGTCTCTTCATGGTTATGGTAATGGATGTTCTTTTTAGTCTTTTTGCTTACTTGGTCTTTTAAAAATTTTTTTAATTTATCAAATGAATGATATCCTCACTCCTGTACTCAGATAATTCTCCACGGCAATCACTGTTAACCTTTTCTGTTTTAGTTTTTACTGGACTTTCCACCAATCTAACTATCCATGCTTTGATCTCTATTACTTGATTTATCTAGTGTAGGCAGCATTAACTCATTATGCCACCCAGGCATCCCTCAGTACTTACATTTAGGTCTTTGGTCCATTTTGGGTTAAGGTTTTTATATGGTGTGGGGTAGGGATCCAACTTCTTTTGCATATGGATATCCAGTTATCCCAACACTATTTTTTGATAAGAGTATTCTTTCCCCCATTGCACTCTTTTGGAGAATCAATTCTCCATAAATGTAGAAGTTTATTTCTGGATTCTCAATTCCGTTTCATTGATCTATATGTTTATCTTCATGCCTACACCATGCTGTTTTGATTGCCATTACTTTTAGGATCAGTTTGTCAATTTTTGCAAAAAAAAAAAAAGAACCACCAAAAAACCATAACAACAAAAACAGATTGGATTTGGGATATATTGTCATCTTTTTTTTTAAATTTATTTTATTTTTATTTTTTACATTCACATTGTTTAATTATAGCTATATGTTCTTTAATTTTTTTAAAAAATTGTAATAGATATACAATATTACATTAGTTTCGGGTATATATCATAGTGATTCACCATCTCTGTGTGCTATGCTCACCACAAACGTAGCTACCATCTGTCACCATAGAACGCTAGTACAGTATCATTGACAGCATCATTGACTGTATTCCCTGTGCTATGCCTTTCATTCCTGTGACTCATTCATGCCATAACTGAGGCCTGTGTCTCCCCCTCCCTGTCACTCATTTTGCCCTTCTCCTTCCCCTTTCACTCTTGTGGTCGTTAGTTCGTTCTATTTATATGTCTGATTTTGCTTTGTGTTTCTTTACTCATTTGTTTTCAAACGAGATGATTCTAAGTAAATTATAAACCAAAGAAGAAATCACAAGAGTAGTTAGAAAATATTTAAAGTTGGATGATAATGAAAATATAAAGCGGCAAAATTTGTGAGATGCACCAAAGCAGCACTTAGAGGGAAGTGTATAGGTTTAAATGTTTATATCAGAAAAGCAGGAAGGGTTTCTTTTTTTTTTTTCAGTCTTCTTACTCATTTTTATAAAAATTTAAATTCAGTTAATTAACATATAGTGTATTACTAGTTTCAGAGGTAGAGGTCAGTGATTCGTGAGTGTTATATAATACCCAGTGCTTGTTACATCACATGCCCTCCTTACTGTCCATCACCCAGTTACCCCATCCTCCCATGCCTTTCCCCTTGGGAATATTGTTATCTTAACAATATTAGGACTTCCTATTCATGAACATGAGATATCTTTCCGTTTATTTATGACTTTTAAAATCTCTTTCGGCAATATTTTATAGTTTCTATTATGTAAGTCTTGCATTTCTTTTTTTTTTTTTTTAAGATTTTATTTATGTATTTGACAGACAGAGATCACAAGAAGGCAGAGAGGCAGGCGGGGGGGGGGGGGAAGCAGGCTCCCCGCTGAGCAGAGAGTGTGATGTGGGGCTCGATCCCAGGACCCTAAGACCATGACCCGAGCCGAAGGCAGAGGCTTAACCCACTGAGCTACCCAGTTGCCCCATTCTTGAATTTCTTTTATTAAGTTTATTCCTAAGTGTCGTATTCTTTTTGGTGTTATTGTAAATTGAATTGTTTTCTTGGTTTTATCTTTGGAAAAATACTTTTAGAAGATGCTGGGAGGCACCTGGGTGGCTCAGCGATTTAAGCCTCTGCCTTCACCTCGGGTCATGATCCTCAGGGTCCTGGGATGGAGCCCCACATCGGGCTCTCTGCTCAGCGGGGAGCCTGCTCCGCCCCTCCCCCTCTGCCCACCTCTCTGCCTACTTGTGATCTCTTTCTCTCTCTCTGTCAAATAAATAAATAAATAAATTTTAAAAAAATTTTTATTTAAAATTTATTTTATTTTAAATTTATTTAAAATTTAAAAAAAATTTTTTTAATTTTTTTTTTAAATTAAAAGATGCTGGGGTTTCAACAGATGAAGATTGAGAATAGGTATATGGATTTTAATAAAAGATAGTGATTCCCTTTCTTCTAAGAGCAGACTTAGAATTCTTTTGGGATTGAAGTCAGATTTCGGGGGGCAAGGAGGGATCTGGAGCACAGTGACCTGTCCACACGTACTACGCCACTCTGACATTTTATCCCTGAGGCATTACCTGGCTTACTCTCTTTCTCTGATCTGAACTGTACACTGATCTCCCTTTAGCAATCTATGAAGCATAATTTAGGTTCTATAAAAGAGATATTATTGAAAGAAAGTTTTACTTGAAAATTCATGAACATTTTATTAGGGGAATGGGGTTATATATTAGACAGTCTTGTAACTATTTTCATTTGCTTATTTCATTGCTTGCAACCCTTTTTATCTAGCAGAACTCGGCCATGTTTTGGGTTGTGATTAGCACTGTCACCAGCGGACTTCTGAGAATATTTACCTACTTTGAAATTTCCTAGGATCGGCATTCCAGTTCTTATTTTGCATACCCCCCTCTTCCCATGGTATCTCCAGTTGTCTGTGGGGCTGTTCCACCATTCTCAAAGCACACTACTAGTGAGTTTTATGAAACCCATGACAAAATGCACATTTCTAGATATATGGGGACTGAGGCAGGATTTTATTTATTTATTTTATTTTATTTTTTAAAGGTTTTATTTATTTATTTGACAGAGAGAGACACAGCCAGAGAGGGAACATAGCAGCGGGAGTGAGAGAGGGAGAAGCAGGCTTCCCATCGAACAGGGACCCTGATGCGGGGCTCAATCCCAGGACCCTGGGATCACGACCTGAGCTGAAGGCAGACTCTGCTCAACAACTGAGCCACCCAGCCCCCGCCCCCAAAGACAGGTTTTAAACACTAAACTGCTTTAACAGGTCCAGATAGATTAGGAAGTACTGTTAGGAAATGTGGGCAGTTTTGCTCCTCCTTGCGTAAACCTATAATCTATTTTTTTTTACTTCTTGTCTCATGCGTTTTCCCAGGAGTGCATTTTGAAAATTTTAAGGCATCTCAGTGTGCTTAAATTTAGTGCTCAAAGAAACCAAACTACCCTGTCTGACATTTTTGCACAGATAATGGACTCCCCAAACCAGAACTAATATCCTGGATTGAACAGGAGAGAGAGTTCTTCCAGAACTGGCAAGAAACACAGAAATCAGGAACCATAATTTGCTCTTCTGCTCGTTTGCAATTTGATCCATTTATCGAGAGCCATCAGTTTTGGGGTGAGTATTAAGAAACCAGGGTCATGTCCTCAAGACAGTACACTCAGTTTGTTCCAGTTTTCTGATCTGGTCTTCCTGTTTGGCTGGGCTGAAGCTGGACAACTGGTGTATTCTAGAGAAGCACAGTAAAGTACAGTGGTTGGGAGTGTGGGTTCAAGAGTCTGAGTCTGGATCTTGTCTTTTCTTGTGACACCTTGGGCAAGTTGTTCAGCCTCTCAGTATTTCAATTTCCTGATCTAGAAAATGAAGACAACGAAAGTACCTAGATAGGACAATATAGGTTAACATATGTGAAGTGTTAAAGTGATACCTGGCACACACTAAGAGCTCAGTAAATGTGAGCTGTTGTTAGTGGTAGGTAAGGCGAGGGGGATGATGGCAGGACTCAGAGACTGGTTATCCACATACTAGTAACCCAAATTGCTTCCTTCCTGTATGGAGACTGTTGACTCTCCTTGATTACCTAAAACTCAGCTCTCCTGTGTTGTTTCTTATTATGATGGAAGAGTCTGAGATTCTTAGAAAATTTTTTTAAATTTTATTTATTTATTTGACAGAGATCACAAGTAGGCAGACAGGCAGGCAGAGAGACAGAGGAGGAAGCAGGCTCCCTGCTGAGCAGAGAGCCTGATGTGGGGCTCGATCCCAGGACCCTGGGATCATGACCTGAGTCAAAGGCAGAGGCTTTAAACCACTGAGCCACACAGGCACCCTCTTGGAATTTTTTTTTTTTTTAAATATGTATGTATTTATTAGAATGAGAATGAGTGGACGTCAGGTCAGAGGGAGAGAATTTCAAGCAGATTGCCTGCTGAGTATGGAGCCCAACTTGGAACTCAATCTCATGACCCCAAGATCATGACCTGAGCCAAAATCAAGAGTTGGATGCTCAACCCACTGAGCCACTCAGGTGCCCCTGAGATTTTTGGATTCTTAAAAGTCAACATTTAAGTATGGAATGAGAAAACCAATGGGAGCATCATCCCAAGAAATCTTGTCAATAGTTTTCTTGAGTTTTTGGCTGCCCCTTTCTGGACAGTAAAGAAAGGAGTTTTGCTCCACAAATTATTTCACTTTTTGCCACCTGTTATCCATTCTTCCAAAAACCTTTTTAAAAGGTTTGTGGGGTAGGGGTGAGGAGGGGGGAGAAGAGCCCAGGCCCTGCTGCTTAGCCTTAGGGACATTCCCTGGGTCACGACTGTGGTGTTAGGGTCTGTGAGTGACAGTGCCGTCATCACTTGGTGATTTCAGGAATGTCTGCACATCAGAATGGCAAAGTGTGATAGTCGTGTGGTTGATGGTGGTGAGCATTTGCAGGTGTGTTCAGTATGCCAGTCACATGCTCAGCACCTTACATGCAGGAACTCACCTAAAGTTCATGACAATGAAATGTCCTGTTGCTTCCCTGTGTCTACAGAAGGAACTGAATGAAGCCAAGAAGGAGAGATTAGCTTGACAAAGGCTACACAGTGAAGAGATAGGATTTGAACCCAAATTCCAAAGCTTAGGCCCGTTGTTTGAGACCTATACTTTCCTCTCTTTTTTTTTCTTAAGTGTAACTTAAGTATTCTCTACACCCAAAGTGAGGCTTGAACTCACGACCCCGTGAAAAAGCCACATGCTCTTTTGACCGACTTGAGCCAGCCAGGCACCCCTGTATTTTCCTCTTTTAAGATATGTTTCTCAGTTTAGTTTTCAGCAGACTCTCACCAGACAGTCTCTCAGCCATGACAGAACCACAGTGAAGTGTCCCTGGTGGTGGAGACCCGTGGGAGCTGGGTTCCCAGGCCACCAGATGGCACCGGGCACCGTTCCCTAAGGTCTCTCTCCTGGTGACATAAGCCTTTAGTCATGCCATAGGCAGGAATAATGACTGTTTGTTTCTATTTCAGGAGGCCCACAAGCTGTGCATTCAGGAGAAGCTGAGTGTCGTTTCCAAGAAGATCGTGGAGCAGGCCAGTGCCCCTCCGAACCCTCCCGAGGAGGAGGAGAAGATGTTTCCTTCAGGCTTGACCAAAGCATCGACCTCCCGAACGCACCCAGCCGTGATGCTCAGGCTCTACGTCCAGCAGCCCCCACAACGCGGGAGGCCTCCTCCTGGGGGGGCACCCAGCACCCTTGCGCTGTCTGTGGGGAGAGCTTTTGGACGAAGGACCACTTGGAGAAGCACCAGAAAAGCCACTTGAAGGACCAGCCGTGGAGGTCCTGGAAGAAACGCAGCCGCCAAGCTGATCAGCAGCCGCAGCGGAGCCGCCCTCAGGCTCCCAGGCGCTTCCGGTGTCCGGACTGTGGGAGGAGCTTCCGGCGGAAGCGGCCTTTGCTCGCGCATCTGGCTGTGCACGCGGGCGAGAGCGCCCTGCGGGACCCCGAGTGTCTGACGTGCTTCCCACCCAAGCAGCCCCTTCTGGGCCACGGTCTCCCGCACGAGGGGGAGAGGTCGTCGCGGTGCCCCAGATGTGACGGAAGCTTGCGGTCCAGCAGCGGCATGCAGGCTTGCCGGGGCCTGCCCGGCCGGGAGAGGCTAGGCTCCTGGAGAGAAGGCGATGACGCCTTCCCGGGCAGGGCTGAGCCGGCCGCTGTGCCCTCGGGAGGGAGGCCGAACCCGCGTGAGGAGCGCTGCGCCCGCACGGGAGCTGGGGAGAGGCCGTTCTCCTGCGCCGAGTGCGGTAAGCACTTCGCTGCCAGGTCCAAGCTCGCCGGCCACCTCCGTGTGCACACGGGAGAGAAGCCCTTCCGGTGCCCGGAGTGTGGCAAGAGCTTCCGCCTGCGCGGCCTGCTCAGGGGCCACCAGCGCGTGCACCGCGGCGAGCGGCCCTTCCCCTGCCGGAAGTGCGGCAAGGCCTTCGCCAAGCGGTGTAAGCTCACGGAGCACGGCCGCGTCCACAGCGGGGAGAAGCCCTTCTGGTGCGCCCAGTGCGGCAGGAGCTTCCGCCAGCGGGGACAGCTACTGAGGCACGAGCGGCTGCACAGTGACGAGAGGCCCTTCCAGTGCCCCGAGTGCCCGCTGAGCTTCCGCCTGCAGAGCATGCTGCGGGCACACCGGCTCCGCCACGGCGGAGAGCGGCCCTTCTCCTGTGGCGAGTGCGGCCGGGCCTTCACGCACCAGTGCAAGCTCCGCGAGCACCTGAGAGTGCACAGCGGGGAGAGGCCCTTCCAGTGCCCCGAGTGTGCCAAGAGCTTCCGCCTCAAGGGCATCCTGAAGGCGCATCAGCGCACGCACAGCAAGGAGAGGCCCTTCTCGTGCGGGGAGTGCGGCAAGGGCTTCACCCGGCAGTCCAAGCTCACCGAGCACTTCCGCGTGCACAGCGGGGAGAGGCCCTTCCAGTGCCCCACCTGCGACCGGAGTTTCCGCCTCAAGGGGCAGCTGCTGAGTCACCAGCGTCTGCACACCGGGGAGAGACCCTTCCAGTGCCCCGACTGCGGCAAGAGCTACCGCGTGAAGGCCGACATGAAGGCCCACCAGCTGCTGCACGGCGGCGAGATGCCCTTCTCCTGCGAATGTGGCAAGGGCTTTGCCAAGCAGTCCAAACTCATCGAGCACATCAGGACCCACACGGGGGAGAAGCCTTTCCAGTGTCCCAAATGTGACAAGAGTTTCCGCTTGAAGGCACAGCTGCTCAGCCACCAAGGCCTGCACACAGGGGAGAGACCTTTCCGCTGTCCCGAGTGTGACAAGAACTTCCGGGAAAAGGGACACATGCTTCGGCACCAGCGCATACATAGGCCTGAGAGGCCCTTTGCCTGTGGCGACTGCGGGAAGGGCTTCATTTATAAGTCGAAACTAGCGGAACACATCAGGGTGCACACGAAATCCTACAGTGCTCCAAATGAGCCAGACATTAAGAAGAGGCTCAGCCAGCTGTTTGCGATGATCGAGGCCGACTGGAGTTGAGGCCCGTGGAGGGTATCCAGAGCCTTGGGGGAGTTGATAAGGCCTGGAAATTCACAGCAGCCAGAGCCAAACCCACTGGAAGACAGATTTTAGGAACAGGGCCCCCGTTTTGAGCAAGAATGTAACTCCAGTTAGGAACTTGAGAAACCACCCAGGATTTTCTTATTTAGCGCACCACCTGTCATATTTCCTATCTATTGATAAAAGAGATACCTGTTTTCCCTGCCATCGTAAGTGGGTAACTTCCCCACAAATGCTAAGCTAGCTCTGAATCCCTGCTGGAACTAGGACAGCCCCCTCCAGTACTGTTCTGCAAGCTGAGGACGTGGGGTGGCTCTAAAATGTCCACTTGAGTCTTCTGCACGGTGTGATCCTAAACTGGGGGGGTTTAAATCCAGTGGATTTTGTTTGCAAGCCTGATATGATGTTGGATTTGTTTTTGAGTCATTTATTTTGAAACCGACAGCAATAAAACAAGTTCTCTGAATCCCTGTCTGTTTCTGTGAATGTTGAGGTCTCATGGCAGCTTCTACAGTGATTGTGCGTAGCTTCCCCTAAGGAAAAGCTGATAATTTCAGCAAAGTTTGGCTCATCTGAGTTGAAGAAACCTAAAAGCAGGGGTGCTAAGATATATGGGGCTAGAATATAGATACGAGATGGATTGGGACAGGAGGTATGGGTTTGGGAGCTGCAGAACAGAGATGGTGTTTGAAGCCAAGACAGTGAATGAGATTCCCAAGAGTGACTATCTAAGCGGTGACTAAATCTGAGTAAAGACAAAATTACAGCCAAGGGGCGCCTGGCTGGCTCAGTTGGTGGAGGTGTGCAGCTCTTGATCTTGGGGGTTGTGAGTTCAAGTCCCATGCTGGGTGTAGAGATTACTTAAAAATAAAATTTGGGGGAAAAAAGTAGCAAAATGAAACAGCTCTGTCAGGGAGCACTACGGGCAACAACAGTTCTGCGCGCAGAGAATTTTCAACCGAATGTTACAAATAAACATAACACAAGTAGAAGTCTAGGAAACTATCCCATTGCTACATGAGGTGAAGGTTGTGTGAGCACAGAATGTTTGTACTTCAGGGAAACACCTGCACTCCATTCAAAGAAATCCTGGCTTTCAGAGGGTTCATGTTTCGTGTAGAACACCTGAAATTCTGGGGCATCTGGGTGGCTCAGTTGGTGAAGAATCTGCCTTTCACTTGGTCATGATCTTGGAGTCCCGGGTTTGGGCCCCACGTCAGGCTATCTGCTCAGCAGGGAGTCTGCTTATCCCTTGCCCCCCTCTCTCAAATAAATCGTTAAAAAAAAAAAAAGCCTGAAATTCTGAGGGATGACAGAAAATGAGATTATTACTAAATTATAACAGATGTTACTAGAAAACAATGTTTCACACATGATGTTCTCTGGAACGCTAGGTCCAAAGATTCTTTTTTTTCAAAAAAGGAAAGAGGGGAATCTGGGTAGCTCAGTTAATCTGACTTGATTTTGGCTCAGGTCATGTTCTCAGGGTTGTAAGATCAAGCCCCATGTCAGGCTCCATGCTGGGTGCTTTATTTTTCCTCTCCCTCTTGCCCTCTGCCGCAACTTGAACTCTTCCTCTCAAAAAAAAAAAAAAAAAAAAAAAAAAAAAATTTAAAAAGGAAAGAACTCATGACCAATTGAAGTAAAAGAGTTCTCCCCCATCACCCCCCCCCGACACACACACAGTCTATGGCTCTCCCAGCGGAAGACCTAATGTGTATTATTTTCTTATATTTGAATATATTTGATCTTGGGATTCTTTCTTCCAAAGATATGAAGCATTTCAAAAGATGGGAATTTCTCCCAAATTCTTTTGTTTTTTTTTCCAAAAACATTACTATGATCTTGTGGACATCAAATTCTGCAGGATCATTTTGGAAAACATTAGAAGGGCAAGCACACTTGGCTCCAGCAAAGCAGCCCTTTGCCCATTAAGAAGAATGGGAATCCAAGGAAATGAGGTCTTCAGTTTTAGGGGCAAAAGGAAAACAGACCGGTAAGTCCCCATAAATCCTTACTTGGCTTTAGAAAACTGTCTTTCCTCCACTGAATGGTGGGACACTAACAAGTGACTGATTAACATTGGAGATTGTGGGTCATTAGGCAGGTTTGCAATCACTCAGAACCGGCAATATCTTGTGTTCATGGGACAGTCACCTAAAATCGTGTGGAGTTAGACTCAAATAAGCAAAGAAGGGATGGAAATCATGCTGCAGGTGAATGCCCATAGAGAGGACCCGGAGAGCAGGACCTGATCATGACCCAGCAGGGGGTTCAAGGGAGACTGAAGACCAGAGCCTCCACTGCAGGATCTCAGAGATGGTAAAAGATCCAATGTTTAAGTGTTTCTAAAGGGCGCCTGGGTGCTCAGTGGGTTAAGCCGCTGCCTTCGGCTCAGGTCATGATCTCAGGGTCCTGGGATCGAGTCCCACATCGGGCTCTCTGCTCAGCAGGGAGCCTGCTTCCCTCTCTCTCTCTCTCTCTCTGCCTTCCTCTCCGTCTACTTGTGATCTCTCTCTGTCAAATAAAAAAAATAAAAAATAAATAAATAATAAAGTGTTCCTAAAACTGAAGGTGTTTTGGAAGATGTCAAGAAAAAGGGTAAGATACAACTAAACCCAAGAACTCTAGGCTGCTCACGCTCAACATGGAAAACAGGTCCCATAGTGGGACTTAAAGAAGAGAGAGATTCTGGAAAAGAAGGTATCATAAGCACAGGTTCACATTCTTCCTTTTCTATCCTGCCCAAAATACCTAAAAAGAAAAACCCATGCTGAGATATCCTGCAGAAATCCCTGAATTTTAAGAATAAGGAAAGATGCCTACAAGTATCCAAAAAAAATAATCCTATCACCTCCAAATGAATCATAAATCCGACTGACCCATATCAAAAGGGACAGAATGTTTTTTTTTTAATCCCATTAAGATCAAGAGGGCAATGGTCTCTGCTATTACTTAACATTACAAAGCATGTTTCTATCATCTTATACGTGGGTCATCTGAGAAAATCACCTAAATAACCATTACAACTGAGGAAAAAGATCCCTATCACAAAAGCCCAGTCAATATCTTGACTCAAGATGGGAACCAAACACACTCATATTTGTCTTCTGCCTCTGGATATCCCAAGTAATATTACAGCAAAGGAATTTTTAAAAAAGATTTTATTTATTTATTTGACAGAGATCACAAGTAGGCAGAGAGGCAGGCAGAGAGAGAGGAGGGAAACAGGCTCCCTGCTGAGCAAAGAGCCCGATGTGGGCTCAATCCCAGTACCCTGAGATCATGACCTGAGCTGAAGGCAGAGGCTTTAACCCATTGAGCCACCCAAGCGCCCAGGAATTTTTTTTTTTTTTTCTTTATAAATCCACAACCATGAAGAGAACTCAGAGGAAACCATCAGTGGACGAGAAGCTCAACAGATTCCAGAAAGTCATTGGCAGAATGGTATCTAGTAAAGGAAAGAGGAGTTGCCACAAGCAGGAAGAGGCAGAAAGGGGACTGAGTCTTGAGGAGTGTGATTGGTTGAGCAGATGCTCAGCCCAGGAGCCAGGCAGGATGGAGGCGCAAGACCAGGGCAATTAACTGGAAGTCTATCAGTGACTAGTCAGGCCCTCCATCCACTACCACCAGCAGTAGCACCAGGAAGGCAAAGGGAAAGATGCAAGAAGAGTTGCTTAACAGATTTCTGAGTCTGGAGCTCAGAGCAGATGTCTGGACTAGAGAGAGAAACTTGGTCATCAGCATTAAATATTTAAATTCCCTGGCACTGAGATCACCTAGAGCTCGAGGGTAGATAAATGAGAACGGAGGACCAGGTCCTCAGTAACCCTAATAATTTGAGAGCCAACAGATTTGGAGAAGTAGGGAAAGAGAGCAAAAAGGAGGGACCTGTGAGATGGGAGGATCCTAGGAGGGAGTGGTGCCTCATCAACCAAGCAAGGAGAATATTCCAAGAAGCAGGCCAACAAAGATGAGTGCTGCTAAGAAGTTCGGTGCAGTGAGAGCAAAGAAATGGGCAGACGATTTTTCAACATCAAGGTAGCTAATGACCTAGACAAGAACACTTTCCTTTGTGTTGGAGCAGAAAGGCAGACCTTGGCTGACTGGTGCATGGTGTGAATAAGGAATTGGGAGACAGGCTGTATAGAGAACTCTTCCGGAAGTTCAGTTTAAAGGGGAGCAGAGAAATTGACAGTAGCTGGAAAGTTACTGATACTAGAGCAAATCTGCCTGCTAATGGGGAAGGATTCTGAAAAAGGAGGGAGAGTAAGATGTAGGAGAGCAGAGACAGACCCAGCAGTGGAGGAATTGGCCTTCAGTGGGAGAGGGACACTTTCCCCTAATAACTGGAGGAGAGGAAGAGAAGTTGCTACTACAATGGAATTTGGTTTTAGAGTTGGGGGTTCACATCTGATGGCTTTTCATTAGCTAAGAGAGAATAGGGGAAATAGAGAAACATGAAAATATGAGTCACCTGAATCCTTGCAAAACTATCTGTGGGAGTAAATATCACCAGTAGCACCTGGTAGGATGTCTTACATAGAGCAAACTCAGTAAACCGTGCTGCGTATCTCAAGGAATCGAATTTCTGACCGGTTGTAGAAATTTGAAGAGGAATTTGCACAGGCAAATCCCCAAAATTTATGAGAGAAAGGGGACATTGGTAAACGTTCCAGTGAGAATTTTAGGACAAGAGGAAGCACTTTCTACAAAAGATTTTATTTTAGAGGCATAAGCAAAAAATAGAGATGGAAATTTATTTGGCTGATTTGGTGAAGGTCACAGTAGAAGATTTCTAAGGGAAACTAGACTATCCCTAACCTCCAAAGTCCGTGACAAGTTATGTAAGGTATTCCTTGAATGAGCCCTTCCTGTTGCTTCCTGTTGCCTTAGCATTTCCCAGAAAACTCTTTTTGGTCTGTTTTCTATAGCTGGGTAGTATATGGTTTAAGTCTCTCCTGCTCTCCCCGCACCCCCCCCCCCCCCCCGCCTTTATCACAAGAGTCCTTTACTGTAACCAATAGAGAGCTAGGATATTTCAATTTTCTTTTAAAGTAATCGTTTCCTGGGGCGTCTGGGTGACTCCAGTCGGGTAAGCATCTACCTTCCTCTCAAGCCAAGATCTCAGGGTCTGGAATCCACTCCCCACACCTTTGGCCATAGTGCACCTTCCCCAGTTTGCCTCCCTTTATCACCCCCCCCCCCACTCCCACCCTTCCTGGGTCCTCATAGAAGCTGGAGGGATTGCCTAAGCCCAAGGAAGCCCACACCCCTCCCGAAACGACGGAACGGTGAAAACCACCGTGGCGGACAGGTGAGCGGCGGAGAGGTGGATAGAGTAGTGAATGGCTACACACGGAGGCACAAGCTGATTTTGAGCGGCAATCTGGGGCGGCAACAATGGAAGCAGAAAACGGAACGTTGTACAGGATCCAATTCCCTGACTTATATGTGATCGATTTCAGATGTGACCTTGTGTAGCCCTCAAAGGAGGAAAGGTCATAACTGTGGAGAAAATGGTGCAATTCCAGTTCTCCCAGTCCAGAGAGCAGGGATATCCAGATGCTGTTAAAGGATGCACGGAGCTGCCCCAGGTCGCCGGAGCAATCTACTCCTCCTACCCGCAGGCGGCGCTGTGGGATCCCAGTTCCCGCGCAGGGAAGGTAACGTTCCCAGGACCCCCTGCGTATCTCCAGGGCGACGGCCGCAGCGGGGTCCTCCCCGGCCTCCCCGGACCTCCCCGGACCTCCTGTCCCTCCCCGGCCGGGCCTCCGGACCTCCCCGGCCACACCCTGCGGGACAGGGACAGCGGCGACGGTTGGGCCCGGGGACCCAGCCACCGGCGCCCGACTGAAGCCGGGACTCCGGCTGGAGACCATCCGTGGGATGGTCTCGGACCCGCAGGCGCTGCAGGAGGCCGTCGGGTGTGAGCGGTGACATCTCGGCGGGGCAGAGGCGGCGGCCCGCGGTCTCAGGAGGGCGGGGGACCGGGGGGTCCCGGCCGGTAGGAGGCGCCGTCCGGGTCGCTCGACGGTGACGTCTGCAGGAACGGTCCAGCAGTCCCCGAGCTCGCGCCGTGGGGTCGGGAGAGGGCGGTGCAGGCACATCCGTCGCTTAGCCCAGACCAAGTTCCATGAAGCAGAGACTGATTTTTTTTCTCGTACCCATCGAGTGTAGGGCTCAGTGGGCGCTGTCCGGGCCGCTTGAATCAATCAATGAGTTTAATGAATGAGAGAGTCCTGCACATAGTCAGCTCTGGGGCCCCTGAGTGTTGCAGTTCCCTGAAGCTCAGCTTGCATTTGGTGAGGTGCAGAGCGGGAGAAGGAGGGTAGCAGAGGAGATTAGGTCTGAGAAAAGGAAAGCAGTCCCATAGGGGGACATACGATAGTACAATTCTAAATTGCAGTCTTAGGCCCTGTCACTTTACCAACAATTCTTTAGAAATCTAATGATGGTCGCAACTCTTTAGTTTGAAGTTTTTCAAAGAACCCCCACCCCCACCCCCAGGGTGACAGTAATTCACTTTCCTGATACTTAGCCTAATTTGAAACGTTTCCAAAAAAACATGACGATTTCTTACTGCTTTTTTTCACTAACACACACACACAAAATATTAAAAATAGAATCCTTGGTGACCATAATCACAATCTAACGCCCTCCTTTTATGGGTGAGGAAAGTGACTTATGGAGAGGTTGAAGTGACTTGCTCCAGTGTCTCATAATACAACTTCGGTTCCTTGAATTCAGTTCTATGCTTTCCTTCCTCTCCTTCAACAAATATCTGTTGGGACTCTTTTCCTTTCACAATTATTATTAACATTCGTAATATTGCTTCTCTTGGGTTGCGCATGTCTTATCAAGCTCCTGTTCCGTATTTTTCAAGTTATTGGGAAGCTATAGGAAATTCTCCTTATTCCTCTTCGTCATCTTCTAGGGAAAGTGATATTTTGATTTTCTGGGGCCAAAGATAAGACCTTCTGTCATTTCTTTCTGACAATTGTAATGTGTTCTTGGGACAGTTTTCAATTTAAATTTCATTTTAGTGGAATGAAACAGTACAAAGGTAGAAGTCTCTGCAGACATAACTTTCCGTATTTCTTTCCTCGTAAACACAGGTGTTTTTAAAGATATCTCCTGGAAAGTGTTGAAGACAATTCTATGCATCCTTATCCCTACATCCTATAGGATGTGGCGGGTGTCCTATGGTATGTACCCAAACGTTTATTTAATTGAATCAAACTATCCATTTCAGGTTGTGTTCCTCCGGTTAGAAACGAGTGTCTGTGGCCGTTCCACTGCCTGACTCCCTTATGAGTCCCCCCAAGACACACATATTCTTCTTATGAAATGAGAACCTACATATTCAACATTCCACCTCTGCCGGGGTGAATGTCTTGTTTGTGTGAAGTGTCTGTTAACTTGTAGAAGGAGGACCAGGAGAGTCATAAGTTCTTCCTAGAATTATGGCATCAAAGCCTCGCCTGTCTTACATATTGAAAGTCTGCTTCTCAAGATCTGTATCAGAGCCCCTTATCTGATAGGAACAGTGGTAGAGGTTTCTAAACATTTCTGATGGGGACTGGTGTGGAGCCATCCGGAGACTAAAGCAGGTGTGTTTGTGGTACCAGGGGGCAGTGTCCTTTGATGATTGTAGCCATCTGTTTCTAAGCACAGGAGGAGGAGAATCTGGATGAGCGGAAGAAGGAACTTTTCACGGGGCACCTGGATGGCTCAGTCGGTTAAGCGTCCGTCTGTTGATTTTGGTTTGGGTCATGATCTCAGGGTTGTGAGATTGAGTCCTACATTGGGGTTCCATGTTTTGCGTGGAGCCTGCTTGGGGTTCTCTCTCTCTCTCTCTCTGCCCCCCCCCATCTCCCCATGAGTGCTCTCCTTCTCTCTCAAGAAAAAAAAAAAGGAACTTTTTAAAAAAAGGTTTTGTTTATTTTTTTGACACAGAAGGAGAGAGCACAAGCAGGAGGAGTGGGAGAAGCAGGATCCCTGCAGAGTAGGGAGCCCACCTCGGGACTCAATCCCAGGACCCTGAGATCATGACCTAAGCCAAAGGCAGGATACTTAACCAGCTGAGCCACCCAGGCACCCCAAGAAGGAACTTTTCACACATGTTATGAGGAATATCTATGAGGACGATCTCTCTAGGCCTGATGTGTTTTTGCTGAACATTTGAGAGTAATTCATCAATCAAAGATCAACCAGTTCCGCAGTTCCGTTTGCCTGCTCGGCCAGACTTTACTCTGACGTCCTGGCAGGATTCCCTGACCCACCCCCTCCAATGACTTTTACAAGTCATGTAAATTTATTTTGAGTCACTTGCTGTTGAAGATTCAGCCG
This sequence comes from Lutra lutra, assembly GCF_902655055.1. Lineage (NCBI taxonomy): Eukaryota > Metazoa > Chordata > Mammalia > Carnivora > Mustelidae > Lutra > Lutra lutra. The sequence goes on along the minus strand of NC_062288.1, from coordinate 102,070,178 downwards.
TGGTTCAGGAATTGATCCACACAGGCATGAAAGAGTGTAACTGCACAGAAAGTTATCCCCTTTCCTCCAGCCCCTTAGGGTTTTCCTGCAGGGAGAAGAGAAAATGCCTGCAATTTTACTATTTGAAAGCGGTCATAACTTTTTATTCAGTGAGGATAACTTACATGGGGGAAACACCCTCTTTCCTGCTGGGTAGGCATGAGGAAGGATGTGGCCCTAAGAACTGCTCAGCCAACATGTGGAAGCAGAACTGAGAGACCAGGAAACCTCTTCCTGTTCTTTCCTGTTGGGCCCTGGAGTAAACTGCTCCTGAACTCCTACCACCCCTGGCTCTCCAGTTATGTGAACCAGAGACATCTCCCTCTTGTTTAAGGTGTCTGGAGTTGAGTTTCCTCTTACAAAATAGGGTCCCAAGAGACAAGGAATTGTTGAGAGAAGGGGGGTTTTAAGTAGTAAAGATGAACACGTGGAAGGGAGGGACGTAATGAGTGTCCTGGTCTGAGAGCTTTGACCGTCTTCACTAGGTAGTAACAGTCACCTGTTGAGTCCTGTGGCTCAGAGCAGGTACCTACTAGCATGTAGCCCTGGGGACGTGGGCAGAGTAGAAAGAACATTCAGGTGTTGCCGCTTACTTGTTCGGACCCCCAGGAAGTTTCTAGAACAAAAAAAAGAGAGAGATAGCGTTAAGCCGTCCGGACCTTCCTACTTTTCAGAATACAGGATAGTTGTTTGTAGAATGCCCCTCAGTTTTGGGTGTGTCTGCTGTGTCTTTGGGATGTGGTTTGGGTTATTTGCCCTCGGAGGGACGGAGGGAGGGCAGGGAGCGGTGCTGTGTTCTCGATGCACGTGATTTTGATTCATTCTATTACTGATGACGTTCACCTTGATCACTTAGTTAAGGTAGTATCTGCCAGATTTCTCCTCTGTGAAGTTAATTTTTTTCTTCTTTGTTATTATTAAACATGTGGTGCTTTTGTGGGGCTGTACTTTGAAACCATGCAAATATCCCATTCCTCATCAAATTTTTCATTTATTCAGCTATACATATATTTTAAAAGATTTTATTTATTTGAGAGAGAGATCACAGAGGGAGAGAGAGAGGGAGAAGCTGACTCCCTGTTGAGTGGAGGAGCCCAATGCAGGGCTCATCCCAGGACCCTGAGATCACAATGAGCTGAAGGCAGAGGGTTAACCAACTGAGCCCCCCAGGCGCCCCAATTTAGCTGTATATTTTTTATCTGTATGGACTCACAGTTTCCTATTTTATTCTTATTTATCCAATGGTTTACAATCCTTTCCTATCTGTATTTATTGCGATGCTCTAATTATCCCAAGTTTGGCCTGTGGGGGCTCCCCTTACACAGGCTTCTGTGTCCTTTTGACCCCTTCCCATCATTCTTGGGCAACTTCCTTTGTTCTCTGGCACAAGCTGTTCCAGGTGCATTTCCTAGTTTCCCTGTCGAGCGTTGGAGCCCAGCATTTCCACGAGCAGCCCTGGTTCCTTGCGGCGGGCAGTGGATTAGACGCCAAGGTCTGGCGTTGGGTGTGCTCATGGCCACTGGACGGTTCTACTCTCCAGGCTGTCTCAGTGGCTTGAGCAAGGACAAGCGTAGGTATCGTAGCGGACACGAGTCTCCATGTGCACTCTTTCCCTTCTCTTTTTATTTCATTTTTTTTTTTAAAGATTTTATTATTTATTTGACAGAGAGAGAGATCACAAGTAGACGGAGAGGCAGGCAGAGAGAGAGAGAGAGGGAAGCAGGCTACCCTGCCTCGCAGAGAGCCCGATGCGGGCCTTGATCCCAGGACCCTGAGATCATGACCTGAGCCGAAGGCAGCGGCTTAACCCACTGAGCCACCCAGGCTCCTCCTTTCTCTTTTTAAAAATGACGGCCCAAATCGTGCTCCTGGAGTCCCAGGATCGAGTCCCGCAGCTCCACGGGGAGTCTGCTTCTCCCTCTGACCTTCTTCCCTCTCATGCTCTGTCTCACTCTTCTCTCTCAAATAAATAAATAAAATCTTAAAAAAAAAAAAGTAAAAAATGATTGCCCAGCAATACTGTCAATTTCAGTCTGACACCACAGTGTCCTTTCCAGTTTTGTCCCTCCTCGTATTTATAACTCTGTCTCAGACAGTATAAAGCTTGGTGCCAGGGCGCCTGGTGGCTCAGTGGGTTAAGCCTCTGCCTTCGGCTCAGGTCATGATCTCAAGATCCCAGGGTTCTGGGATTGAGCCTCACTTCGAGCTCTCTGCTCAGCAGGGGCCTGCTTCCCCCTCCCCCTCTGCCTGCCTCTCTGCCTACATGTGATCTCTGTCTGTCAAATAATAAATAAATCTTAAAAAAAAAAAAAAAGAAGAAGAAGCTTTGCGCCCACTATCCTTAATATATTTACTTATCTGGCCAGCCCCCCTGTATGTAAGCCATCCCATGTGGCCACTGCTACTCCCTGCCCTGAGCAGATGCCTCCTGGGCACCCCTGCTGCTCTGACGCTCTGCTCTGGGCTACCCACTCTCCCCCATTCTCCCACTGGTGAGGATGCTTACCTCACTGGGCTCCATGTAATGATTTTGGAAAGGAGTGGTTCGAGCAAGGAAGGGAAGAGGAAGAGGAGGGCGAGAAAAGGCAGAGACAACCGTTCATGGAAATGGGTTAGCTGACAAGACGAATCAGTGTGGAAGTGGAAAAAAACATATAAGAGATAATGTAACGTGACTGAAATTAACCCGAAGTGAATCTAGAATTATAGATTTGGTAATCATTTCAATAAGGGTGATTCTATTGCTATAAAATGAGGAGTAGGTAGGGGCGTCTGGTGGCTCAGTCAGTTGAGCATCTGACTCTTGATCTGAGCTCAGGTCATGATCTCAGGGTCGTGAGATCAGCCCCACTTCACTGGACTCTGTTCTCAGCAGGGAGTCTGCTTGAGATTCCCTCTTTCTCTCTCTCCCTCTCCCTCTGCCCCTCCCCTTGCTTGCACGTGCACTCTCTCTGTCTCAAATAAATAAATAGATCTTTTTAAAAAAATTCAGAGTATTTCACTGGGATCATAAACAATCACAGCAAAGTGTGACAACCACAGTGGATGTTTGGAAAGCACCAGGTCAAAGGACATCAGCAGGAAGGAAAGCAGGCCTATGCATCTGACAGGCACTGATATGGCCAGGCACCGTCCCTGTCCTCAAGAGCTCACAGTCTCGTGGGCAGAAAGAGGAATACGGGGTAGATACAGTCCAGTAGAATGAGCTCCAGGCTAGAGGGAAAGCACCAGGGGGAGGGAAGCGCACTGGAAGGACACTGGACCAGACCTGGAGGGGACAGGGAGACTGCCGCAGAGAAACCGGCACCTCAGCTGAGTCTCGACCCCGTGACAAGGGGATGGCTGCTGCCCAAGTAGACTAGAAGCTGATAAAAATGCAGGCCAGATGGGCTCACAGAGCCAAGGAGGAAAGGAATGTATCTTTCCACAAAGAGGTCCATGTGTGGTCTATGAAAGTAGGCAGTTTCAGAAGGAGGAAGTTAAGACCCTCACATCAGGGGCCCCTGGCTGGCTGGCTCAGTGGGTAGAGCATGTGACTCTTGATCTTGGGGTCCTGAGTTCGAGTCCCACGTGGGGGTGTGGAGATCACTTAAATAAAAACCTTTTAAAAAAAGATTCACACATGAGACGGCACAGGGCTGTGCCGCTCCCTTGGCCCTTCCCGGAGCACATGCCAGGTTCCTCACTAATCTCCTGCACCTGCTTCCTAAACTACAAGTTGGGGAAACCAGTCCACCTCATGTGGCATCTCTGTGCAGACCCTGAGAGTCCCAAACCAGACTTGATAGCCCAGACTGAAATGGGGGCGAGAGCCGTTTGCTCTTTGGGAATGGAGGGAAAGGGAGATAGAGGAGGCAGTTACCTCCATGCTATTCAGCATGGGGGTTTGGGAGAGCTTCAGAGCAGGCTGATTTGGGGGTAAGAGCCCTGACATCTGAGACTCGGCATACAAGTCCTTTTGTCTCATTGGCATGGTGACAGCTTTGGGGTTTTGAAAGTGACTGAATTAGAGGAGGAGAGTACATTGCTCTTCTAGAAAAGGAATAAGAGATGCTGGTTGTTCACTGACCGTTTATCAAGCTGATCTCAAAAAATAAGACAAACCCCAAGATGTGACCAAGACTTCATCTCTAGAGATAAGCTAAAGGTAGAGTTCCCTTTCAAAGGGAATTGAGAGCTTTTTCATGTATAGATATATAATGAGGGCAATGATCAAAGTTGTTATTTCCATTTAGAAACATGGGCTATACTTTTTGGTTTGCTTTGTGTTTGTTAATGTTTGAGGTAGCTACAACTGATTTCTGAGAAGTTAAGACGTTCAGTAAAGTGTCAAAGTCATATATGTCACATCCTAAAAGAAGACTGTGAAAGGCATTATATTGGTTTTGCTTCTGGCTTTATTTCACAGATGCAAATAAACGAAGACTTTGAAAAGGTCACTAGGTTTCCTTTTCTTTTTTTTTTTTTTTAAAGATTTTATTTATTATTTGACAGAGAGAAATCACAAGTAGGCAGAGAGGCAGGCAGAGAGAGAGGAGGAAGCAGGCTCCCTGCTGAGCAGAGAGCCCGATGTGGGGCTCGAACCCAGGACCTGGGATCATGACCTGAGCCGAAGGCAGCGGCCCAACCCACTGAGCCGACCCAGGGCGCCCCGGTCACTAGGTTTCTAACTGCAGGTTGGAAAGAACTACCTGTGAGCGTACACAGTTCCCTCCCTAGTCTAAGAGTGAAAGACATTGGGTTGGTTATTCAACCAATTTAATGAGACTTCTAGACTGTCAAATGGATTTCTTAAAAGATTTTATTTGTTTGCTTGTTTTAGAGCAGGGGAGAGGAGCTGAGGGAGAGGGACCAGCAGACTCTGAGCTGAGTGGTGGAGCCCAATGCGGGGACAGGAGTTCACAACCCCAATATCACCACCCTGAGATCATGGCCTGAGCTGAAATCAGGGTATGATTTTAACTGACTGAGCCACCCAGTCCCTGTTAATAGATTATTTTTAAGGTAATACGTAAGATGGGAATTGTGGATATTTTATCTTCGTTGACGTTGGTCTGAGTCATGGAGATGTTTCGTAGGTACCTAAATAAAGCAATGAATCCCAGAGGTGGGACTTAACTTGTCCCATTAGATTATCTAATCAGATACTGGACCAGTTTGGATCCTGATGTGATCCCTTTCTCACGGTCTAGTGTCGTTCTCTCCTGAACTTGGCAGTATATAGAATTCTCTGATTTCAGCCTTTAAGTCCTTTCTGTAATAAAAGTTAAATCAGCCATAATTTAACTTGTCATGGAAAGCCTTGACAATAGCACAGACTACTTCCAGCCTTAACGCCTAACTCAGTTCGGTCCCTTGACATCCTCATCGTTTGAGACACCGCTGGGCCCGTACCCAGGCATCATGTGCCTTGACCAATACAGGCTTCCTTGGAAAATGAGCTGTTTCTCAGTGAATTCTCTTCATTCAGGAAGCTCTTTTATCCTTTTCCTAGACTCCTCTCTTAATTCTGTCCTCTTTTTAAATAAATGTTCTTGCCTTTCCTTATGAAAGTAGAATGAGCCTTATCCCAAAGTCTCCCTTTGGCACCAGTCAGAAGTTGAGGATGTGACAGTAACACAGCTGACAGGACCCGACGTGTCTGGTTCCATTTGCTCTCCATTATTAGAGGGTATCCACCAAGTCACGGGCTGTGTAACTGACCGTGGACTTCCCGCTGTCCTTACTCTCACTGCCCTCTACCTTGGTATATCAAGTATGTCTCCAGGATCAATGCCAGTATAATCTGGTGACGAAGTTAACAACCTCCCTGAGGTTCAGGGGAGCTGAATCCTTGGTGCTGTAACTTAACATAGGTTCTAGAATGGAGAAGGCACCTTCTCCCCGACAAGGTGCTTTAGAGAAGATCAGGTATGTATAGTACAGAGTGCGCAGACTTTCAAAGTCAGAGTTCAAAGGCAAGGGAAGAGTTCTGTACAAAGACTGAACAACCAGTCAGGTTTCTTTTTTCTTTTTCTTTTTTTTTTTAAAGAATTTTTTTTTCTTAAAGATTTTATTTATTTATTTGACAGACAGAGATCACAAGTAGGCAGAGAGGCAGGCAGAGAGAGAGGAGGAAGCAGGCTCCCCGCAGAGCAGAGAGCCGATGCGGGACTCGATCCCAGGACCCTGAGATCATGACCTGAGCCGAAGGCAGCGGCTTAACCCGCTGAGCCACCCAGGCGCCACCAGTCAGGTTTCTTCTTAAGTATAGGAGGATACACACAGATCCATCTCCAGAATTTCACAAGGATTCTACCCAGAGACCTGGCACACAAAACCCACAGCTCTCTAGGCCACAGTCAGGTCCTGGATTGAGTCCTTCATTGGGCTTCTTGCTCAGTGGGGAGTCTGCTTCTTCTTCTCCCTGTGCTGCTCCTCTTGCTTCTGCTCGCACTGTCAAATAAATAAATTAAATTTAAAAAACCAGATGTTTGATAACCTTCACCTGTCCGTGTTTCAGCTTTAACATGGTTGACAATTTCTTACGCACAACATACAAGTGTCAAATTTAAAATTTAAATCTCATTTTGTCTATAAACAAAGTTACTTTCATGGCTATATCCCAGTGCTATGAAAATGGAAGAGAGGCTTATTGTTGTATGATCCGTGCATAGTTATACAGCAGAAATAATAGGGCGTAGCCCAGTCTTCAAGGAATTCAGAATATTTTGATTGACCAACTGGAGAAACCATAGCTCATTTGAGAACTGAACGCCTACAGAATATGTTTCTCTTTAGAGCTTTTCATATAATGGCAACAAAATCAGCTTTTGTAACAATTTAATTGTAATTCCGCTCAATGGTTCTGCAGTTTTTTAAAGATCAAAACATGATGCTGATTTTTAAAAATTACCAACTATTTCATGCTGCTCAAAAACCATGTAAGTGAAATATCTGTAGGGCTTAAACTACCATTATTGTATTATTATTATTATTATTATTATTGGTGGGCAGGAAGGCAGGTTTATTGAGTGATAGCAAAGTGATAATACAAAGCTCCCGAAGAGGGGGGTGACCCAAGAGCATTGCCCGAAATCATCATAATATTTTTGTGTCTGTGAGGTTTTTTTTTATATTAAAATACATTTGACACACTATGTTACATTTGTCTCAGGTGTACAAGCTCCTGCGGTTTAGTTTTTAAAAAGATTTATTTTATTTTACTTATTTGAGAGAGAGGAGAGAAAGCAGGGTGGGGCCAGAGGAAGAGAGAGAATCTCAAGCAGACTCCGAGCTGAGCACAGAGCCTGTGGCAGGGTTCAATCCCATGATCCTGAGATCGCGACCTGAGCTGAAGTCAAGAGTCAGCCTTACCCGTGGGGCCAGCCAGGTGCCCCTATTTTTGTGGTTAAAAAAAAAAAGCCACAATAAATCATTCCATATTAAAATACCAAGGAGCATCAAACGCATGAAATTAACTTTCTCATTTACCAGTCGCCAAAGACTTCCCTCATTGGTAATGACCATAGACTCAGATGGTGATTTCTTTATTGGGTATCAGTAGCTAATCAGCTCAAGGGCACGTCTCACCAGAGTAGTGAGAATAAAGTGATGGGTCAGATCCCCGAGTGGGCTGATTCACTGCGTCAAGCCTATGGCTATAGAGTTATTTCTTCAACAGAATTCTTTAGAGATTATGTAAAAATACCATCTTCAGAGTGTATATTAGCTTTGAGCATGAGATGGCAAGACTGCAAAATCTGTTCTTTTCACAGGGAACCTTGCTTTTCTCCCTTCAGGAGAGATGGCCAGGGATTGCCTGACTCAAAGGAATCTGTTACTGACTGTCTGTGGGCACCTCCCCCCCGCCCAATTTCATATGTTAAACCCTAATGCCCACTGTGATGGTTTGGGAGGTGATTAGGTCATGAGGGAGGGGAGCCCTCAGGAACAGGATTAGTGTCCATATAAAAGAGACCCCAGGGGCGCCTGGGTGGCTCAGCAGGTTAAGCCGCTGCCTTCGGCTCAGGTCATGATCTCAGAGTCCTGGGATCGAGTCCCGCATCGGGCTCTCTGCTCAGCAGGGAGCCTGCTTCCTCCTGTCTCTCTGCCTGCCTCTCTGCCTGCTTGTGATCTCTCTCTGTCAAATAAATAAATAAAATCTTAAAAAAAAAAAAAAAAGAGACCCCAGAGAGCACCCTGGCCCCTTCCAACATGACACTCAAGGACACAGTGAGAAGATGGCGTCTATGAACCCGGAAGTGGTCCTCCCTGACCTGGAATCTGCCAGAGCCTTGGCCTTGGCCTTGCAGCCTCTGCACTGTGGGAAATAAGCTTCCGTTGTTCATAAGCCACCCAGTCTGTGGACTCCTGTGAGAGTGGCACAGAGGGACCAAGACAGGCCCCATTCACATTGTATCTCTGTGGCATGAGAGGTTTCTCCATGACGTCTTGACAAATGTTCAAGAAGAATAGATGATAAGGCCTACTCATTTATGAAATATCAGAGGGGCACCTGGGTGGCGCAGTCGGTTAAGCAGCTGACTCTCCTTTTGGGCTGGGGTCATGATCTCAAAGTCTTGAGATCAAGCCCTGTGTTGGGCTCTGAGCTCAGCACAGAGACTCTTGTTCCTCTCCCTTCCCCTCTGTCCCTCGCCCATGCTCTCTCTCTCTCCAATAAACAAATAAATAAATAGAATCTTTAATAAATAAAAGAATAAATAAAATGTCAAAGATCACAGAGGGGCAGTTAAAACCAGGAATGCTGGAGTCAGAAGGTTCATATCCTACATTATTTGTCATATGTTCTGACAGTCAATAGCAGTGCGACCTGGGACTAGATGAGCAGGCTCTTCAAGTCTCAGTTCAATCTCTGTAAGACGAGGATAAAGCAATGCTCAGGCCATAGGATTATTGTAGGATTTAAGGGGGGAGGGCAGGCGGGTATGGGGAGGAGGGAATGCATGCAGAAATGCTCAGCAGAATGCCTGTCAGGTAGTGCTCAGAGATCACTAATTTCCCAAGTTTATAAATTTCATAAGGGAAGTGACAGTAATTATGGTCACTGGACCTCACTCGATGCCTACCCCACAGTTAGCATTCCACAAACCCTTGTCTTAGTGTGCTTCTCCCCATACTCTTAAGTCAGGAAATTATGTGGCCTTGACACTATAATAAATAGTCACCTAATTTACTGCACCCATCCAGGAAAGGGGTTCAAATGGTTCAACTCTAGCTTTGCCAATGGCCCAAAGTCTTCCCCTCCTGGAAAATTATCATATCCTCATATAGGTTTTTTTCCCCCTCTTAGTGACTAGTTAGGTCAGCTGGGGATAAGGTAATGCATCTCATCTCTGAGTAAGCTTTACCTTTAAAAGGAAGATTTTTAAAAATTTTCTTTAAATTGTTTTTTCTTATGGATCTATTGCATTTTGAAAAATACAGCTGAAACTAACACTGGATGTTAACTATACTGGAATTTAAAAACAGATGAATATAAAATGATATTGAACTGTTTGATATTCTACATTCCTAGCATTCAAATAAGTTACTTAGTGTAAACTTTGGAGGTGTTAGTTGCAGAATGTCTTTCTGCCCTACAAATTGAGGGGAGAACCATCAGATTCATAGGAATTCATTAAAGATTTATTAAATTAAAAATGTTCTAAATGCTGAAGCCTGTGAGTAACCAGCTTTCTTCCTTCCTGGCCCAATCCGTATACACAGAAAAATACTCCTGGACTAGAAATCTTAACTCCTAATTGTATTCTTCAACTCTTCAGGCATGTTGAGCCCCTCGTGTGGAAGAAGTCTCAAACCCTAATACACACCACAGGTTTGCCATACAAAAATCATTTTAACCTAATTTTCTTCTTTTACGTTGTCAAGAGGGAAAAGCTGGGCTGTACTTAGATATATGTAGGCCACTAGATTGACCATCTGGTCTTGCACTTTTGGGGAACATCACTAGAGGAACAAACAACATAAGACAAGCAACTGATGGTCTGTTCACGGATGAAGCCATGGAGAGCAGCTTCCAGAACTCTTCGGTCTGGATTCATTTTACCGCGTACTCATCCCCGCCCCCAAGGCCAATAGGTGTTTTAACCCAGGAAAAAAATGCAAACTTTTATTTGCTCAGAGGCACACAAAAAAACTAAGAAGCCCACGAACGCAAAACAGACTCAAGGGCCACGTTCTCTTTTCCCATGAGTATAACCTGCTCAGGCCCTTCTGTCGCTTCGACCTCAAGCCTTCCCAGGCCCAGGTAGTAGCGAGAATATCCTTCTCCCCACAGCTCCGGTAAGGACACGTGTTCTTCCAGCCAGGCTTGGCGGCGGGACCCGGAGCTCCACACCGCCCCTCCTTCCCAGGTTCCGCCCCCGCCCCCCCCCCCCGCGCCCCGGCCAATCGCGCCCCAATGCGCAGCCCCGCCCCGCCCCTCCGGCCCATGCCCGCCGCCTTTGTTCTCCTTCACTCCTTCTCTCAGCCTGTGCGCTCCCGGCAAACCGAGTGGCAGCCGCTGATTGGTGGCCACGGCGCAGCCAATCAGAAGGGGGCACCTCACGTTAGGGCTCGGAGCTTTAAACGCGCGAGCCGCGGGGCGCGCGGAGGAGGCCGGGGAGGAGGGCCGGGACGGAGGGCGGCGCCGCCGGGCTCCGACGCGTAGCGAGGCGCACGCGGCCCGCGCCCCCACTGCGGCTGGGATTGGCCCGCCGGCGGCTTCCCCGCCCCCAGCCGGTCGCTGGCGAGGACTTCCTGGGGGGTTTCTTGCCTTCCCTCCGGTTTCGCTCCAGAGGCGAGGGCCCGAGGTCCGGGAGCGCCCTGGGGCTGTCGGCGCAGGGAGGCCGCGCTGCGCACTGCCGCGATGAGGCTCCGGAAGGCGTGTCTGCTGGTCCTGCTCCTGGCGCTGGCGCAGCTGCTGGTCGCCGCGAGCGCCGGGGGGCCGGATGAAGGTGAGCGGCCGGCGGCGGGCCGGGCCTCATGGGCCCCAGGGGCCCGCGCTGGGGACCGGGGTGGCTGCGACCGAGGACCGGTGGGTTTCATGCGGAGCCCTTACGAAACTGGCGCCTGGCGCCAACTTGCCAGAGTTTAAGGGCAGTGGCGGCGAGCGGAATCGCTTAGGAGATCTCGGGAAGAGGAGGGCGGCGGAGGCCTCCTAGGAAGCCCCTGCCGCCGAGGCTTAGGACGCGGAGAGGGTGCCAAGTGCCTTTTTTGCGACTGGCTCCTTCGCCCCGACTGCGCTGAGATTGTACTTGGGTTCAGGTTGACTGCTCGCTTCTGGCCAGGGGAGCTCGGGAGCTAGTTAAAATTTCCAGGCGAACCCGCCCAGGGAGCGTGCAGGAAGAGGGGGCCACTGTTTTCAAAACAGACAGGTCTTAAGAGAAGAGGCGAGAAGGCCCGGTAGGAGCTCTCCACGGCAGCCTCGGGCATCAAGCGTCTTTTAAAAACGTCGTTTGTAGATTTGGAAATAAATAACTCATGGGTGTGTGTTTGAGGGAGAAAGGGACAACGGCTTGGTTTGCATTTCTTAGAAGCCAAAGGTTCCATTCCCCTCTGCGATTATTTATTCAACACCTACTACGTGCCAGTTACTGAGCAGGGATCTGACCTCCCATAAAGCTCCGGCTCTAGTAGGAACATTAGACAGCTACTAGTCCTGGTTCCCGCATTTTTCTTGGAAACCAGCTAGCTGAAAACAAATGGCATAAGAGACCTTTGATAACTAGAACGTACCAGTCAAGAAAAGAATGCTGTTCCTAGAGAACAGGCATCAACTTTCTTCCTCTCTGGGCTTTCTCCTGATGATGGATCGTCCCAGTCAGTTTGGGCCAATATAAATAAACCTCCTTTTCTAATATTAGTCTGTAGGGGAGGTGTGAACTTTATACCCTTTCAGACAGATTGAGTAACTTCTGTGTGGGTCACTGATTCAAGTTTAAACCCAAATAGAAAGGGAAGTAAGAATCAGCACTTGGTGATAAAGACACCTGCCGAGAGGAAGTAGACCGTGGCTTTCATGTGAGTTTTGGGACCTTTATCCAAATCACCTGATGCTTTTTTAAAATACAGAGTCCCAGGGGTACCTGGGTGGTTCATTCATCTGCCTTGGGCTCAGGTCATGACCCCAGGGTCCTCTCTGCTCAGAGGGGAGCCTGCTTCTCCTTCTTCCTCTGCCGCCGCTCTGCCTACTTGTGCATGCTCTCTCTTTGTGTCAAATAAAACCCTAAAATAAATAAATAAATAAATAAATAGTCCCAAAATATGCTAAAGCATATTGCGGTGGTGAGCCCTGGAATCTGCATTTTAAGCATGTTATTCATTGATTCACATGCAAGTTAAACTTTGGGGGGGCACCTTAAAGTTTGAGGACCAGTGAGGATGGAGGGTCATTTTTGGAATATAGCTAAAAAGCGTTATAGTTTTGTCTTGATTTTGATCTAATGATTCTGTTCTGAGGGGTTTCTTAAGAGGCCCAAGACTGGCAAACTTGGGGTGCATGTCAAGGGTTATTGGGACAAGCAGGTTTATTATTTGGGAGACAGGTCGCTAACGCTGGGAAGGCCCTGGGGAGCAGGTGCCTCTGGAGTTGTCATGGTCATGGCAGGTCTTCCAGGGCAGTGTCCTCAGGGGTTGGAGGGGATAGGGTGGAGAGGTCTAGTCCCTACCTGGACCCTTTCCCATCCCTGAGGGCATCCCTGGTCCTTCACTTTCTTAAGTAACTTGTCCTGAAGATTAATTTTGGGGCCCATTTCTCTCCCACTGCAGAAGTTCTAAGTCTTTAGGTTTTGTTTTTGTTTTGTGTCTCTTATGTTTCAGATTCAAGCAGCACAGTGGTGTCACAAAAGACAACTCCCCCCCACCCCCCCGCCCCCAGAATATGTTTGCTAGATAGATTGAGCTCTGGTGGCGCAGGCCTGAGGTTGTGGGTCTTTTTGTGTCTGAGATGAGAGATCACCTGTGCTTTTCACATTTTTCCAGCTAAAATAGCAAATGAAAAACACTTTGATGCTGGTTGTTGGCTGTTTTTATTTGGGACTGGTTTAGATTAAAAGTCAAGTGGGAATCCACGTGTGTGTAGTGCTGAAGAAGTGTTCAGCCCCCCTCTTTTCATTCCTGAGAAGTAATTATCCAGTGATTCCACCTAAAGCTTTGGGCATGTTAGGAAACGGTCTGAGGCGACAACAGACGGCACCTGAGTGGTCAGGACCCTCCACTAAGTAGCTTGGTGATCCTTGGGCAGGTGACTTACCCTGTCTGTACCTTAGTTTCTTCATCTGTAAAGTGCACACCATGTTTCCCTGAAGGGATGAGAGACTGTGTTTGAGGGCTCAGCGTGGTGCCTGGCACGTAACACAGGCCAGCTGTAGTGATCCGTCTGATAACAGATTTCTCTTTCTCCATGTTTAATATCAACTAAAGTGTTGACTTAATGGTAGAGTTTATCCAGCTCTTGGAGGTGCCAGTGGGGACTGAAGAATGAGCAGCGGAGGGAGTAGAGCGAGGACATGGCGGAGGGAGCTGCCTGCGACCAGGCTGGGCAGGGCTCCGGTGTTGCCATCAGGGGTCCTGTTGAGAGTGGACAGGATCGCAGGGGTCTGGGGCCACCACTTGGAATGGCCTTACCAGGTGGGCTGAGCACTGTGGAGGTGGTGTGGGAGGCTTCTTCGGCCTCATACTGAGGAGAATGGCACCCACCCAGAAGATGCTAGAAGGCTGTGGATATATTTTCTGTCCTAGAATGTCCAGCCCTAAAAGTAAAGCCCACTGAAAAAATGGTTTCCTGTTAGGATGTGGGATGTTTTCCTTGTGGGGATGTGGGGGTTTCTAGGAGGTAGGAATAGAGAGCCAGCGCCCTCTCAGATGGCGGAGGGTCCAGTCCTGGGGTTACGTGCAGGCTGGGAAGGACTGGGAAGGTAGCGGCATGCCCTGATGCGTTTGAGAGCCTTTAATTAGGTGGGCAAGGTTCTTTCGTTTTGTGTATTATCCTTTAAAAAAGAAAAAGTTCCCTGGTTTTTTTTTTCCCCCCAAGGATCAAGAAATGAGTTCACTCTTAGGAGTTCTGTCCCCTGGTAGCTCAGGGACACCCAGTGTATCGCGAGAGCTCTGTCACTAGTGGTGCTCACAGACCACGGCAGGCTGAGTGTAGGAAAGAAGGCATCTTTGCTTGTCCTTTTTTTTGTAAAATTCACCTGTCCCTATGCTTTGAGCAGATTGTCAGGTCCTCTGCTTGAAGTGTGGATTAAGTTCCCGGGATCGTTCCTTCCTTCCGTGCTGCAGTCTTTCTATGCGCCTGCAAGTTCATCTGGCTCCCGCATTGGCCAGAGCAGTCAGGCAGTGAGCGTGGATCTGTGTGGCCCTTGAGCCCTGGCCAGCTGCCCTCAGCAGGCCGTCCAGTCTGAGGGAAGCCTCCAGATTGGAGGCCATGTGTGCGGTGCCCTCTAGGCCCCTGACCTGCACAGTGTCCCTGCATCAAGTCCTCGGATTTGCAGCTGTCCCAAGGTCATTCTGGGTAGGCCTTCCAAGTGATGGGTGGTCAGAATGGCCTCTTGGAAAGCCAGTGTGGCTGCTGTCGCACAGGCCACCACAGGAAAGCTCAGTACTCAGCTCTTGCCTTGCGGGGCGGCTGTAGGCAGTATTTCCAGAAGCACCTGGAAACCCTAGCCAGCCAGTGTTAAACTCAGGTTCCCAAGAGCCCTGTCTGTGTGCTCAAATTCTCCAAGACCCGGGTGTGGAGTGTTGGCTGCCCGTCACCAGGGGAAGAGGACTTGGTTTATGCCCTCAGCCTCAGAGGTGCAGATGGGGCTCGAGCCCCCATCGTCTTCCCCCAGGTCCCGCCCTCCTGCTTTTCCAGGAGGCCCGATGACAGTGCTGTGGGCCGGGGCCTCTGCAGGCCTCTCCTTTCTACAGTTCTGCTGTGGAGGAGGGAGGACAGGGGTGAGCGGGTGTTGGAGAGCCATGGCCCTGGGAAGCAGGGAGTCTGCTTGGTTTGTACTTCTCAAACTGGTGGCTTTTCTTTTGGGATTTTATTTATTTATTTATTTATTTCTTTTTTAAAGATTTTTATTCATTTCATTTGACAGAGATCACAAGTAGGCAGAGAGGCAGGCAGAGAGAGAGGAGGAAGCAGGCTCCCTGTCAAGCAGAGAGCCCGATGCGGGGCTTGATCCCAGGACCCTGGGATCACGACCTGAGCCGAAAGCAGAGGCTTTAACCCACTGAGCCACCCAGGCGCCCCTCTTTTAGGATATTAGAGGCCTTTCTTCCTCCCCCCACAAAGGAGGAGAACTTTACCTTAAGCTGGAGAGAGAAACGTGGAAGTTAGGGAGAGACAGCGGGGAGTGTTAAGGAGTGTGGTTGAGCGAAGTGTGGCCCCTGGTGGGTTTTTGGTTTGTTTTTTGTAATTAGTTTGCAGCTTGGTAGATTTTCACGAAAAGGGACAAAGCTGCCACGCCACCCAGACCAGTTCCCTGGCTTGTCCCAATAGCTGTGGAGCCAGCCGTGGGTTGGTTGGGGCAGGGCTAAGGTGGGGTGGGTCCCGGAGGCTCCCGGATCCTGAGGCTGACTTCATCCTCTGCTCCCAGCACAGAACCAGCAGACTCACTTTATCTCCCGGGAAGCTTCTCGGAAAGAGTAACTGGCCCCTTGACACTGTCCGGCTACGGCTGCACTTGGCTGCTGAGGCCACAGCGGGAGAAGCTGGGAGGCGGGAACCGCCGCCCCACGGTTCCTTGTGTCCGAAGTTGGGCGAAAGATTCCCTGAGAGCCAGTAGTAAGATGAGCTCAGATTCTGGTGCTTGGGGAAGAGAGCTTTGTTTCCAGGCAAGGCATCCTGCCGAGGTGTGATTTGTTGTGTGGCTGTTTTTTTGTTGTTGTTTTTTGTTTTTAAGGATTTTATTTACTTATTTGACAGTTACAGTGATAGAGGAAAGACAAGCAGGGGAGAGGCAGACAGAGAAGCAGGGAGCCGAATGGAGGGCTCTGTCCCATGACCCTGGGATCATGACCTGAGCCAAAGGCGGATACTTCACGACTGAGCCACCCAGGTGCCCCTATTGTGTATTTTTTTTTTTTAAGATTTTTATTTATTTGACAGACAGATCACAAGTAGGCAGAGAGGCAGAGAGAGAGGGAGAAGCAGGCTCCCCGTGGAGCAGAGAGCCCGCTGTGGGGCTCGATCCCAGGACCCTGAGATCATGACCCGAGCCGAAGGCAGAGTCTTTAACCACTGAGCCACCCAGGTGTCCCCCTATTGTGT
The DNA here is from genome assembly GCF_902655055.1 of Lutra lutra. Taxonomy (NCBI): domain Eukaryota; kingdom Metazoa; phylum Chordata; class Mammalia; order Carnivora; family Mustelidae; genus Lutra; species Lutra lutra. The sequence goes on along the minus strand of NC_062288.1, from coordinate 102,053,899 downwards.
ATTTTTGATACACGTTGACTCTGTAAATCTGTAAAAAAATCTTTGTGGGATAACTCCTGCCCTGGGGATTACTCTGGGGTGACTCCCTAAGTCAGTAGAGTTCCCTACCGGCTTCCCTGCACACTCCTGTCTGTGTGAAGGACTGAAGCCTGCGGGCTGTGTTTGACCAGATAAGGTAGAATGCCACCCCCTTTCAGAAACGGAAGTAGTGGTCCGTCCTCCAGAAGGAAAAGTCGAGGCGAGTCCCCGTTTCCTGCGGGTGTTGTTTTGGGGGCCGGGCAGCCATTTGCTCATGGCGGGCTGAATGCGGCCCGGCCTGTGGAAAGCGTGGTGTGTGAGCAAGACGAGGGTGTCGGGGAAGGTCAGCCTCCCCCTGACGTGCCCTAGAACATAGAGCCCGGGATGTGGATAAAGGAGCCTTGCTTTAAGGGTGCGGCAGCGGGGTGGTGCTGGGGAACGGATCAGACCCCAGTGCGGCACGAGGGGTGGACAGTTAGATTCTCCCAGCCTGGGCAGGAGGCCCGCGGGGCCAGGCTGCGGAGCCACGTGCACAGAGGCGCCTCGCCGGCCCTCAAGTCCCGCTGGGGCATTCAGACTCACTTCTAGACCGGTGCTTTGCAAACGTCTTTGTAACCAGGACCTCTCTTTAAGTGAGCTCCTAAGTGGCTACCCAGTATGCAAACTTCAGAGCGGAATTTCTGGGGTGGGGGAGGCCTGACGTCCCGACCCCGGCTCGTGGTGGCCCTCAGGGGCCACTCGGGACTCACAACACATTTGGAGGGTTTGGGGTTCTAGGAAAGTTTTTAAGGAGGAGAGTCCTCAATTTACTAACGAGTCTGGATATTTTCTGCTCAGATTCTTCTAATAAGGAGGATGCCATTGAGGACGAAGAGGAGGAGGAGGAGGAGGAAGAGGAAGAAGAGGACGATGACTTGGAAGTCAAGGAAGAAAATGGGGTCCTGGTCCTGAATGACGTGAACTTCGATAACTTTGTGGCTGACAAAGACACGGTGCTGCTGGAGTTCTACGCTCCGTGGTAAGGACCCTCGTCCTCATCCCACCAGCCTGGACGAGGGGGTCCCTCTGTGCTCCCATGCGTTCGCCTCACAGTCCTCCAGACCCTGTTGGGGGGGCGGGTGTGGGAGTAGGAACGCCAGGAGCTCAGCCTCTGGTGAGCCCGCAGTGTGAAGCAGGAATGTGTCCTCTGGTGGTTACGGCGGGGGCGTGGGCCTGTGATGGCATGGAGGCCGGTGTTGGTGACAGACCCGTTCTTACCTGCAGGTTCTGCCCTGACCCGTCTCCCGGTCACCCCGCCGCCCTCTCCTGCCAGGCGGGGCCTGCGGGCTGTTTCCAGTGTGGGAAGGCACACCGTCCCCGGCGGGCAGCGGCCACCCCGCTCGTGCTGTCCTTCACCCTGTGTGCCCTTCCTTGTCCCCTCCGCTGCCGCTCTTGATCTCAGAATCCCTTCTTGTCTGTCCTCTTTACCCTGCCGTCCTTGGTTCACTTTTGAGATGGAATAGTTAAGATACTCTTAGTTTTTGGTCCAGTGCCTGATGCTCAGGCGTGAGGCGTTTTGTGTAAAATACATAAATAGTCCTCAAGCAGCTCCATGAGGTTACAGTGTTTCGTAGATCAGTACTTCTCAAACTCTTTGGTCTTGTGAGTCCAAACAGTTTATGTGGGTCATGGCTGTCACTCGTCACCACAGTAGACATTGAAACAGAAATTTCCATATTAATCCATTTTTAACCCCTTCCATGTTAACATCAGTGTGCTGTCCCTGTGGTCAGCCGGGTAGCCTCTGGAAAACACTCTGTGCTCTGAGGGGGGGAGTGAAGAAGACCAGGAAGATCTTTTGTAAAGAGTTTTTACCTCACAGACCCCATGGGAGGGCTTCCCTGGACAAACTTTGAGAAGCTTATGGACGAAAGCGTGGGGGTTTGGAGGTGTTGGGAGGCACGAGCCCAGGCCAGAGCTGGAGTAACGGCCCCCATCTGCCCGACTCTAGCCGCGTTGTCCCTCTCATTGTGTTACCTGCATGGCTCCTCTTAACTGCAGTCATTCTGGTCCTGGCGCCCCTGTCCCTCTGTACGTTGCTGCGTGTTAAGTCTCCGTGGGTACAGTTAACCACCTTCTTCCCTAAATCTCCTCAGGTGTGGACATTGCAAGCAGTTTGCTCCGGAATATGAGAAAATTGCCAGTGCTTTGAAGGAGAACGACCCTCCCATTCCTGTGGCCAAGATCGATGCGACCTCAGAGTCGGCGCTGGCCGGCAGGTTTGGGGTGAGCGGCTACCCCACCATCAAGATCCTTAAGAAGGGCCAGGCTGTGGACTACGAGGGCTCCAGGACTCAGGAAGGTGAGTGGAGCCTGTGCTCCTGGAGGAGGTGGGGCTGGGACTGTCCCCTGCACTGGAAGGTCGGCGGGGGGGTTTGGGTGATAGAGACAAGGACAAGGTGAGTGGGCCGGTCGTGGCCCCAGGAGCACCAGCTTCTGGGAGTGCTCCCTGCCGGGATGTTCCAGGTAACTGAGATCAGAATAAAGTTGTCTTCGGGTAGGAGGGATGTCTTCTCATTTCAGACCATGAAACAAATGTGGAGCCTGTGTGTTACATGACACACGAGGCCGTGGTTCTTGGCGGTGCCCTAGAGCAGTGCTGCTCTGTGTTGACCTTGGTCACAGTCACTTCATGGGGTCCTGAAGCCGGTGCTAAGCCCCATCCCAGGTCCCTAAGTTTCAGGTCAGGCTCGATGATTTGCATTTTGTACAGCCTCCCAGAGCTTACCTGGAGCCGTGGGTCTAGGGCCCCGTGTTGAGAACCACTGATGTGGGGTATCTTAATCAGTAGAAAAAAACCCATCAGGGGGCGCCTGGGTGGCTCAGCGGGTTAAGCCGCTGCCTTCGGCTCAGGTCATGATCTCAGGGTCCTGAGATTGAGCCCCGCATCGGGCTCTCTGCTCAGAAGCCTGCTTCTTCCTCTCTCTCTGCCTGCCTCTGCCTACTTGTGATCTCTCTCTGTCAAATGAATAAATTAAAAAAAAAAAAAAAAAACCCATCAGGTTACAGTTTCCATTCCCAGTGTGGCATAGTGGACATAGCGTGTCCTAGACATGCGTCTTCCCCTTGTCAAGCCTCAGGTTCCTCATCTGAGGAATGGGGGTCACTTGAATCTGATCTCAGAGTTCCCCTCGAGCTGGCGGAGGGCCTCTCCTGTGACCCCCTAAGGATCCGACCCGGCGTAGATGCGCAAGGAAAGGTCAGAGTTGTTAACATGCTTCCACTTTGTTTGTCTGTCTGCTGATTAGATCATACGTTTACGGGGTTCACAGTTCAAAGAGGTAGATAAGAGGGGCGCCTGGGTGCCTCAGCCGGTTAAGTGTCTGCCTTTGGCTTAGGTCATGATGCCAGGGTCCTGGGATCAAGCCCCGCCTTTGGCACCTTGGTTGGCAGTGAGCCGCTTCTCCCTCTCCCGCTCCCCCTGCTTGTGTTCTTTCTTTCACTGTGTTTCTGTTTGTCAAATAAATAAATAAAATCTTAAAAAAACAAAAAAAAAAAACAACAAAGAAGTAGATAGGAGTCTTTATAACCTGACCCTGGCTGTCTAGCTCCCTTCTGGGAAGGCAGTTCATGTACTAGGTGTCTCCTATGTCCTTCAGAGATACTGTGGACACATGAGAACAAATGTATGTGTATGTATATCATTTCTTACAATTGTTAGCATCTTTTTTTTTTCCCCCAAAGATTTTATTTATTTATTTGACAGAGATAGCAGGAGAGGGAACACAAGCAGGGGGAGTGGGAGAGGGAGAAGCAGGCTTGCTGCCGACCAAAGTGCCTGATGCGGGGCTCGATTCCAGGACCCTGGCATCATGACCTGAGCCGAAGGCCCAAAGCTTCACGACTGAGCCACCCAGGTGCCCCAGTTGTTAGCATATCTTAATCGCCATTTGCCAGTTTTTTACTTGTGTTTTACTTTCGTGTTTTACTTAATGAATAATGTCTTTGCCGTATCAGCATGTAAAGGAACGTAATCTAAGAGCAGGTTGAAAGCCATGTCCTTACTGTTTGAAAGTGGACAGGTGTGAGCGTTTGGAGGTCCGTGCCCAGTGTTGGACCGCCAGAGGCACAGTGGCTTGGAATCTCAAGAGCGGTGTTTGCCCAAGGGGGCTCCTTGGGCCGCTGGGTTCCAAGTGTGTTGTAGTAAATGGGTCTCCCTGACGGAGATGGGCTTGGGGCTGTGGGCCAGAGGGGCAAGGGGGTCACGCCGTGGGGTTGCTGCTCTGCACACGTCCGTCTGGATCTCAGATCTAGCTTCTTGGTGACTGCGCAGAACAGAAAAGAAGAAAAAAGAAAAGTGTAAAGTTTGCCATCGCTGTTCCAAAGAACTACTCGGCAGGTGCCTTCTGAGTGTGTGTTCTGTGTCCCACTCCTGTCAGTGGGTCTGTCTCCAGGATGAGGCCACCACCTTTCCCGTGGTGCTGATGCAGCCTGAGCAGCAGGGGAGGTGCTGTCCCCCTTCATTCTCGATTCTTGTGCACCTGTCGTGACATGTGACGTGCTGGTGCTACACCGCGTGACTAAACGCACAGGTCTTTGTACCCGAGGAGGGGATGTCCTCGAGACCTCGGGTACGCATGGTCTGATGCAGGGGAGGAGCCCGTGGTTTGCCCCACAGTCTGGCAGGAGCAGGGTCCCTCTTGTCACCCGGGTCTTGGGCTGTCAGAGAAGTTCCCAGGCAGCTGAAGGACAAGGAAGAGTGGACTCCCTGAGCTGTGGCCTCAGACCGCGGAGTGCACTGGCCAGAGATGCGGCTGGCTTTCAGGGACTCGGACTTTTTTTCCTATTCTCCATGGCCCCCGCTTCTCCGTCTGCTTCTCCCCGCCTGCTCCTGTGGGGAGGCTCTGTCCGGGCTCAGGCTTGTTCGGTTTCTTTCAGAAATTGTTGCCAAGGTCAAAGAGGTCTCCCAGCCCAACTGGACGCCTCCTCCGGAAGTCACACTGGTGCTGACCAAAGAGAACTTCGATGAAGTGGTGGACGGGGCAGACATCATTCTGGTGGAGTTCTACGCCCCATGGTAAGACTCCGCCCCGTGCTGCCCGGACATTGAGGGGCCCCGTGCTGCATCCTGAATGCCCCTGGCCACAAGCTGGGGGTGTCAGAGGCCCCTGTGCGGGAGGCAGAGCCGAGCACGGGGGCTGCCCAGTCCCCACCAGGCACAGGCCGACGTGGCGGCAAAGAGTTCCGGAGACGAGTGGGGTTTTCCCAGGGGGTGGGACGAGGCGGACATGGGCCTGTGGCGCAGAGGAGAGTGAAACCTGCGTCAGGGGCACCAGGTGGCCCGGGTTTCCCCATGGCTAGAGGACACAGCTTTGCCCCAGGTGTGCTGAGACCCATGTTTGTCATCACATACCTGCCCTGAGAAAGCATGAGAGCCCTCGGACAGCTGTGGCTCTGTGGCCGCCTGAGGTGACACGTGTGTGGGGTGAATGGAAGTGCTGTTCACGGAAGTTCATGAGCTGTGATGAGGACAGAGCAGAGCTGCCACCACAGTGGGCAGGGCGGTGGTAACTGGTGGCCTCAGGTGACCTCCTCTGGCGTCACTGCCTCCTGAGGAGTCTGTACAGTGGTTCTGTCCCGCTTGTGGCAGAGACGTTCCAGAGTGAATCTTGGAAGATGACCCTCAGCCTTGCTTCATGCTCTAGACGTGTCCCCTTCTCGTGTTTGGGACTCCGGGTTCCCACAGCTGTCCTGCCTTCTGTCACCTCCACTCACCCTGTGGCCTCTGCCTCTCTCGCCCCCAGATCCTCCGTTACAGCTGGGCCCCTTTTGGAGAGAAACGGCAGAGCCGGGCTGCAGGGGCCTGACGAGCTCTGTTTGGGGGCAGTGGCCTAGAACATGGTTTCGATGGAAGCACGTGCCTGTCAGTAAACAGGAAGGCCCAGCTCTGCAGAGGAATCGGGCCAGTCCCTTAGAGCTTAGCAGGGACGTGGCCTATGTGTCCCCACCACGTGCAGGAGACAGCCAGTTCTGGCCCCAGACGGCAGGTGATGACAGCTGATCCGCGGGAGGAGCGCAGAGACGATCGGGAAACTTGCAGGGGCAGGAGTCGGGTGGGGCGGGGGACCTGGATGTGGGAGAGAAGATGCCAGAAAGAAAGGCAGCTGGGGAGTTGGGGAGAGCGGCTGGTTGAGGTGGCAGCTTGGGGAGCCGAGGCGCTGCGGCTCCCGTGCTTCGTGAGAAGAAGAGGGAGGTGTGGGCCGCTGGAGGAGACAGCAAGGCAGGCCGCCCTCCATGGCGATGGGAGTGTAGCGGCCAGTGCTCTGGGACGGCTGTCAGCCTCCCTTGGGGACTTCTGCCCAGGTCAGCCAGTGCTTCTGATTCTTGTGCAGGCTTCCCGCTTGTCAGGGTATGCGATGTAGACCAGAGTCAGGAATGTGACCAGGGCTTGAGCGACAGTGACCCAAGGCTCGGGGCCTCCCCAGCACAAGTCACTGTCCTTGGTCACTGTAGGACATGCGTGCATGGAGGGGACAGGTGGGCGGGGGCGGGAGGAGCGCCTGCTGCGGGAGGAGCAGGGGGGCCGGGAGGTGGTGAAGGTGTTGAAGGATGTCTCACGACCCGTGACGGATCCTAAATTGAAGTTGCCTGGGGCCGGGGTCAGTGAGTACTAGTTCGCGTCGCACGCTCAGGATGTGCTTAGACAGCAAAGGCACCGTGTTGCTGCCGCTACAGAAAACAGTTACCCTCTCCCTGCAGACGGTTTACATACCGCAGGGCGCAGCCGCGAGGTGCCCTGAGGACCTTCAGCATGGTCCGCAGGGCCTGGAATTCGCCAGGCCCTCACCCGCGTAGGAGCTGCCTGATCGTGCCAGGCACACGGGCTATGTTAAGTTGTCTCCGTTCCCAGTTCCCATGGCTCAGGCCCACCTTCGCCTGCCCTGGTCGGTGGGTGTTCTCCGATCCTGGCCACGTGCTTTCGTTACCCTCTTCTCACCCACCCTTGGCGGGCTCAGGTCCATCTCCTCCTGGTCTTTCCTGTCCCAGATCATCTGTCACATCCTGTACAAAGCCACCCCTGACTCAGTGTCCTCATCTGTCCCAACTCTCCAACTGAGGGAATCTCCCTTCTTGGGCCCTTGTCTCTCGTAGCCTTTTCCATAGGTTACCCCCGTGCCCCAGTCCCACTCGTGCCTGTGTCACACGTGTGTGTCATGCGTGTGTGTGTCTGGTGTGCATCCTCTCGCCGTGTGAGCACCAGTGCCGGTGATGTCACGCCGGCCTCCAGAGGGGCCTGGCTCCCCGCCCCTACCTGGGAGATCTTTGGAGGCTGCTGCGCCGACCCGAGTTGCTCGGGAACACGGGCCGGGTTTTGGTGCCTCCCTCGGAAGAGAGGCTGTGTCCGCGCTGGAACCGTTTGCTCGCGGACCCGCTGCTTCTCGTAGGTGCGGGCACTGCAAGGAGCTGGCCCCCGAGTACGAGAAGGCCGCCCGGGAGCTGAGCAAGCGCGCCCCCCCGATCCCGCTGGCCAAGGTCGATGCCACTGCGGAGACAGACCTGGCCAAGAGGTTCGATGTCTCTGGCTACCCCACCCTGAAAATCTTCCGCAAGGGAAAGCCTTTTGATTACAACGGCCCACGGGAAAAATACGGTAGGCTGCCTCCTAGTCCTGCCTCGGTGGGGCGGGGCGGGGGGGCTCCCCTAGGGAGGTGGGGGGCAGGGAGAGCCGTGGAGCCCCGAGCCCCTCCTCAGGCAAGTGCTTTGCCCCCAGGTATCGTCGACTACATGATCGAGCAGTCCGGGCCACCCTCCAAGGAGATCATGTCCCTGAAGCAGGTCCAGGAGTTCCTGAAGGATGGGGATGACGTCATCATCATTGGGGTCTTTAAAGCAGAGAGTGACCCAGCCTACCAGCAGTACCAGGATGCTGGTGAGGAGTGGCCCTGGGGGCTGGACAAAACGGACGTACCCAGGCTGTGGCCGGTTGCTGGGGAGCCTGCCGAGTCTGTGGAAGACTCCTGGGGCATCAGCTTAGAGGACAGCCTGGGGAAGAATGGAGTAGCATCTGTGGGAACAGGCTTTCCTTTCTGGGATTGGGGTTAGAGTGGAGGTTAGTTCCCCGTTGCCTTGATTACACGTGGGGGATAGGATCTCGTCCTGAGCACACGGCTGTGCGGGCTTCCTCCTGACCTCTGAGGGGAGGGTGGGGTGTGTCAGTGTCATCCGAGTTCATCTCCCTCCTTGTCTTTCCAGGAGCCCCTTCCCAGCCCTTCTGCAAGGGGTAGGGTCTCGACCAGAAAACAAGGTTTTTTTTTTTGTAGTTGTTGTTGTTTTAAGATTTTATTTTTCAACAAGAGAGACCGCGAGAGAGGGAACACAAGCAGGGGGAGTGGGAGAGGGAGAAGCAGGCTTCCCACTCAACAGGGAGCCCGATGTGGGGCTTGATCCCAGGACCCTGGGATCTTGACCTGAGCTGAAGGTTAGATGCCTAACGACTGAGCCACCCAGGCGCCCCAAAGCACGGGTTTCTGAATCAGGCTTGGGTTCAAGTCTTGCCTCTGCCAGTTACTAACCTGCGAGCGCACGTGGGGACTTGATCTTTTATCTACTTCAGCAATCTCATCTACTTCAAGAGGTTGAGATCGTGCAGGTGAAGTGCCTCGTAGGGCTAGCGTCCAGGGAGTGCTGGTCCTGAGAGGTGGCGGTATGGTGGATAGCTGTCACAGGCATGTCCTGTAGGGGTAGGTGGCACTTGCCCATCCCGAAATCTGTAATCTGCTTCTGCCTATTAGCAGGTGTCCCTGCTGTCCCGGGTGGCCTTGGGAAAGAGGTTTTTTTTTCGGGAACGCTGAGGATCCTCTCTGTCCTTGTCAAGTTCCTCCTGAGTGCCCTCCACCTCCGCCCCCCTGCATATCACAGACAGCCCCGTTTGCTGCTTTAGAGCAGTCTTGTAACTGACCTGATGGCCACCTAGTGCTTGTTTCAGTGCCTTGCGGTAACCACTGTGCGCGGGTCAAGTGCAGGTTCACGCGGTAAGACAGCAGTCGAGGGATTTCCATTTCCGCGTCTGGTGCCAGAGCGGAGGTGCCTCATCCGTCTTTATGGATGCGGTGGCCTTGTCATCTCCTTGGAAGTGGCCTGAAAGAATCTTGCTGCAGGAGACCCCAGCCTCCCCCCGGGGCTGTGAGGGGGACCCCGTGTTTCTGCAGAGTGGGGAATGCGGCTTGGGGAGGGGAATCCTCACGGGCCTGCAGTCCTGTCACGAGCAGGTCTAGAGTTGTGACTGGAGTCTATGTCTGGCTGCTTTTGACAGCCGCCTCCCACCTCCCCCGGAACATGTGGAGTTTTCTGTAACCCAGTCGGGAGGCCTGCCCTTCAGCGCAGGGGACACCTCTGACACCTTCCCCGGTGTTTGGATCACAGACTCTGCTCTGGCAGAGCGGAGACCGCGGGGCGAGCCCGGGGATGTCGGGCAGGGGTGGGTGGCCGGCCGGGGTCTGGTAGGCTGACAGGAACGGGGCTTGAGCACTGGGTCACATGCTGTCCGGCTGCTTTTACCCCCCAGTGTGAAGCTGAGTGGTGGGGATGCTGTGGCCTGCAGAGCCGGAGATCTTGTCTGGCCTTTCCGGAAAGTTTGCCAACCCCGTTCTCAAGTGTCCTCGGAGAGTAGGCTTTTATCTTGAGAATTTTGCAGGATTTAAATTCAAGTGTATTTAGCAAAAGAACTGCAGCCCACGAGTAGGCCGGCCACCAGTCCGAGGAGGAGAGGCTGGGCGGGAACACCCACCGTGTGGCTCCAGGGGAGCGTGGTGCCCACCTGTTGTCACGGGCTGTCTGTGGCTTTCATGTGCTTCTTAGCACTGGAGACAGTGGTCCTGACAGATTAGTTCTGAGTTGTTCCGTGAACATTTGGTTTGCTTATTATTTTGTTTTTTTAAAAACACAATGTGTAAGATAGAGGCTCTAAGGTGTTACACCTACCCCAGCTCTGGGTGTCGTCCACGAGGGATTCACGGGGCTAATTCCGGTCTTTGTAGCGCGTCAGCTGTGAGTTTAGTCTAGGTCGGTGATGCAGCTTAATAAACTGTATTTATCGTTCTGTTAATTTCTCAGCGAACAACCTGCGAGAAGATTACAAATTCCACCACACTTTCAGCACTGAAATAGCAAAGTTCCTGAAAGTCTCCTCAGGGAAGTTGGTCGTAATGCAGCCTGAGAAATTCCAGTCCAAGTACGAGCCCCGGAGCCACGTGATGGACATCCTGGTGAGCGGTGCGGGGGGGGGTGGGGGGGGGGGGGGGTGGGGGGGGGTGGGGGGGGGTGGGGGGGGGGTGGGGGGGAGGGTGTGCTCTGGGACACAGCAGCCCCAGGCTGCTTTGTTTGTTTGTTTGTTTTTAAATTGCAGTCAGTTAACACATAGCGTAGTATCAGTTCCCACTGATTCAGGTGGGTTCAGGCTGCTGCTTTTTTTTTTTTTTTTTTAATTTTACAGATTTTATTTATTTATTTATTTGAGAGAGAGAGAGAGAGAGAGAGATCACAAGTAGGCAGAGAGGCAGGCAGAGAGGCGGGTGTGGGGGGAAGCAGGCTCCCTGCTGAGCAGAGAGCTGGAGATGCGGGGCTTGATTCGAGGACCCTGAGATTGTGACCTGAGCTGAAGGCAGAGGCTTTAACCCACTGAGCCACCCAGGTGCCCCAGGGTTCAGGCTTCTGCTGGGCGTGAGGCTGCTGGTTGAGCCGTGGCCCGGGGATCTGGGGATCTGAAGCCCGGAGAATTTGCTCTTTGCTTCACACAAGTAGAGTCTGGAGTGCCTTTCCCGGCCCCCTGGGCCCTTGCGGTGCGGTCAGGGTGCTTTTCCTGGAGGCTCCGAGCTGGAGCCGCCAGCAGGCTGGTCAGTGACATACTGGGAGGCCAGAGCGGCTCCCTCCTCTCTCCCCTGCCCCGCTGAGGGCCAGCACCAGCCAGCCTCCCCTGTGGCCCAGCCACTGTGGCTCTGGCCCGCGTGTCTGCCGTCGTCCTGCCAGGGACGTGCTCCTGGGTCTGAGCTGGGGCTCCTTAGCCAGGCAGCGCAGGTGCTGAGCTACAGAGTGAGGGCAGGCCTCTCTTCCCGGGATGTGGAGAGTGGTGCATGGGTTCGGCCTCCTTTTTTCTCCCCCAGGCCTGTCCAGCCTCTATCTTCCGAGGGACGGACTCACTTTGAGATGGGCGGAGGGAGTTTTTGGCCCAGGCGGTGCCTCAGTGCAGCTCCGCGTCCTCAGTGCTGCACGGGGGCCCTGCGCTGCCGTGAGCAGATCTTCAGATTTGGAGGAAACCGAGGCTCTCAAGGCCAGAGCTTTCCTTTGATAGAGAGCCTGGGGTGCAGAGCCGTGAGCCGTCTCCCTGGCTCCCACAGCCAGTCAAGAGCAGTGGAGGGGAGGGGCTGGGCTGTGACCCCCCCTCACTCCCCCCTGCCATTTGGGCAGAGGGCTCTCATGGGACCTAGAGGAGGTGGCGGGAAGGTGGGGTGAGCCCTGCATGCGCCACAGGGAGCCACCACCCCTTCTGATCCATTTTTTTTTTTTTTTTTTTTTTTTTTTTTTTTTTTTTAACAGATTTTGACTATTTTTTTTTTTTTAAAGATTTTATTTATTTGTCAGAGAGAGAGGAGAGCGAGCGAGCACAGGCAGACAGAATGGCAGGCAGAGGGAGAAGCAGGCTCCCCGCCAAACAAGGAGCCCGATGTGGGACTCGATCCCAGGACGCTGGGATCATGACCTGAGCCGAAGGCAGCTACTTAACCAACTGAGCCACCCAGGCGTCCCCTGATCCATTTTTGTGAACTGGAACCCTCGGGGCGTTGGAGAGGCTGCCCTGGATCTTTCTGACTCTGGTGGGTCCGCAGCCCCGTTGCCCCTTCTCAGAGTTTCATGCCCGTCTGGTCGTCTGCCGCCGCTCAGGCTCGGCGCCCCTCTACCTTGGATGTCTGGTGGCTGCCCTGTCTCCTGTCCTGTCCAGCTCCTCTCCTTTCATCTATGGGTGCTGAGCCGGGTGCAGAGATGGGCGCCCCAGACCCCAGCGGTCAGCACCATTCTGGGTAGTGTGCGTGTTCCCAGGAAAGGGGTCTGTGGCTTTCAGTAGGTTCTTGAAGAGGTCATTGACCCCAGAAGGGTTAAGGACCGCTCGGCCTAGTCTGTTGTACATATCACTGCCTTTTTACTCTTTACTTTAAATGGATTGGTATTACTTACGTACCACTCTTCTTGCAAAATTTATTTAATGCTGCTTTGTCAACATTATACCACAGAGTAAACTGCAGTTTTTTTTAAAGAGTGGACATGGAGGGGTGCCTGGTTGGCTCAGTTGGAGGCGTGTGCGACTCTTGATCTCGGGGTCCTGAATTCAAGCCCTATACTGGGCTTAGAGATTACTTAAAAATAAACTATTAAAAAAAGAAAAAGTGGATTTGGAATTCAGAACAGAGAGAAGACAGAGGCAGGGCAGGTAGGAGGAAGTCGGGAAGCACTGCGGTGAGAAGCAGGTCTTTACAGGCTGTGAGGCTGGCTCTGCCTGAGTTCAGGGTCTGGCCTGTGGCTGGTGAATGCTCAGCGGCAGAGCGGGTTTGCTCTGGGCTCACTCTGCTTTACTCTTGACTTCACCTTCAAAGGGGCACTCATTCTGGGGGCCGGCCTGACTAAAGATACCCCACAGCCCTGCCGTCTTCTTCGCCTGCTTTTCCAGCACTTTCCCTCCACCCTCCTCATACTCTGGTCCACATCCTCTGTGCTTTGTTCCCTGCGTGGTTCCTGCTGTTTCCTCCCCTGAGGCACCTTCCCCCTCCCACCTGGCAAGTTGTGCAGACCTGTCCCATCCTGGGGGGCCTCGTGCCCCGGGTGGAGAGTGCGTGTTCACCAGCCGTTTTGAGATCTGCTGCTCCTCCTGGCCGTGCCTCAGTTTCTTCCTGTGTAACATGAGATGGTAGTACCCACCCTTGGGCACTTTGAGGCTGGGGACTGGAGGATCTGGCTTAGTATCTGCCTCAGCATGAGCTGAGGGCCCTGCACGGCCTTGGGGGCAGTCACCAGCTCTGTGTCCCCAGGCCACTGTGCCCACCTGGTCACAGGTGCCGCATACATGTCCTTGTCGGGTTCGTCTCTGGAAAATACCTGGAGAGTCTTAGGAGCCAAGCTTAAGAGCCAAGGACGGTTGCCTGGTGCTAGACCGCTGAGCCCTGCAGGCCGTGCCACCCGGCCTCCTGCCAGCAGGGCTGCCGGTGGAGCAGCCTCCAGGCTCCGCAGCCCTGTCTGGCTCCCCGTTCTTACCCAACACCCAGCTGGGCTGTATAGGGGGTGGTCGTGGTGTGGCCTCCAAGGCAGAACCATGAACCCAGCATGGCTGCCCTCCAGCTGGGTGCACCTGGCCTCCCTCCCTTTACCGCAGGTGCTGTGCTGGCCTCGTCTGGGAAATGGGCCCCGGGGGCTGCTGGGAGGATCGGATCTGGGGAGATGGATCCTTCTGCTCAGCTCACCCGCGGGAACTGCTGCCCTCGGGAAGCCTGCCTTCCCCCAGCGGTTTCCCACACCCACAGTGAGCCCAGACCCAGGGGGAAGGGCACTTGGTGTCCGCAGTGGCCGGAGAAGCTCACTTAGGGGTCACCGGAGGAAAGGGGCCCCAAGGGACCTTCGGACAGCTCCTTCCCTACCCCCGTCCTTGAGAGCAGACGGCCTCCTGCTCAGCGGTGGCAGCAGAAGGCGGGGTGGCAGGAACGCCGCTTCTGCTCCTCACCTTCCCCACTTTTTTGCAGAGCTCCACGGAGGGGTCGGCCATCAAGGACCACGTGCTGAAGCACACCTTGCCGCTGGTGGGGCACCGCAAGACCTCCAACGACGCCAAGCGGTACACGCGGCGCCCCCTGGTGGTCGTCTACTACAGCGTGGACTTCAGCTTCGATTACAGAGCTGGTGAGCGGTCGTCGTCTTCGTCGTCTTCCCCCCCGCCCCCCCCTCCGCCACACTCTCCCCACGCACACTCCCTCCCGCCCCTGGCCCGGCCCATCCTGCCTGCGGGGCCCTCACATTTAGGAATCCTGCCCCCAGGCCCTTGCAGGTTGGTGGCTAGGGTGGAGTTTTAATTGATGGCTTCAAGGTAGTTTTATTTCCATGGTGCCATGTAGCCCTTTTCTAGCCTGTGGGGAACGTGGTGCGGAGTCCAGAACCCTCTCAGAGAGGAGGCCACCAAAGCCGGAGGCTTTCAGAGACTGCACAGATGGGACTAGGCCAGTCACTAACCCTCAGGCAGGGGCTTATGTCATTGGGCTTTTGACGTGGGTCCACCTGCTTACAAAGGGGGCTTTTCAGAAATGCTTCTCCCTCCAAGTTAGGTGCAAGCCTGGTCAGAGAGTCTGAACCCCAGGCTCTTTTTTTTTTTTTTTTTTTAAGATTTTATGTATTTATTTGACAGAGATCATAAGTAGGCAGAGAGGCAGGCAGAGAGAGCAGGGGAAGCAGGCTCCCCACTGAGCAGAAAGCCCGATGCGGGGCTCAATCCCAGGACCCTGAGACCATGACCTGAGCTGAAGACAGAGACTTAACCCTGTCTTAACCCAGGTGCCCCTGAACCACAGACTCTTCACCTTAATCTCTGTCACTCAGCTCACAGTGCTTGCTCCCATTTTAGCCACCCAGTTTTGGCGGAACAAAGTCCTGGAGGTGGCCAAGGACTTCCCCGAGTACACCTTTGCCGTGGCTGATGAGGACGACTTTGCCACGGAGGTGAAGGACCTGGGGCTCAGTGAGAGCGGGGAGGACGTCAACGCCGCCATCCTGGACGAGGGCGGGCGGAAGTTCGCCATGGAGCCTGACGACTTTGACTCTGACACCCTCCGGGAGTTTGTCAGAGCTTTCAAAAAAGGTGAGCCTTATTTTAAAAAATATTTAAAGCAAAACAGTCTTTGGACCTAGAAATGAGTTTTACATACATGGAATACTTGTTTTGAGGCATTAGAATATCTTTATCGATCCGGTTGAGCCCAATGGCCCAGTTTCCTGGCGTGGGCCGAGTCATGGGTAGACCTTGTCCTACCATCTGCCATGTTCTCTGTGCTTCTGCCCACAGAGGCTTCCCAGCCCTGGCCGCCAGCTCTCCTGGCAGCCCCTTTGTGCCGGGTGGCACCTCTCCTGGGACAGCCTCACTGGACAGGACCTGGTGGCCCATCAGGCGTGGGTGGGACCATCAGCATCCCCTCTGGCCTCCGCAGGGACTGGGAAGGTAGAAGGAGTGAAGAGACTAGAGAAATCAGGGGGTCAGTGTAAGGTGGCAAGGCTCTACCTGGCGCTGTCCCCCTGCATGTCAGGCCTGGCCTCGTTGCCTGGTCCTGTCTGAGCTGCCAAGCCTAGGGCCTTCTCGGCACTCACCGTTCCCCTGCTTGCTTTCCTCGGCAGGAAAACTGAAGCCAGTTGTCAAATCCCAGCCGGTGCCCAAGAACAACAAGGGGCCTGTCAAAGTCGTGGTGGGGAAGACCTTCGACTCCATTGTGATGGACCCCAAGAAGGACGTCCTCATTGAATTCTACGCGCCCTGGTGCGGGCACTGCAAGCAGCTGGAGCCCGAGTACACCGCCCTCGGCAAGAAGTACAAGAACCACAAGAACCTGGTCATCGCCAAGATGGACGCCACTGCCAACGACATCACCAACGACCGCTACAAAGTTGAGGGGTTCCCTACCATCTACTTTGCCCCCAGTGGGGACAAAAAGAACCCAATTAAATTCGAGGACAGAAACAGAGATCTGGAACATTTGAGCAAGTTTGTAGAAGAACATGCCACAAAACTGAGCAGGACCAGGGAAGACCTTTGAAGGCCTTGAGTTGAGGTCTGGTGGGCGGGAGGGACCAGACACTGGAGCCCCCAGCAGCCGGTGGCCAGAGCCCTCAGCGGGCCATGCAGCTGGTGGCTTAACACAAGGGCAGGATCTCTTTGGTTTTTAATTTTTTTTTTTTTTTTTTTTTTTTTAATACTCTGGGGTTTCACCTCATGCTCTGAATACTGAATAGGTAAGAATGACTCCATAGATTAGCCCAGATTTTTACAGAGGATACATCTATTTTTACCATTATTTGGGGTGTGATTGCTTTTTTTAACCTTCCGTTTTCTTTAATATATTTCTTAAAAGCAGATAAGTTGAATCTCTTCTGTGTGAATGGTTTTTTTTTTTTTTTAATTTAAAATTTAAGAAAACATTTGCCAAATCACATTGATTTTTTTTTTTTTTTTTTTTTTTTTTGCGTTTTATTTTACTGTTATCTGAGGAATTACCCGCTGGAGAAGATTTGACTGTCCGTGTGCTTTAGTTTTCATTTCTTACTGTACGGCACAAGGAACTGTCACCAAGCACTCTGCCAAGGATGACATTCCAGCCCGACCTCTGGGCCGCCACCCGGTCCTGAGAGAGTGGCACCTCTGTGCAGGATGGGGCGTGGCCGTGCCTTCTGCTTTCAAGCCAACGACCACGGGACGAGGAGGGGTTCCCAGGTCCCCCAGGCCCCGGGAGCCTGATTCCAAGGCTCAGCCTTGGGGTGAGAAGACCCCCAACCTGGGATAGGCAGCCCCACCTCTTTGGAATCAGTACAGCCTGAGGAGAGGTGACCTAGGGCACAGGTGGTATGTTAGGGTGATGGAAGAGAGAGGGTAGGCTCTTGTGATGGAATAAAACAATTACTGAAAATTGAGCTTCGTAACTATGTTACAGAACATCTCCATCCTGGAGCCTTGGCTGAGTTGAGGACCTGGGCTTTTTGGGGAGGGCTGGCCGTCCTGCGGGTGCACGTTGCCTCCGACACCTAACCATCCAGGCTTTGGGGTGTCTTCCTGACCAGGGTGGAGGGCATCAGGGGTCTCCGTTCCTGGCGTGCATGGGTGAGTGGTGGCGTGTTCCGGTGGGATGTGACAGGGACCGAGGCTGCGGAGACTGCTCCGAACACTTTTGGGTGGGTGGGGGGCAGGGCAGGGCAGGAAGCTGGGGCAGCCCCAACACTGAGGTCCTGGGGGACTTGGGGTTGACGGGAGCTTCGTCCCAGTGGTTCTGTTCACCAGCATGTGCCTTCTCTGCCTCCCCTCTCCTGGCAGCAGCTCTTCCGGCAGAGTGTGTGATCCGGCGGTGGCTGGCTGGGGACAGGAAGCAGGTCCTGGAGGGGTGGCTTAGGTGAGCCTTCCCAGAGGATCTGCTTTCCAGTCGAGTCAGGCGCAGGCGGACTGGTCCTTCCAGCTGTGGGAGGACGGTTGCATCTGGTAAGTTCTCAGCGTGGCCAGTGTAACAGGAGGTCTGTATCCCGCTCTGTGTCCTCTTCCATGGGGAGCACACAGGCCTTCCCTCAGGGACTTGCTGTCAGAAGACTCAGGAGGGAAGGTGGGTCTGGGGCTCGCAGGCCTTCATCTGGCACGGTCAGGAGAACAGAGCAGTGCCCTTCCCGGGGCTTCTAGGCGAGCTGGAGAGATGTCACGCAGTCCACGCAAAGCCCTGAAGAAGAGGCCTGGGCTCTTAGAGTAAGGCGTGGCCTCTGAATTGGTGTGTCCAGAAAAGCCCTTTTTTCTGAAGTGATGTGTGAGCTGGGACCTTGAGCTTGAGCCTGGCGAAGGGTAGGAGTAAGTCTTGCTTCTCCATGTGGTCCTGGGCCCTGCAGCATGGCCCTCCCAGGATGTTTGTCAGAAATGCGGAATCTCAGGCTGGCCCCCGCCAGACCTAATAAACCAGAATCTACGTTTTTCTTTTTTACGATTTTATTTTTAAGTAATCACTACACCCAACGTGGGGCTTGAACTTACAGCCCTGAGATAAAAACTCACGTGCTCTACTAACCGAGTCAGCCAGGTACCCCTCAGAATCCCAGAGAGTTCACGTGCACTTTGAAGTTTGAGGAACACCAGGCAAAGGCCCTGAGGCAGAAGTCAAGATGTGTTCAGTTCTGAAACCCGGAAACCGAATTGCCAGAGAGTATCTTGACTGACGGGTCTGGCCCTACGTTGACTGGAGAAAGTCGGGGCCCTGGGGGAGACGTGACCCCAGGTGGGTCCAGGAGCTTGTAGAGTGAGGAGCTAGGCAGGAGGGGGATAACCGTCCCTGTGACAGGGGCTGTGGTGAGTGGGTGTGGGGGGTGGGAGCCCGGAGAGCCGAGAGAGGGCGGAGGTGAACTTCCCATCGTGCTCGTGAGGGGACAGGCATCAAAGCAGCTGGGCCTCGGCCAGGAAGTCCGGAGTTTGACCTTCCCCGAGCATCCCGGTGGGGAACCGCTGCTGGCATAGGGATAAGGTATGGTCAGATGGAAATTCAGGTAATGAGAGTGACAACTGATACCAGGGGACACTTGGCAAAAGCCAGACCCCGTGCTCGGAAATATTGCCAGGTCGCGGGCTGCAGCAGTCTGTGAGGCGGGGACCGCTGCGCTCATTTCTCAGCAAAGGAAGGAGGGTAGGTGGGGTGGGCTAGCCCGGGCACCTGCAGAGAGGGCTTTGGGAGCAGGTCCCCCGGTCCCCGGGCTGTGGCCTCCCCCGGTAGAAAACCCAGTCTGGTCGCAAGGGAGCCAGGGCGGGCTGCAGGGACGTGGCTGCGTTTGGGGAACCGGCTCTAGCCGGCTAAGGACAGGGGCTCCCGGGCCTGGGGCAGATGGGAAGTTGAGGGTGGGTGAGGACCCCAGAAGCCGGTGTGACATCCAGGTCTCTGAGCTGACGTTTTGTTAACTAGGGAACGTCTCAAGCATGCACAGAAACAAGAACTGTGTGCCCAAGCCCGCACCCCACCCACTTGGAACAAGGACCAAAAGTTTGCTGCATCTGCTTTACCTGTGGGTCCCCCTTCTTTCCTCAAATGACCTATCCCAGGCCCGTCCTTTCACCCCTGCCCACCTGAGAATGCTTTTCCTGTAGAAGCACACGGTGTCTTACTGCAGCTGTCGAAATAAGGGATTTCACATCGTACCTAGTCTGTGATCAGATGTGCCTTATTGTCCCCCAAACGGCTCTTCCCTGTCGATCTGTGAGGCTCCTCAGTGAGCAGGGTCTGCGCTCTGGGTCTGTCTCTCGTGCGCCCCCCCCCCCCCCGCCCCGGTGGGCTTTTCCCTGCAGCGCGCATGCAGCAGAAGCTGTTCGTATCGGGTGCACAGGTTTGAGGAATGTTTGATGTTCACTGTCTCAGCGGCGTATCTGGGAGGTACTTAGAGACCTGGAGGGAACTGGGTGTGGGAAACTGTTCCAAATCCTGGAGGCCGAGCCCAGACGCTGGGGACTGGGATCCTGCTAGGAATCCAGGACTGGCGTGTGCTGTTGTCGAAGCCCTAATCCAAGCTGACACTACTCTTCAGTTGTGCGACTCTGGCCAAGTTATCTAACTCCTCTCGGGGCCGATTCTGGAGGATTCTGGGGGATGAAGACCCGGCCTTTACAGAGGAACGTTAAAGGCCGGTGCGGTATCACGTGCACGGGCTCAGCTCGTCTCTGGCACGAGCTGATCACAGGTAGAGCGGGTGCTGCTGAGGCTTGAGTTCCCATTCACCAAGGCAAACCCCTCTTAGAAGTGATTGTCTCCAACTGCGTGGGCAACAACTTAGTGATGGGTTTCCCGGTACATAAAAGAGGCAGTTGGTGAACAGAACCTCAGGCATGAACGTGAAGCTGGGCAGAGCTCTGAAATGCTAAATTTGAGGCCTTTTCCATTTTTGTGGGAAATGCTCTTCTCTTTATCTCTCTGGCCTGCTCTGATGGGCCAGGATGGGGCCACTGACCGTGCATTGTGCAGACAAGGTAGACCCTAAACGGAGGGCTTTGGTCTGTTGGTGCGTAGGAAATGCAGATTCTTTGTGGACCCCGGTTCTGGCCAATGGAATCAGGTCCGGCAGGATTGGAGCCCAGTAGCAGTTTTCAGAAGTTCCCGAATACAGTCACATCTCCCCCTGAAATGTAGGCCGGACAGGGATCATGACGTCCGTCACATAACAAAGCAGATAGAGGTTAGGGAGATGAAGTCATTTGCCCAAAGCCAGCAAATTGGCAAGTCGAAACTAGAAGTCAGAACCAGAGTTCTCCCAAGGCTCCAACATTTCCCAGGATGTGTTGGAAGAACATTTTTGAAGGAGATTAATAAATGCTTCATTAAAGACACATTCTGTTAATAACTGGCTTGGGAAATACTAGAACTTAAAAAAACACAAAAAAACTTAAGTGGGGATCTTGTTGAAGGAGCTCTCTGAGCCTCCCTGAGCGTTCCTGGGACTCTGCTGGAGGATGGACTTGACCCGGCTTCTTTAGCACGAAGGCCCATGGAGCTGTGTGGTGACCCCCTGTCCCCTGGCCCATTCCTGGGGCCCCGAGGAAGCATCAGTACCGTGCTTAACCCCCACCCACCCCCATCAATGTGGATGGGCCCTGGGGTGAAGGAGGTGGGCCAGGAAGTGCCCCGGGAGCACAAGGACAAACCTGACCCTGAGCCCATCCATGGTCGGTTACTGGTGTACCCCTAGGTCTTCCAAAGAGCCTTTCTGCTAGGGGGAAGGGACTAACCCCCAAGGGCACATAACCATGACAGCGCTCCTCGGGCACCTTGACAGAGGTGAGACATCTCTCACTGAAATCCATCTGGTTCCCACATGAGGGCTGGCTAGCTGTGCCGAGCACGCGGCTTGGGAAAGCTGCTACCATGAGATGCTGGGGGGTAGCGGGGGACACCGGGTCTGAGCACACAGTAACGAGACACTGAACGATGGGAGGAAGGAAGGACCAGATCCCTGGGTTGACCAGGCTCGAGGACCAGGCAGGGCTGGGCTCCATGGGCCCCTCCTCCCCTTCGGCTCCCACAGCTCACCCTGCACTTGGCGCGGCCCCAGAGCGAGCACAGTTCCCCAATTTAATGTGTTCCCACCTTCGATTATGGAGACGCCCTGGCAGAGAGAGGGGGGACAAAGGACCACTTGTTCGTAAAATGGAGAAGGGGGCCTTTTAGGAAGTGACGGCTATTGCTTGCAGAAGGAATCCTGTGGGAAAGGAGCCCTCTGTGTTCTTTCCAGCTTTTCTTATATATAAAAAGGAAGGGTGAGCTCAGCTCAGGTTGGACTGAAAACGCACACCTTGATCCCAGGTGTATAGGAATCACGAATCCTGCCTTTCCCCCCCTGCTACAAGAATGTCCTACCTCGGAATCACAAATGACGGGTTGGCTGGAGACTTGAAGGACCTTCAAGGTCAGAGGTCAAAAACTCCAGTGTTCGGGCCTGACAGGTCAGTTAACTCCCCATATGGGCGATAGGGAGCGGTGATGAGGGTACACTTTGTGATTCTGTCCCACTTGAAGGAGGTACTTGGTGCCTGTGGGAATCTGGGCCTGCTGTTGCTGTTCTGATATATATATATATATATATATATATATTTTTTTTTTTTTTAAGAGTTTGTTTATTTATTTGACAGAGAGAAATCACAAATAGAGAGGCAGGCAGAGAGAGAGAGAGAGAGAAAGAGGGAAGCAGGCTCCCTGCTGAGCAGAGAGCCCGACGCGGGACTCGATCCCAGGACCCTGAGATCATGACCTGAGCCGAAGGCAGCGGCTTAATCCACTGAGCCACCCAGGCACCCTATATATATTTTTAAAGATTTTATTTATTGGACATAGATCACAAGTAGGCAGAGAGGCAGAGAGAGAGGGAAAAGCAGGCTCCCCGCTGAGCAGAGAGTCCCATGCAGGGCTCGATCCCAAGACCTTGAGATCATGACCTGAGCTGAAGGCAGAGGCTTAACCCACTGAGCCACCCAGGCACTCCCTGAGATATATATATATATTTATTTATTTTAAGAAAAGCCAGAATTTCAATGTGTAATCTCCCAGTTTTCCAGTGTTGGATGTACTTCTGATTGTGGTAGCAAGACTATTGTGGACCAAAGGAAAGGCTTCTGAGGGCCGGATTCCGTTAGAGACTCCAGACCTCAGTAAAACCCCTCTTCATTTTTCCTGTTTTTATTTATTTATTTGTTTATTTTAATTTAATTTAATTTTATTTTATTTTATTTTTTTAAGATTTTTATTTATTTATTTTGACAGACAGAGATCACAAGTAGGCAGAGAGGCAGGCAGAGAGAGAGAGGTGGAAGCAGGCTCCCCGCTGAGCAGAGAGCCCGACGCGGGGCTCGATCCCAGGACCCCGGGATCACGCCCGAGCCGAAGGCAGAGGCTTTAACCCTCTGAGCCACCCAGGCGCCCCTTTATTTTATTTTTAAAGATTTTATTTATTTATTTGACAGACAGAGATCACAAGTAGGCAGAGAGGCAGGCAGAGAGAAAGGAGGAAGCAGGCAAGACCCTGGGATCATGGGACGCCTGGGTGGCTCAGTTGCTTAGGCAGCTGCCTTCGGCTCGGGTCATGATCCCAGCGTCCTGGGATCGAGTCCCACATCGGGCTCCTTGCTTGGCGGGGAGCCTGCTTCTCCCTCTGCCTCTGCCTGCCATTCTGTCTGCCTGTGCTCGCTCGCTCTCCTCTCTCTCTGACAAATAAATAAAATCTTAAAAAAAAAAAAAAAAAAAGACCCTGGGATCATGACCTGAGCCGAAGGCAGAGGCTTTAACCCACTGAGCCACCCAGGCGCCCCGCGTTTTTCCTGGTTTTTTTTTTTTTTTTTTTTTTTTAATCACGAGGGACAAACTAGCACAGAGGATTCCCTGCATGTAACAAAGTCTTCAAAACTGAGTTTGTTCAGAAAAGCTGGAGATTTCAGTCTGGCATTGGAACTTGGGCAGAGTTTGGATGTGCACGTGGGTTGCTGGGACGGGTACGGTCTATGCTTCACATCGGAACAACAGGCAGGCTGCTGGGCCAGGCGGGAGTGCTCCCTTTAATGGATCCCCTCACTCTAGTGGCCCCCCCCCCCCCCGTGGCTTCATGCCGGTCAGTCTTGCTGTTACTCCTCTGCCCCTGTGGACCACCCCCACAGGGAGACCTGGTCTACCACATTTGTTACCACTGCCCTCTGCTCACCCCAACACTAGTTTGGGTCATCAAGACAGCAACAGTTTCCTGGGGGCTGGACTGGCTCGCGGGGCTCCACGTCCATCCACTGTTCCTGCCAAAAACTTGACCCTTCTCACACCCTCCTTTTTAGCAACCGAGGCTAGAGAAGACGTAGGCTTGCCCAAGTCACAGAGGTGGCCCAGGGGCTTCCAAATATCCAGTCCCACAAACGGTTCGAAGCTTCCGTCTGTGCGTTCTGTTTCAGGGCCCTGGCATTTCTAGGCTTTCCGTCATTGCTGATTTAGCACAGGGTGTCAAACTCTGCTGTCCCCTTCACTGCCACCAGCCCGGCTCCTGAGGCCATGACCTTGTGGCTGCCAGGCTCCCAGCCTCCTCACGTGGCCCTGCAATCATCACTCTGGTCACAGACTGAAGTGTCTCCACCTCCCTTCTGTCCTTTCTTCCTGGCTCCCCTTCGTCTGGGTTTGAAAACCAAAGGAGTGGGGAGGCAGCCATGTTCTTTTCAGAAAGGGTCCACTTACAATACACAGTTGTCCCGCTAGGAGGTCAGAGAACGGCAGCCTGGCAGCCTGGCTCTTCAAAGAAAGTTCCTGAGTCCAGCAGCTGGAGTAAGGGCGTGTCCCAGGAGCCTCTTGAGGGGACCCAGTCACCTAGCCTGCTGCCTGTGGTCCTTCCCTCTGCCCTGTGAGGCTCTGTTTCTAAGGAAGACCTATATGGGGACCAAGGGGAGGGTCTCCTACATGAAAAGCAGGAGGGAAGCCATGAGGGAGAGAAGCCCGAAGTTGAGGCCCTGGAAAGGAGATGGCCCGTTCAAGTTCCAGAGAAGTCAGGAGGGGTTTTTTTCTAGGCTTTAACTCTCCTGCGTGAGCTAGAACTTGATGCCTCGAATGAAATGGGGAGCACCAGAAAGTCCCCTCGAAGCTACCGAAGAGTCCTATCCCCACACACACGCCAACGTCAGCGGCTGGCCGGTGGGAGCACCTTGTGTGGGACTGTGGCGAGACGGGGGAGGCAGGCCCTGGAGTTTCGAAGGATTAAGAGGAAACTTGCCAAGCTGCAGACACAAGTTCTCAGGGAAGAGGGGCCCCCAAGTTTGTGTCCACAAGGCCATGACAGCCGGGACTCAGGGCTCCGGGCCTGGCTTGCCTGGGAGCGGCAATTGTCTGCACCTGAGGGGCTGAGAACGGCGATCTGGGGGCCTCAGCAGGGAGCACCCAAGTGGGTCCATCCTCACTCCTGGGACCGCTCCTGCCCAAGCAGTGATCCGTTCAGATAAAGCAGATCCAAGCGAGAGCCATGGCTATGGACTGAATGTTTTTGTCCCCCTAAAACCCACATGGTGAAGCCCTAAGCCCCAAGAGGATGGCCTTTGGGCAGTGGGGGTTTAGGGAGGAAGTAGGCTTAGATGAGGGCATGGGAGGGGCCCCACGATAGGATTATGTCATCGTGGGAAGAGGAAGACCCCCGAGCTTTCTCTCTCCTCCATGCAAGGACACAGGGACAAGGTGGCCATTCACAAGCAGGACGAGCGATCTCACCAGGAACCGATCCCGATGGCGCCCCGATCTTGGACTTGCAGGACCGGGAGAAGCACAGGCTGTTGTTTAAGGCCCCAGCGGGTGGTGGGTGCTTACAGCTCCCGAGTGAGTCAGTAAAACAGCGCAGTGTCGTTGACTTGAACTGACCCTCAGGCAGAGGGCCACTGAGGCCCGTAGGGTCTGCCAGCGATGTGCCATGGACCCTCCCAGGACTGTGGAAGCCCTGGGGCAGGGGGTGTCGTTTTATTTCATTTTGTTGTTGCTGGTAATTTAGTTTTATTTTCCCAGTTCAAGGGCAAGAGGGGCTTAAGGAGAGACATTTGATTTCCAGCTAACCCTGTGGGGGCGGCGGAGTCAAAGAAGACGACTTCTCTGTATACCAGTTTCTCATATTCGTATGATTTTTAAAAAATATTTTATTTATTTGAGAGAGAGAGAGAGAGAGAGAACGAGTGGGAGAGGGGCAGAGGGTGAAGCAGACTCCCCACTGAACAGGGGCCCCATGTGGGCCTCGATCCTAGGATCCCAGGATTCCCCAGGTACCCTATTCATACCGATTTTAAGGGTTCCCCCCTCCACTCCAGTTTTGTTGTTTCCTCATTTCCCTGGGAGTCAGGCCAGCAACACACGAGGAGGCAACGAGCAGCTGGGACACAGGAGTGTGGAGAAAGGTCTGCAACCTAGTAGCTCCACTGTCTACTTAAGATGACATTAAGAAAGGACTGCATCACCTCCAGGGACCTGCCCCCTACAGGTGGGCCCTCCCTCCCTGGTCCAGCTCACGGATGTGGCTTCCAGGAAGGGAAGGAGGGAAGGAAGGAAAGGAGGAAGGACCTTCCCACTTTGCAAGGTTGATGAGGCCGCAAGTCCAAGGTCCAGGAAACACAGACCTTACAAATGGCCCCAGAGGAGGGTTTCCAGCCAGCAGGACAGTGTGGGAGGTGACAGGGAAGCAGGGAGGTCAGTGGACGGGCTGTGCTGGGCCAGGAATCATAGACTCCCTGGTCCAGACCCAGCCTGCCCCTACCCAGCTAGTTACTGATGGGGGCAACCCCCAAACCACTTCCAGCCTCATTTGTCTCAGCCATAAGACTAGGAAAAACATTGCCAACCCTACGCCTTCACAGGCTTGTCATGAGGACCAAATCGAATAGCTATGGTTTGTTGAAAGCATTTTTTAACATTGAAGTAGAATTCACAGAACATAAAGTTGACTTTTTAAGTGTAGAATTCCATGGTATTTTGCACACTCACAATGTTGTCCAGCCACAACCTCCATCTAGTCCCAACACGTGTTATTTGCCTGGGAAGGAAGCTCCATGTTCCTTACGCTGTCATTCCCACAGCGCCTACCAAGCACCAGTCTGCATTCTGTCCCTATGGGTTTACTTATTCTGGAATCTTCCATGACGGAATCTTCCACGGTGGGACCTTTTGTGCTTGACTCCTTCCACCCAGTGTGATGTTTTCACAGTTCATCCAAGTGGTAGCAGGTGTCCTTTCTCCTTATGGTTGAATAATTTCCCACTGGAGGGACATCGCATGTTGTGGCAATCCATTCATGCTCTGGTGGACGCTCAGAGTGTGTTTCCATGTTTCCGCCACTGTGAAAAGTGGGGCTGGGAATGTGTGTGTGTGTGTGTGTGTGTGTGTGTGTGTGTATTTGAGTGTCTGCCTGCAACTGTTTGGGGTATCTACCTAGACGTGGACTTCTGAGTTGTGCGGTAGCTCATGTTTAACTCTCTGGGAACCATCGCCCTGTTACGTTGAAAGCATTTTTGTGAAGTCGAGAATGTGCAAGGAAGTGTGTATCACCACCTTGGTCCCTGTCCCCTGGGCACACTCTAGTTTGCCATGTTGTCTTTTGAAAAACTGTCCCCCGGGCTTTGGGTACCTCCTGACCGGAGCATACCTCAGAGGAACAGTGACAACCAACTTCTGCGTAACTATGCTAGTATTTGCATTTTCACTTTGTGACATTCTCTTATCTGGTATCTGGCCAGATTTTTTAAAAATTTTTAACTGAAAAGGGTAACTTCATCTGTGTTCATTTGTGTCCATTATATTGTTATTTTGTATCAGAAACTGAGGCACAAGCAAGGTAAGTGGCTCATCCAAAGACAGATGGCTAGTAGATGGTCAAATCTAGGACCGGGATGATGGGATAGGAGCCCATGGTGTAAATCCCTGGTGTCTCCCTGATTCTCAGAGTGTGCTGTCGACGGTGCCATCAATCTAGGGCCATCTTCATTCATGTGGTTGACGAAAACAGGTTAGACAGGATCCAGCCAAGGAACAGCCCCATGGCACAGTGCCAGTGCCCCTCTCCCAGGATGGCACCCACCCCTATCAGCAGCCTCTGAGCCTGACTGTGGGATCACTTCCAGCCCCCACCCCCTGAATCCAACCCACACAAAGGCACAGTAAGAGATGTAATCAGTTGAGTCCGACACCAATTATAAAACAGAAATTAACTATTTCCCTGTGTGACTTTTTCATGTTAATTTCAACTTGCCTCCCAGTATATATATATCCACCTCCTTAGTAATCCACTCTAGAATCTTGGAAGAAAGCAACGGCACTTTACAGTTTGTCTATAATTTATTAAACTCTTACTCTCTTTTCTTCTCTTGAAAATTAAGGTATTTCCCTGTGTCTAGTTTCCCCGGGTTGTTCATTCTCTTTAATCCCATTTATTCATTCAATCAGCATTTTATTGAGCACCTGCTATATGCCAGACATCGCACTAGGCACCAAAAGGAATCAGACAGGGATTCTGCTTTCCCATCAGCACCCAGGGGTGTGTGTTGTCTAGGCAGGAAGCTGCCTGCCCTCCTGCCCCCCCCCCATGCTCTCTTATAGTTGGGTCTGCTCTTCCCAGGGAGCAAAACAGAGCTGTGAACTCTGCTGCCCTCTACCTCTTGCTCCAGAATATTCCTGCCCTTGTTGCTCCAGATTGCTTTCCTTCTTGCTGTTCTTTGCACTGAAGTCAAACTGGGTCTTTCTGAGGTTGGCCTGACACTTGTACACAAATCTGTTCTACTTGCCTTCCCATAGTCATCGTTGCTTCTGACCTTGGGCTTCTGTGCTTTGTCCCTTTGATTTCTGAAGTTCTAAGCAGCATCCAAGGGTTTGGGGTTGTTTCAGATGCCTCCTCCTCCTGTTGCTGTAGTGGTTTCCGTTTTCTCAGCTTGGTTTTTGTAGGAGGAGGAAATTGGGGATCGTGGGCTATGGGGGTGGCATCCCTGCCCTCCTGGAGGGAGGCGACTGCCAGGATGGAAGAGGGGCCGCTTCCAGGGGGTGGAGCTCTGCACGGTCTTGCAGACCCCGGCAAGCAGAGACTATCTCCTCCACCTCCGAGTTTTCTCCCCACCTCAAGGGGCTGTCCCACGGGTCACATGGGGCAAACAGCCAAAGGAGGTCAGCGCTGATTGGGCAGCTCTTCCAGAACCCTGGGCTGGCTGAGCCACTCCAGACAAACAGGATTTGGAAAGAGACGCCCTAGTGACGAGATGCTAATTTTATATTCTCTTTCCCAGGATGCTCGGCAGTGCTTCTGATTCTGGTTGTTAAATACATTTATGCTAGCTATTATAACGAGATGCACTGAGGAACCGTTAAAGGACGCATATAATCGATACTGCGAATATAATTATTTATGGACACTGACCAAAATGTCACTATAAGCTAAAAATGACCAAGGCTTCGACCCTTAAATACTTCAAGCAGGAAGAAAAATGCTGGCTGGTCCGAAGGTAGTGAGCTATTTCAATTGATTGTTCACAGTCAGTTACAGATTGAACTCCTTGTTCTACTCTTTCCCCCTCTTCTCACTACTGCACTTGACTAGTCTTTTGCTGAGTTCTCCTCCCCACAAAGGAACTCCCTTCCCCCCTGCACTTGACTAGTCTTTTGCTGAGTTCTCCTCCCCACAAAGGAACTCCCTTCCCCCCACCACATTAAATACGTTCTCCCCTTTGCTGTATAAAAATTTCAAGTCAAGGGCCCTTGGGTGGCTCGGCGGGTTGAGTCTCTGCGGTGGGCTCAGGTCATGATCTCAGGATCCTGGAATGGAGCCCCAGACCGGGCTCTCTGCTCAGCACGGAGCCTGCTTTCCCCTTTCTCTGCCTACCTCTCTGCCTACTTGTGATCTCTCTGTCAAATAAATAAAATCCTAAAAAAAAAATTAAGTCAACACTACCAAGTAGTGCTGCTATGTTTGTATCATTGAGGTAAGGGCTGGAAATACAAAACGATATTTTAAAAATATAGTCCTTCACTTTTAGGACCTAATGATGAGTTTGGGGAAGCCAACACCGACCCTCCTCCCTGCCCCAAAATCAAATAGAGATGATGAAGGTAGTATATATATTTTAAGAGATCAAGGAAAGGAAATAAAAAGGCTTTTATTTTTCTCACTTTTTAATAGAGTGGCTTTTTTATTCCACAAATCTTTATTGAATACCTGCTACCTGCCAGTAACTCTTTTTTCTTCTTCTCCAATGTTTATTTAATTCTAGTTAGTTAACATACTGTTCAGTGAAGAATTCAGTGATTCATCACTTACGAATAGCACCCAGTGCTCATCACGACCAATGTCCTCTCTAATCCCCATCACCTCTCCAGCCCCTCTCCCACCCACCTCCCTCCATCAACCCTCAATATGTTCTGTAGCATAAAGAGTCTTTAATGGTTTGTTTCCTTCTCTTTCTGTTTTTTCCCCTTCCTCTGTGTTCATCTGTTTTGTTTCTTAAATTCCACATGCGAGTGAAATCATATGGTATTTGTTTTTCTCTGACTTATTTCACTTAGCAGAACACACGAGCTCCATCTGTGTTGTTGCAAATGACAAGATTTCATTCTTTTTGATGGCTGAGTAACATTCCATTGTACAGACATACACCCTATCTTGATCCGTTCATCAGTGGAGGAACACGGGCTGCTTCCACCGTGTGGTGTTGCTGATGATGCCGCTGTAAACATCCCGGGCAAGTGCCCGTTGAATCTGTATTTCTGTGTCCTTTGGGTGAATGCCTAGTAGTGCAGTTGCTAGATTATCGGGGGGCTCTGTTTTAGAGTGGGGTTTCATTTGATTTCTGCATTCCTTATGTCATTTGCAAACCAAACCAAACCAAACCAAACACCAAAGGAAAAGTCTTTGATGATGTGCAAGGATTTTTAAATGTGTTGAGTATCCGCAGAATGAGAGACTAATATTTGATGACACAACACTTAACAGGCAAAATTAGGAGACATTTCAAAGTTGACAATCCCGTTAAGTTTTGAAGACAGAGATATGGACATTCTCAAGGAGGAAACATTTAGGAAGAAGAAAAACCAAGTCCGGGAGTCTGAGGACAGACAAGAAGGTAGAGAAGGGAGAGCATATTGTGGGACACTCAGTTGGGGCCTCAAAGTCTCTGTGTCATCCTGGTTCTGCCCTTACACTCTTGTGTAACCTTGGGACCCATTCAGCTGCCTCCTCATCTGCAAGCAGGGGTCATGACACTGATTCACCTTTCTCCTTTACTAAATGGAAGTGTAATTCCTTTTTTTTTTTTTTAAGATTTTATGTATTTATTTGATAAAGCACAAGCAGGTAGACAAAAGGACAGGGAGAACCAGAAGCAGCCTTCCCACTGAGCAGGGAGCGGGATGCAGGCTCAATCCCGAGACCCTGGGATCATGACCTGCGTGGAGAGCAGGCACTTAATGGACTGAGCCACCCAAGCACCCTAGAAGTGTAGTTCCTAACAGGGTCAGAAGCAAGGTGTAGTGCCATATGCCGGCCACAAATGTGTATCTAATAAAGGAAGCTATTTGGTTTGTTCTCATAGGTATAGGCAATCCGGGAACACACTGGATTTCCCTAGTGCTTCCGTGAGCACTGTCTTGTGGAGTCTCAAGGTGACCCCATAGGGAGGTAAGGCAGTGTTAAGAGCAGCACCCTAAGATTTAGAGACCAAGGGCTCCGGGGGGTGTTCTCGATCTGAATCTCATGCTCTTTCCTGTACACCGCCCTGCTTCCTCAGTAATAGATACACACATACGAGGCGGACCACCTTACCTACAGTGGCTGGTTCAAGCCAATTGATTATGCTATTATGCTATTATGCAATTAACACAGGATTACCATGGCTGAAGAACAATGAGTGATACTCTGAGGAAACAACGGTCTGCTGGCCATGGCCAAATGCTCTACACTCGCCAAAGAAAATCCCTTGTTTGTATTGTATTTTATAAGAAGCAAAATATGTTTATATTATTTATTTCACAATATTCTTTACAACCCAGTTAGGTTAGTGTGGCAGACATTACCATTTCACAAATGAAGAAACTGAGCCTCTGAGAACACATGGGTAGCTCACGGCCCACCACAGAGTTCATTACTTGTGGGACCAACATAACTTTTCTTCTTCAAGAGATCTCTCTGCTACCCCACAGTGAAAAACCCACAAAGTGGCATGCCTGGGTAGCTCAGTCTGTTGAGCCTCCAACTCTTGATTTTGGCTCAGGTCATGAGCTCAGGGTCCTGGGATGGAGCCCTGCAGCGGGCTCCACGCTCGGGTGGGAGTCCGTTTGAGATTCTCTCCTTCCCCCCACACTTGGTCTCTCTCTCTAAAATAATAAATAAATCATTAAAAAAAGCAACACCCTGACAAACAATGGCAACAAAGCCATAAGTCAACTGCTGTGGTGACCCAATCAATGGAAACATGGCCTTCAAACGTAATTCTAGAGCAACTGTAGATAGGTAGGTAATAAAATGAGACCAGGTTCAGGGGATATAAGTAATTGATGGTGGAATAAACGTCAACAGGACACAGAGGAACTTGAGAGCAGAGTCAATTTCTCTGACCCTAAGAAAATCTCATCCTGTAGTCTAGGGGACTGCACAACCCCCTTAGTCTTGATGAGATGTGTCTCTTCTCCTGAGGATTCCTAGCTAGATAATAATACCTGAGAAGCAATAATGAATGGCCGGCCCAGAGTAATAGAATAACTCCAGAAGGAAAACTGTCCAGCATTACTTCTTCCCTAAGACTCATGTGACTGAGATAGGGTTGCCAAATAAAATACAAGATGCTAAGATAACAATGATTTTTTTTGTATAAGTATATCCCAAATGTTGCATGGTATATTCTGCTATGTATTTGCTAGTGTATTTGCATACACTATAGTTTGAAGCCAAAATGATCTTGATTTGCAAAAACCTGGCATTTGAAAAGAGAAAGGGGATTTTTTTCAATACCAAAATCTTGATGTTTTACTGGAAAAGCAAAGCTTGGTGGACCCAGGGCGTGGAGCTAATACCATGAACCACAGAGTGGGCGGAATGCATAAGGGTCCACAGGCAGTTTGTCGACGGTTCAGAAGAGACTAAAGTATCCCTTCTGCCAAGCCATAACAGCCTTGGGATTTCCTTTGTCATCTTTCTCTGTGTTTTCTGTGAACACAAACTTCTAGATATGTACATTGTTTGGCTTTATAGAGTGACACAGAAGCATGCTATGCGAATTACTTTGCAACTTGCTTGTGCTCTTTGCACTGCATTATGCTACCCCCTTGCTCTCTTGCCCTCGCTCCGGCACACCTGACACTGGGGATAAGGAGGCGCATGAGGCATGGTTCATTCCCTAGGTCACCTAAACCCTGGCTCCCCCTGTTTCCAAGAAAATCTGGAGACAAGAGGACTTTCCTTTTCAGCATGATCCAAGCAGACCCCAAAATGCTCAACATGCTGCTGTCTAGCAGTCCTCTCTCCCGGCAGGTCTTCATCCTGCGCAATGCGTTTACTGGTGTGTTTAAGAAACCGTCAGTCAGGAGCTAGTAGTTGACTGGCCTATAGGGGAAAAAAAATTTTTTCCCCCCTTTCTGCGGCCCCCACTTCCCCCGGGAAGCAAAAGGCCAGTCAAGTGAAGCAGTGGGAGTGGAGAAGGAACAAAGAAATCTGTAACTGGCTGTGATCAATTAATTGTAAACACCACTGCACTCGGACCAGCCAGAGAGAAGCTCTCCACTGCCAGTTATATAAGTCTCCAAAATTCTTTCTTCTCTACAGTTAGGGTGATTACAGTAGGAATTACTTTTAAACGTATAAATAAAAGCTTCATATATAAACCACGTATTTTAAAGACAAAAACATGAGACAACTTTGTCGAGAAAAAAGCCTTTCTCTCTTCAATGGACTTAAGAGAGCTCCAGGCCACGCTGCTCGGAGCATTGTGGGTGATTTGCATGCAAACAAGTAGCAGCCACATGCACCAGAATCCAAAACGTGGGTCCTGGCGGTTCTGTTAAGTGCACCGAAGTGACACGATTTGTCTTAAATCTGCATTTGTCTTGTCAGGGCGTCTTCCTAGGCAGGAGGCTTGTGGGGACGGCATGTGGGGGGCGGATCTCTTCCGCCTCTCGGAACTGCCCTTCCCCGGACGCAGGTGCAGGGATGCTCGGCGGCCCTGAGCCCCCAGCCCCGAGCCCGACCGCCTGGGGCCTGATATTCTTCACCCCCGGCGTCCTCGCTCGTGCTTTACCGGCCAGTCTCCATGGCAGTGGTCTGCTGCTCTCACCAAGCGATTTTGTTTCTACGAGAACTGGGAGCTGCCAGCCCCCCTGCCGGGAGAGGATCCGGGGGTCCCTCTGTGCAAACAGAAGGGGACGTGCATGGAGGCTGAGACGGCATATTAGTAGAAGTCAGGTAACTGCGCGAGGTAACCGCAGGCAGAAGTCGTGGGACGAGCAGTTTCCTTGGTTTCCCCCAGGACCTGGAGGCGCGTCTCCCGGGGCCCTTCCCCCGCCCTTCCCCGCCCGGCCGGGACTGCGCAGTCCCGTCTGAGCGCGCGTCCGCGTCCCGGAGCGTTGCGGCCGCGGGGGTACGGTCTGCCCGACCTGGGTGCGCAGCCAGAGGTGGGCGCGGCGGCGCTTGGGGGAAGTTCTCATCTTCGGGTCCAGCAGCCGCGACCACCTGCTTGACCCCGGATGGGGTCGTTTGGAGCATTCCTCTGTACGACCGATATTTTCAGTCCTACCCATGTAATCATCAGGAATGATCGCTCTTTCCTTCGTTTTAAAACAAGCGACTGACAATTTGAAAAGGAAGAAATTTACATTTTAAAGATTTTATCTAAAGTCGGTAAATTATTTCACGTATGAATTAAAATTTGCACTTACAAAATAAAAATATCATAACTCGCAGTTCACCCTGTGCCTGCCTGTAGAAAATAGTGCCTTTTAAATTTTAAATGGAAAAAAAATCAATTTTAACTTAAAAACCAATTTAAACGAGTTTATTTTAAAATAAAACTTCAAAATTCATCTAATTTTAAATTAAGCTTTCACAAATAACAATTCCAAGTGGTGATATAGGATGATAGAAATCAAGTCTCTCAAGTTCTGTTTCTTGTCTGAACAATCACTGTCCTACGATTTTTCAGTGTTGTTGTTAATAGACTTTACTTTTAGGGCAGTTTTAGGATCACAACAAAATTAAGCAGAATAAATTTTTCTTGGGGTTTCTTTTCTGACTCATGGGTTATTTGCAAGTGTGCTGTTTAATCACCAAGCATTTTGGATTCCCCAGCTATCTTTCTGTTACTGGAGTGCAGTTTAATTCTTTTGTGGTCTGGAGCAGACATTTTACGATTTCTAGCCTTTTAAATTTGTTGTGTGTTTTATGACCCAGAACTGGTCTGTTTTGGTGAATGTCCCATGCGCGCTTGAGAAGAATGTAAATTCCGTTTTTGAATGAAGTGGTCCATAGATGTCCACTGGTGACTTTTCATAATGTTGAGTCCTGGGGAACCACAGGAACTCCCTCCTCAGACAGATGCTCCAGCTGAGTCCACAGGCGCTTGTTGACTCTATGCCCAAGGGTTCTCCAGATTAACTTCCATACAGAATAGGATGTGTATTAAAGGGAACATTTAAAATAGGCGAATTCCAATTTTAGAGATACTTATTAAATTCAAGAGTAGCAGCAATATTTTACAACTCGGACAACCAAGAGATTTGGGGAGAGGAGAATTTTGTTTCTGGCGTTGTTTAAAATTACCAGTGCATAATGATAATAAAAAGCAGGCCACCTTCTAATCGGCTTTCTGATTGTTTCTTGGTCTCATTGGACAGTGTCCCTTTCCCCGTGAGCCTGCCTCCCTGGCACATCCTCTGGCACATGCTCTCCTTGGGTTTGCATGCCTTGGGGACAAGCTGTTTCTTCTGTTGTTTTTTATTTTGAGGGCTTTGGGTCTGAAAAGCCATCTCCAAACCCCTCCCCCCCATCCCTCCCCCCGCCAACACCCAGGCCGACTCTCTTCTGCAGGTGGCTGGCTGCTCGCAGAGGTACTTTATCTTGTTCCCTTTCTGCTGCCCAGTCCCAGCATTTCCCTAAAAGTCACAAGACTCTGCACTCGTCTACCTCTTCCCAGGCTGCGGATCTGCTGACTTGCCTCCAGATCCCCTAGGGAGGCACACATCATTCCTCAGTCTGCATCCTAGTGTCTCCTGGAAACTACACTGGGGGACTTATTTCCTTCCTCTATCCTGGCTGCATGGAATTTGTTCCTGAATTGGCCCAGAATTTGGTGGTGGTGGTAGTGGTGGGGAATGTTCGGCATTTCTTTCCACACTCATCATCAGTAACCTGTGTCATGTCCCCCTCCCCACCCTACCCAAGAGTGAGGACGGATTTGCCCTAGGCATGGTTATCAATAGTCTTAGGTAGGCCTAAGTGGTAAAAGGTCCCCTTTCTTAATTTAAAAAAGGATTTTAATGAATGTCATTTATATGTCAATAATTAGCAAAAATACAAAATCATTCCATGTAATGTCTAAACCATGTATAAATGTCCAAATATGAAATACAAGCTAGTAGAAACATGAATTTTAAATCACAAAAAATAGAAACTAAAAATCATTCTGATACAATAATTTGCTATACAGTAGTCTTGTGTACAGGTCTTGCTTTTGTAAAACGGAAATGGCAGTTTTGATACTTATTTGCATTACTGAATCTTTGTACTGACAAAATTCCCTCAGCAACAAATAAATGGTTTTTATAATCTAAAATAGTAAACCAGTATAAGGTAGTTTCTAATTTCTGTCTAGGTAATACGTGCTTTCTGGAGAGTGGAGATGAGTGTATGCAAGTTATTACATAATCAGAGTGCTTTCGGATGTTATTTGGGAATTCAACAATATAGTTCTGACCCTGGAAAGAAACCACAATGCAAAGCGTCAAATTAGGCGATGTGCGAGTTAGTGCCCAGAGAGGGTTTCATTTGAAAATAGTCACCAATCAGGGCAGGAGAAGAGCTCCTTGTATAGAAGCATAGGTTATTTCAGATATCGATCAACAAGATTTTTCTCTTGTCAAGCTTTTTCCTTCTTTGAAATTCCAGTTGGAATGACCAATATTGATCCTGTTAGAATAAGACTTCTTCCATCTCTTAGAAAGTGTGTACACTAATTTTGTAAAAACAAAAACAAAAAATTATTTTTAAAATTTTATTTTTAATTAATTAATTAAAATTTAAATTATTTAAATTTTGTAAAAACAAAAACAAAAAATTATTATTGGTGGAACATTATTAAAAATAAAAATAAACATTATTTTAAAAATTAAAAATAAAAATAAAAAAATATATATCACCCATCATTGGAGTCAATACAATTATAACAAAAATTTAAATATTTTGCAAAATAATGAAGATATCTGCAGTGGGGGTGGCATCCATGCATATATGGTGCCCTTGTGCAGGGCACACCCTGAGCAACTGTACATGGAGCCCAGGCTTTGGAGCATCAGTTGTCCCTCAGGCTCCCTCGTTATAGGTGCACACACACCTTGAGGTGGGAGAAACATCCATAAATAACTAATCTGTGTCTGGAGACCAGGGCTAAGCTAACACATCCACGGTGGTAATTATATTGATATCCAAATGTGCGGTACTTTAGTGTCCTTAGAAAACCGCTAACCTTCTCTTTGAATATTGAAATAAATATATTGTTTCCAAGGAGTGTCTGAACTTTTCTCTGGTATGCACAGGTGTTTTGCAACTCCCAGCCAAACCTATAATAGGAATAATGTGACTTGTAAGCAATGTCTCTTCCATCTGTGTGTCCCTTGTCCTAATTGCTGCTGGTCCCATAGGCCCAGGAACTGTAACATGTTGCAAGATTGGACCTCCGCCCTGCAAAGCAGTTCCCACAGGCACGGGCAACCCCACCATTCGCTCACCGCCTTCAGTGGTTTCCTGTTGTAGGAAAATACACATGCCATTCGCCATATTAACCATTTAATTTTATTTTTTAATTTTTATTTGACAGATAGAGGCCATATTAACCATTTTTAAGTGCGCAGCTCGGTAGCGTTAAATACATTCAGAGTGTTGCGTGGCCCTCAGCATCATTTACGTCCAGAACCTTTTGCATCTTGTAAAACTGGAACTCTATATCCATGAAACAAGTACTCCCCGGTTCCCCCTGCCCCTACTCTGCATCTCCATGCATCCCACTATAGTAAGGATCTCACATAAGCAGAGTCCTACAGTATTTGTCTTGTTGCGAGTGCCTTGTGTTCACGTCCTCCAGGTCCTCCCCCCTTGTTGCCTGTGTTGGGATTTCCTTCCTTTCTAAGAGTGATTGTACAAACATACCGCGTGTTGCTTATCCATTCATCTGTTGAGAGGCGCGGGGCGGGGGAGGGGGTTGCAGTGGAGGTGGGGGGTGGTTCCGCTCTTGGCTGTAGTGAATGATGCCGCTCTGAACACGGATGTTCAACTCTCTGTTGGGGGTCCCCGTTTTCAGTTCCTTGGGGTGTATACCCAGAAGCGGAGTTGGCTGGATCATCTGGTCATTCGAGATGCAATTTTTTGAGGAGCTGCCACGCTGTTCCCTCAGGGGCCGCACTATCTTGCATTCCCAGCCCTGGCACACCTGGGCTCCAACTTCTCCACACTGGTCGATTACTTTTAATCATCTCCCCCATTCTCCTCTTAGCCATATCCCTTTTCCGAGCGTTTCTTACCTTTCAATACTCGCGTTGCTTTTGCATAAATGAGACAGTCTTCCTAAAAGACTTCCATACTGCACTCTGGCCGGACCCCAGGTTGCCTGGAAGGAGGTGGAACGATTGCTTGACCTCCAACGCCATCTATTGGACGTGGACAGCGTAACAAGCCTTGGCTCCAACATTAAAAGCCTCGGGAGCCAATTCAGCCGACACAAGTTCTGGGCGGGGCTGGTTTGGCCAATGTGTTCCTTTCTCAGAGGCTTTGGGAAGGTCCCTGGAGAGGGTCTGGATGCCTGGAGGGTTGAATGAAGGATTGAAGAGAGTTCCATGTGCCTGATGCCCAGAGAAGTAGGGCCAAGGGTGAGATGGAGGGTGGTGGACAGAGGCAGAGAGATGTTTATTCAAGGAGTTTCCAAAGAAAAAGGCATGCAAGAGATTTACTAGAGACCAATGCCTGTGAAAGGAAAAGAGGAGAATGGGGTTGGGCAGAGGAAAAAGTTGAACTCCTACAACCAGCAATCCAGTACTGAGCTCCGGAGCAAGCTGAGCCCCTCCGAGTCAAACTAGCTCTCAGTGCTTACAAGAAAAGGAACACTCAAGCCGATATTTGAACACCGTGTTCACAGTGACGTTATTCCCCACAGCCAGTGTCATGTGTCCATTAACAGATGCACGGGTCCACCAAATATGGTACATCTATGCAATGGAATCTTATTCAGCCTTAAAAAGGAAGGAAAGTCTGGGGTGCCGGGATGGCTCAGTTGGTTAAGCAGCTGATTCTTGGTTTCATTTCAGGTCATGATACCAGGGTTGTGAAACGGAGCCCCGGTGGTGAGTCCCATACTTGGCAAAGAATCCACTTGTCCCTCTCCCTCCTGCTTTGTGTACGTGCTCTCTCTGTCTAAACTAAATACAATTAAAAAAAAAAGAAAGGAAGGAAAATCTGACCCATGCGACAAAGGATGAACCTGGAGGACATTATGTAGAGTGAAATAAGCCAGTCACAAAAGGACAAACACTATAAGATCCCACTTATCTGAGGTACCTAGACTGATCAAAAAGACAGAAAGTGGAACGGTGGTTGGGAAGGGCTGGGAGGAGAGGGAAAGGGGAAGGTGTTTAATGGGAGCAGAGTTCCCAAGATGGGTAACACTCGGCATGACTGTACTTAAGGCTACTCAACCATACACTTCAAAATGGTTAAGATGATAAATTTTAAGTTATCTGTACTATACCATGACTTTAAAAAACAACAAAGGAAGTAAAGAAGTGTATGATACAGAACGTCAGGACATCTAGAGGACACCGGACCCTAGGTGTGGTCTGGGCAGGGCCCTGACTCAGTTTCCCTG
Organism: Lutra lutra; assembly: GCF_902655055.1. Classification (NCBI taxonomy): domain Eukaryota; kingdom Metazoa; phylum Chordata; class Mammalia; order Carnivora; family Mustelidae; genus Lutra; species Lutra lutra. The sequence goes on along the minus strand of NC_062288.1, from coordinate 102,015,027 downwards.
GAATTCCTAGTTCTGCTTCATGTGTCCGCCTTGGCCTCACGGGGGCTTCCCTCTTCAGCATCTGGGGCAACGGGCTCACTTGTTCACATCCAGCAGGAGAGAGGCACCTCCCCCAGCGGTGGAACAAAGTCTTTTCTGTCAATAGGATGGGACCACGTGCCCAGCTCACAGTCGATACCGATACCGGACCCAGGTCAAGGCCATGCACAGCTGGGTTGAGATCCGGAACCAGTTCCTGCGGAGGGACTTGGAATTACCGTATTGGAGTGGTCTCAGCAAGGGTGCGGGGTTCCGACAGGCGTGGAGGGTGAGAGCCGTTGGTGTCTGCTATACCCTCATCACGGTCCTAACAGCAACACCCTCTCATGCGTTCCCCTCCCCCTACAGCAGCCTTTGGTTTATTACGTATTTGGAATCCGTCTGGGTAACTGAACTTGGACTTGACCTGCAGCAGGTGCCCAATGTAGATTCCTCCATTATTTGACTCAGGTTTCATGTCCTTGAGGGGATGAAATTTAGGAGAATTGCCCAGTTTAGTGGTTGATGTGTTTTCAATAGATAAAACTCCACTTCAGAAAAGTGCACTTTTAGTCTTTGAAAAACTTGGTTTAATAAAGCAGCACCGTCAACACTGACCAAGGACAAGCCTACAGGTACAGTCTGACGGCCAGGCCCGCTCTCTGTGGGACCAGGTGGGTCAAATGGCAGAGCAGGACAGGGGCTGCGGGTGGCGGGTGGAGGCGATGGCTGGAGGGTCTGCAGAGCAGAGTTTTATCAAGGTCCAGCCACTCTAAAGGTCATGGCGGTGGCCTAATAGGATGAGACAGTGTCCCGCTCCAAGCTCATTTCCCCAGGGTTCTTAGGGAGCGTCTAAATTTTACCTGACTCACAGCGAGCATTCTGACCGGAAGTGTTGGTCGGCTCCTTCCTTCCACTCTTAAGATCCCGGATGAAGGGAATTTTAGAACTCCGGAAGCCTCAGGGAATGTTGCTTAATGGAAGACATTTGTCTCAATAAATCTCCATTTCCAGTGTTAATGGCTCCGTGATTCCCCTGGCGCTCCAGCTCAGCATCCTCTGCTCCCAGCAACAGGGGAGCCGTCTCCAAAGGTGTAGGTCCTGGCCTGTGGGCCTGGGGGCGTCGTTTGGTCAGGGTGGTCTTGGGCCAGACCTCCCAGGGTGGTGGGGAGCCGGTGGTGGGGAGGCTGGAGGGTCACTGTAGGGGATTCGGAGCTGTTGTTCCTTGAGCAGAGCGGAGGAGACCCTGGTCTTTGTCCTCATCTCTGGAGTTCTTCCTTGTCTCCTTATTTCTCTTTCTTCCGTCTCTCCTTTTTCTGTAATTCTGTTCTTACTAGCCTAGAGGTGGGACGCAAGTATCCTTTAAAGTGTTCATTGTATTAATTAGTATAGTTCTGTGTTTTTGATCGTTTATTCTTTTTAAAGTGCGTGAACTGAAGGTATTAGAATCATCTCTGAGCAGCGAGATGGGCTCATCACTGGAGAGAGGATCAGAAGAGAGCCAGGGACCAGGTTTCTTCCTCTTCCTCCTACTCCTTCTCTTCTGGTTCTCATTCTGCTTCTGCTGCTTCTGCTCCTTCTTCTTTTTCGTCATTGTCGTCCTCATCTTCTTCTGCTGCTTCTGCTTCTTCATCTGGTTCTGCTTCTGCTTCTTCCTCTGCTGATGCTTCTGCTTTGTCGTCTCCCCCTCCCCCTCCCCTCCCCCTCCTCCTCCCTCTCCCCCTCCCCTCCCCCTCCTCCTCCCCCTCCCCCTCTCCTCCCTCTCCCCCTCCCCTCCCCCTCCTCCTCCCCCTCCCCCTCTCCTCCCCCTCCCCCTCCCCTCCCCCTCTCCTCCCCCTCCCCCTCCCCTCCCCCTCCCCTCCCCTCCCCTCCCCCTCCTCCTCCCCCTCCTCCCCCTCCTCCTCCTCTTTCTTCTTCTTCTCCTTCTTCTTCATCCTCTGCTGCTGCTGCGGCTTCTGCCTCTTCTGCTTCTGCGGCTTCTGCCTCTGCTTCTGCCTCTTCTGCTTCTTCTTCTTCATCCTCTGCTGCTGCTGCGGCTTCTGCCTCTTCTGCTTCTGCGGCTTCTGCCTCTGCTTCTGCTTCTTCTTCTTCATCCTCTGCTGCTGCTGCGGCTTCTGCCTCTGCTTCTGCCTCTTCTGCTTCTTCTTCTTCATCCTCTGCTGCTGCTGCTTCTGCTTCTTCTGCGGCTTCTGCCTCTGCTTCTGCCTCTTCTGCTTCTTCTTCTGCTTATGCTTCTTTGCTGCTGCTTCTTCGTCTGCTGCTGCTTCTGCTTCTTCTTCTTCATCTTCATCATTGTCGTCTTCTTCTTCTACTTCTGCTTCTGCTGCTTCTGTTCTTTCTGGTTCTGCTACTGCTGCTGCTGCTTCTGCTTCTGCTTCTCCTCCTCCTCCTCCTTCTTCTTCCTCTGCTTCTGCTGCTTCTTCTGCTTCTGCTGCTTTTTTTCTGCTGCTGCTTCTGCTTCTTCTGCTTTTGCTTCTTTTTCTTCTTTTGCTTCTGCTTCTTTTTCTCCTCCTCCTCTTCTTTTTCTACTACTACTTCTTCTTCTTCATCATCCTCTGCTTCTGCTTCTTCTGCTGCTGCTGCTTCTGCTTTTTCTGCTTTTGCTTCTTTTTCTTCTTTTCTTCCTCCTCCTCCTCCTCCTCCTCCTCTTCTTCTTCTCTCTCCTGCTGCTGCTGCTTCTGCTTCTTCTCCTTCTTTTGCTTCTCTGCTTCTGCTCCTTCTGCTACTGCTTCTTCTTTTTATTCTTATTCTTATTCTTATTTTATTCTTATTCTTACTCTTATTCTTATTCTATTTCTTCATTGTCATCATCCTCGTCTTATTCTTCTGCTTCTGCTTCTTCTTCCAGTTCTGCTTCTGCTGCTGCCTCTTCCTCTGCTGCTTCTTCTTTGCTGGTTCTTCTGCTTCTTCTACTTCTACTTCTGCTTATTCTTCTGCTTCTGCTTCTTTTGCTTCTGTTTCTTTTGCTTCTGTTTCTCTGCTTCTGCTTCTTCTACTCTGCTTCTTCTGCTGCTGCCCCTGCTTTTGCTTCTTCTGCTTCTTCTGCTACAGCTTCTGCTTCTTCTATCTTCTTCTGCTTCCTCTCCTTCTGCTTTTGCTTCTACTTCTGTTTCTTCTGCTCCTTCTTCTTTCTTCTAATTTCTTCTGCTTCTTCCTCTACTTCTTCCTGTCCTTCTACTTCTTTCTCTTCTTCTTCTTCCTCCTCCTCGCCGTCGTCGTCCTCCTCCTCCTCCTCCTCCTCCTCCTCCTCCTCCTCCTCCTCCTTCTTCCTCTACTTCTTCCTGTCCTTCTACTTCTTTCTCTTCTTCTTCTTCCTCCTCCTCCTCCTCCTCCTCCTCCTCCTCCTCCTCCTCCTCCTCCTCCTTCTTCATCCTGTTGCTGCTGCTGCTGCTTCTGCTTCTTCTGCTTCCTCCTCCTCCTCCTCCTTCTTCTTCTTCTTCATCCTGTTGCTGCTGCTGCTGCTTCTGCTTCTTCTGCTTCCTCCTCCTCCTCCTCCTTCTTCTTCTTCTTCATCCTGTTGCTGCTGCTGCTGCTTCTGCTTCTTCTGCTTCCTCCTTCTCCTCCTCCTTCTACTCCTCCTTCTTCTTCTTCTTCATCCTGTTGCTGCTGCTGCTGCTTCTGCTTCTTCTGCTTCCCTCCTCCTCCTCCTTCTTCTTCTTCTGGTTCTCATTCTGCTTCTGCTTCTGCTCCTCCTCCTCCTCCTTCTTCTTCTTCTTCATCCTGTTGCTGCTGCTGCTGCTTCTGCTTCTTCTGCTTCTGCAGCTTATGCCTCTGCTTTTTCTTCTTCTTCTTCTTCTTTTTCTCCTTCTTCTTTTTCTCCTCCTCCTCCTCCTCCTCCTCCTCCTCCTCCTCCTCCTCCTTCTTCGTTCTCCTCCTCCTCCTCCTTC